>NC_072734.1:175690260-175998812 GCF_026930045.1 Uloborus diversus
GTCTCTCCACGCATCGGTCGAAAAAAAGCGTTCTTCAATCTTTTATGCCTCTGACGTCACTACTTGGATTTCGATTCGATATGAGGCATCGAATCTTATCGCTAAATTGTAATTGGAGGAACGAATTTTCTTTGCATTATGTCAAGCTGTGCGTTTAAATTCTTGTGTTTTTTTATTAGCGATGTTCTGAAGTTGGCCATGCTGTGACTTCGTCATTGCTAAAGCTAAGATTTTGATCATAAATATCTTTGATTATTAATATTAAAAACTTCGCTGCACTAAACTAAAGAATGCATTTTTTGTTTCATTAATTATTTTTATTTGGTTTCAGTTAATACATTGTTGTGTAATATAATTCAGCTCTTTTTCTTTTAGCGGTTTGGTACATTAATTTGTTCTATAATGTGAATAAAAGTTTTTAGTTCTCTTCTTTTTTCTATTCTTGCTGTTTAAATTTAAGTTTATTTGAACTAAAAGTATTTAGTTCTGTTCTTTTTCCTATTATTACTGGTTGCGTAAAGGATTATTCTCACTTGTTATTTGTATAACTTTGTTCTTCTCAATGACTTTAGCTATTTGGTTCTTCAATTTGTTGTAAAATATAGTTAAAATTGATTAGTTCTGATCTTTTAAATATTGTTGCAGCCTAACTATATGCTAATTTCTGGTTTTAGTTATTAATTGTTTGCTTAATTCTGGAACTTCTTCAGTGGTTTGTAGTTTAATTTAAAGATTTTAGTTTTGTTCATTTTGCAATTATTATTGGTAAGTAAAGAATTAATGTTCTTTATTGCTGTATATTTAATTTGGTAAGATTTTGTGTTTGAATACGTATTGTTATACCTTCTAATTTAAAGTTATAGTTTAAAAGATTTGCTGATAAGTATTCTAAATTAACAGAAAAGGAGTTCTCTCCATTGATTTCTTAACATTGTAGTGGCGCTTTTAATGGTACTTTAAGTACTTCAAAGCGTATTTATCCCAAAATGGCTCCTCCTCGAAAGAAACAATGCCTCAGGAACCGTAACCGGTCAAAACGGCAGCAAAGGCAACAAGCTCGGCAAACTGAAACTGATGAAGATACACAGCGAAGACGGGAACAGAATCGACTTTCGATGGCTGCAGTAAGAGAAACAGAAACTGATGAAGATGCATTGCATAGACGGGAGCAGAACAGACTTTCAATGGCTGCAGCAAGAGAAACAGAAACTTGTGAAGATGCATTGCATAGACGGGACCAGAACAGACTTTCAATGACTGCAGTAAGAGAAACAGAAACTGATGAAGATGCATTGCATAGACGGGGGTCAGAACAGGCTTTCGATGGCTGCAGCAAGAGAAGCAGAAACTGGTGAAGATGCATTGCATAGACGGGACCAGAACAGACGTTCAATGGCTGCAGCAAGAGAAACAGAAACTGGTGAAGATGCATTGCATAGACGGGAGCAGAACAGGCTTTCAATGGCTGCAGCAATAGAAACAGAAACTGGTGAAGGTGCATTGCATAGACGGGACCGGAACAGGCTTTCAATGGCTGCAGCAAGAGAAACGGAAACAGATAATGATACACTACAAAGACTCGAACAGGCAAGGATTGCAGTGTCTACAAGAAGGTTACAAGTGTGGAGAAATAAAGAAAATGCAGCGTTTAAATATTCTGCAAGTGTCGATTATGCCTCTGATTCATGATGTAATATTGGAGGGATGGCAATACAGTGTGAACAATGTAATGCTCTGAAATGGAAAGATGAAGCAAGAGGGATGTGTTGTGCGGCAGGCAAAGTGAAGTTGCTTTCATTGGATGAACCTCCCGAAGAGTTGCGATACCTCTTCGGAAACCAACATCAGGACGCAAAGGATTTTCAGAAACATCTCCGAAAGTACAATGCCTGTTTCGCCATGACATCTTTTGGAGCGACTAAAGAAGTAAGATAACATGGATTCATGCCCACTTTCAAAATACAGGGTCAAGTATACCATCGAATAGGAAGCCTATATCCAGCAGAAAATGAACAAAAAAATTTCTTCAAGTCTACTTCATTAGTGACTACCAACAACAGGCTGAACAAAGATGCACAAATATTTCAGATGTCAAACCAGATGTTGTTCTGCGTTTACAAGCGATGCTACAGCAAGCAAATAATTATGTCCGAAGTTTCAAGACTGCAATGGAAAGTATTACCCCTGAAGCCAAACTGGTCATATATGCTGACAGAGTTCCAACTGGGGAACATCAGAGAAGATTCAATAAACCAAGTGCGTCAGAAGTTGCAATTCTCATGGCTGGAGAGACTGACGGAACTAGAAACATTGTTTTAAATCTTAGAGATAATACCATTCAGAGGATATGCGAAACGCATCGTTCCTATGATGCCCTGCAGTATCCATTACTATTCTGGAAAGGTGAAGATAGATATCACTTCGAGCTGAAGCAAATCAACCCGCAAACTGGGCAGCTTATGACGAAAAAGATTTCGTCGATGGATTTTTATGCGTATAGGATTATGTTTCGCTCTAATGAATTCAACATTATTTTGAGAGGAAAAGAATTGTTTCATCAATATTTAGTTGACATGTACGCAAAGATCGAAGTAGAAAGGCATAGGTACATTGAACTCAACCAACGCAAACTGAGGGTCGACGAATATGTTCATCTGAGGGATGCCCTTAGGAATGACGGGAACGTTGAAGACATCGGAAGACTTACGATTTTGCCGTCAAGTTTCACAGGAGGTCCACGATATATGCATGAAAGGACTCAGGATGCAATGACTTATGTGCGAAGCTATGGAAGACCAGACCTTTTCATCACTTTCACCTGCAATCCCACTTGGAATGAAATAAAAGCAGAACTATTTCCTGGCCAGAAACCTCAAGATCGACACGACCTATTGGCAAGAGTATTCCATGTGAAGCAAAAGATGTTGATGAATCTAATCTCCAAAGGTAACATATTTGGATCAGTACGGTGCTTCATGTACACCATCGAATGGCAGAAACGTGGGCTGCCTCATGCCCATATTTTGGTTTGGCTGAGAGAAAAGATTCATGCTCAGCGCGTAGACGAATTCATCTCTGCTGAGTTTCCTAATCCTCAAGAAGATCCAGGTCTCTTCAACTGCATAAGAACACAAATGGTTCATGGGCCTTGTGGAGTCATCAATCTAAATTCACCGTGCATAAAGAATGGTAAATGCAGCAAAAGGTATCCAAGAACATTAGTAAAAGAAACTCAAACTGGAGTTGACGGATATCCGTTGTATCGTCGACGTAGTCCAGAAGATGGAGGATTCACTATTCAACTCACCGTCAAAGGAAAGGATGTCTTAATTGATAACAGATGGATTGTTCCTTACTGCCCACTACTTTCAAAAATATTTAATGGCCACATCAACGTTGAATTTTGCAATTCCATCAAATCCATTAAATATGTATGTAAATATGTAAACAAAGGATCGGATATGGCAGTATTCCATGTCGATTCCACTTCAAATCAACAGAATGAAGTGAGAGAATACCAAGTTGGAAGATACATCAGTAGTAATGAAGCTGCATGGCGCATTCTTAACTTTCCCATACATGAACGTCACCCCACCGTTATCCACTTAAGTGTGCACCTTGAAAATGGCCAGAGAGTGTACTTCACAACTGCAAATGCTGCAGAAAGAGCACAGATGGCTCAAGAGACCACATTGACATCTTTTTTCCGACTTTGTCAAGAAGATGATTTCGCAAGCACTCTTTTGTACAATGAAGTTCCCAAGTATTTTACGTGGAATAATAGCTCTAAAAAGTGGAGTCGTCGCAAGGTTGGCCATGAAGTGCCAAACTACCCTGGATTGAAATGCAGCGATGCACTTATCAGAGTTTTCTCCATTCATCCAAACAATTCTGAGTGTTTCCACCTTAGACTTCTCTTGCACGAAGTTAGAGGTCCTGTCTCCTTTACAGCATTGAAGACAGTGGACGGACATGTGTGTGCAACTTTCAAAGAGGCGTGTCAACTTGAAGGACTTCTTGAAGACGACAATCACTGGAATGCAACACTGGAAGAAGCTGCTCTGACTAGGTCACCCGTAATGCTTAGAAATCTATTCGTTGTGATACTCCAAACTTGTGACTTATCAAATCCCCTCCATTTATGGCTTAATTTTAGAGAACACCTTTCTGAAGACATACTGCACCAGAGAAGAATTTCCTCTAACAATATGGAAATACAATTTGATGACAGCATTTTTAACAAGGCGTTGATCATTGTAGAAGACAAGATGAAATCATCTGGTGGTTTAGGATTGCAGTCTGTTGGGTTACCTCCAGCAGATAGAAGTCATGAAACAAGCGATCATGTAGAACAAGTTTACGACGCTGAGCTTCTTCGGATATTTTTACAGGAGAATGAACCCAAATTGATCCTAGACCAAAACGAAGCTTACGAGATTTTAACTACAGCAGTCTTGAGTAAATTAGGTGGAATTTTTTTCCTTGATGCACCAGGTGGTACCGGAAAGACATTTCTTCTTAATTTGATTTTAGCTAAAGTACGTTACAATAATAACATTGCATTAGCAGTTGCTTCATCAGGAATCGCAGCTACCTTGCTTTCAGATGGAAAAACTGCCCATGCTGCATTTAAATTGCCCCTTAATTTAGCAACTTTGGAGACACTGACATGCAACATAACAAGGGGTTCAGACAAGGCTAAACTTTTGGAGAAATGCTCACTTATAGTTTGGGATGAATTCACAATGTCTCATAAAAAGGCATTTGAAGCATTAGGTCGTACGTTACAAGATTTAAAACGGAATACCATAATAATGGGTGGCATTACAATTCTGCTGGCGGGGGACTTTCGTCAAACACTACCAGTTATCCCCCGAGGCACCAGAGCAGATGAAACAAGTGCATGCCTGAAATCCTCTTATTTATGGAATCACGTGAAGAGATTACAACTACAAACAAATATGCGTGTATTTTTAACAGGCGATGTGAATGCACAAGATTTTTCGGAAGAACTTCTACAAATAGGAAATGGAGTGATGACGTCTGAAAACAGTGATGGAAACATTCAATTGGGAGATTTTGCTAATGAAATAAAAACGCATGAAGAACTTATGACTGTTGTCTTTCCGAATTTGGAAGTGAAATTTAAAGATCATCCCTGGTTATGTGAAAAAGCTATTCTATGCCCTAAAAATGATGACGTCACAACCACAAATGATACTTTACTGACACGTTTGCCTGGACCACTCCAAACATACAAGTCCATTGACACTGTTTATGAAAAAGACGAAGTGGTTAATTACCCCACAGAATTTCTGAATTCTCTTGAGATCTCGCGGGAATCCCACAACATAAATTAAATTTGAAGGAAGGCGCATCTATTATGTTGCTAAGAAACTTGGATCCTCCTAACTTGTGTAATGGTACAAGAATGAGTATCAAGAAATTACATAACAATATAATCGAAGCGACAGTGTTAACTGGACCAGCAGCAGGAACTGATGTCTTGATTCCAAGAATACCTTTAATTCCATCAGACATTCCATTTCAATTTAAAAGGCTACAATTTCCCGTCCGTTTAAGTTTTGCCATCACGATAAATAAGGCACAAGGCCAAACCTTAAAAGTAGTAGGTGTAGATTTGCGGACCCCTTGCTTCTCACATGGACAGTTATATGTTGCATGTTCTCGTGTTGGCTGTAGAGACAATCTGAACATCCTTTGCACCGAAAGGGAAAACCACAAATGTTGTTTATCCGGAAGCTCTTAAAGATTGAAATCACTGCCAGTAATTGCGTTATATTGAATTTTTAAAATGTTATTTGAATCTTATTGTCATCAACAATGTGCGATTTTAACGGGTGGTGGCGGAACTTTTCTAAAAATCGAAAATCGCGTTCTTTTTATTTCAGTAATTTACCGGTAAGTATTTTCACTTACATTTAAATTATAAAATCATAGTCAATTTCCTAAATATTTTCAGAATCCATGCAGAAGAAGGACTGATCCGTGTGTTAGGAATTTCCTTAAAACTATAATCTTTATTTTTTAAATGTTTTTAGGCGCTTCAAGAAAGGACTGAAGAATATGTGGGTCTTTGTGCTGGAATTTTCCTTACAACCATGACAATAATTTTTGAAATTTTAGGATCTTCGAAAAAGAACTGAAGAAAATCGTTAGCACTGTTTAAAAAAAAAAAATACTTTTGCTCTTATGTCAGTAAGAAATAACAATTTTCCGATAAGACATTCCACTTATATTCAAATTTTATTCAATTCATTTAAACTACATTTCGTTCAAATTAAAAGAATATTCAAAGTGTTAGTCATTCAACTAAAATTTAAACTATTTATTACATTTAGATATCAATTTTAATGTTTTTTTTCTTCTCCAGAATCCTTACATGACGACTGAGGCGACATGCCTGTGTCATGACGGGTGGTGGTATGATTTTACTTAAACCATAGTAGTTTTTTTTAATATGATTTTAGAAACTGTTCAGCAAGAACGGAAGCGACATGACCTTCCATCTGTAAATTTATTTAAGCAGCCGCCAAAGGCGGCAATCTTGGTGTTAAAAGGTAAATGGCAAGGCGAATGCTTGCATGCCCCCCCCCCCCCCACACACACACACCATGACTTTGAAAAAAAATGCTTTCAAGTAAAAGTGGAAGTGTTTTTTGTTATTTTTCGTCAAAATTTACATGAAGAGCAAGCCGTTTGTGTCCCCCTCTCCCTCATTTAAAAATATTCCAAACGACGGAACTGGATAGATAGATCTAGCAAATATTTTATTTAAATTAATAATGACATAGATTGATTGATACCGCCACGAAACTTATTTAAGCAGCCGCCAAAGGCGGCAACATTGTCGTAAAAAGCCACATAATATTGATATATGGAGAAAAACATTGATTAATACCGTCGCTAAATTGTCTAAGCTGCCGCCGAAGGCGGCAACCCTGGCGTAAAAAGGCGGACCAGCTGGTCGCCGAAGGCGGCTAGTTAACAATAAACCTACAAACTAATTATAGGAAAATAATAATTGTAAATATTTACACATTTTTCAACACTTACAATATCCTTCACTAATAATAATATTACGAAAAGCGGCTATGTGAACTGTTCACAAGTGATCCGTCTTTTACTTTAGACTCGCAAAAGTAAAGAATTTTTAATTTGATAAAAAATTTAAGCATTGTCATGAATTTACTTGAATGTTCATGCAATGGTTCGTAATATGAAGGTTTAGAATAGCAGTTAGTTTTAAAAATGTTTTTATGCGAAGAAGACAATGATAACTTTTTTCAACACCTGCTGAAACAAAGAAGCTGCCACAATAGAAACATAAAATGACTAATTGTTCTAAATGTTTGTCCAAGAGATACAACTGGTACTGTTCGTCTTTGAGAATTTTCCCAGATTTTTTGCTTGAAGTGGTCTTAGCA
Organism: Uloborus diversus; assembly: GCF_026930045.1. Classification (NCBI taxonomy): domain Eukaryota; kingdom Metazoa; phylum Arthropoda; class Arachnida; order Araneae; family Uloboridae; genus Uloborus; species Uloborus diversus. The sequence goes on from NC_072734.1 coordinate 175,697,709, forward strand.
TGCCATGTTCACGTATGCCCCATGTTCACATGAGCCCCCTTTTCCCCTATTTAATATAGATATAATGGATGTTAAAATGTATATTTTAGTTGTAAAACTAAAGGAATTTTTGTTCCAATGGATTTCATTGAACTGCCACGCATCTTAAAATGGTGTATTTGAAGTAAAACATTTTGTTTACAATGAAATTAACAACACATATTATTAAAGCATGAAAAGTTTCCAGTGAACAACGACAATCTATAACCATCAAGAAATACGTTGGATTTTGCACTAAAACTTGTATTTATTGATTTACATATTGTGGAATTAAAACGAATTTAGTTTTTCATGAAAACAAGTTTTTTCATTGCTCAATGCATTTCTTTTTTTTTTTTTTTTTTAAACCCTTTAAACTTTCACACGCATAGTTTTAAAAATACAGATCGTAAAAATTCCAAGTACACTCACAATTCTTTTTTACAACAATTAAATTTCCATACAAGCACATTTGATTACTAATATTAACATTACTTTAAATTTGACAGAATTAAGAGAATTCAAGCAGAAGAATTTCCAAACACCGATGCAGAGAGTCGTATCTTCTTGAAATGGCATAAAAAATCAATAGCATAGCGAATATGAACGTTAAGAGACACTTTTTTTAAAAAAAAAAAAGAAAAACAAACTTTTGTTTGGTTGAATATGTTCTTTTCTTCAAAATTTAAAACCTGCTCTTGGGTTCACTTACCGCTTCAACAAAACTAGAGACCTGTCTAAAAGAAAGCTTACTGTTTTAAAGCAGTTTAGTTGAAAGTTCAACTGAAAACACAAAGTTCAACTTAGAGAAACATAGAAAAAACTTTCGGAACCGCATTCCCCCCAAATAAAAACTTATTTTGTTAAGCAGAGACATTTTTTCAAAATTATAAAACCGTTAATCTATTTGCATGATAAATATTTATTAGATTTTTGAATTTTATTTCTTGAAAAAATATTAATGCAAACTACTATAAAGAAAAGAAGTAACTTTTTCTCCAAATAATATTTTTTTAAAACGTTAAACAAAAAATTCGGATTTTCTGAAATGGTAATTGAACGCGAAATTCAAGCGAAAATATAACGCTACTAGTGACATAGGAATGCTATTACATCCCATTTGAACATCAGTGCCATTTTCACGAGAATCTTAATTTTTATACCATTAACTCATAATAATCGTGTTCCAAATATGTTTGAGAATCATCAATGGGCAATAATTGCGTTAATCAGAGACCGTCAATTCCTCAACCTCTTGTTGACATTTACACCGAAACATCTGGTGACAATATTTGAAGATTATGATTCATATCATGGATAAATGACGCGCTGTATTTTCTTCATCTCAAGAAGGAACTGTTGGCAATACCTGAAGTTGACGCTAACCTAAAGATAGATTATACCGATACTGCACCCTTTCAGAGTTAGCGTAAATAAACAGTCGAGTTTGCTTATAAAGAACACGAAGGGACAGCGGTGATTGCTTGTTATAACGGAGTGCTGGTAAAAAACGGGTTAGCGAAAAAACTCATAAAAATTCAAATACATTTGATCAAAATTCTTTAACAGTTAATTATTTCGGCCTCTTTTCCAAATTTCAAAACTTTGTTTTTGTTTCTTTCAAAAATTTTCTTCTAAATTCCAGAAGTTCTGTGTCTTTTATAGTTCAAGTAATTTTACACTCCCCCCCCCCTCCTTTGTATCTTCAAAACTATCGTTTGGCGCATTATGGCCTATTCAGGCTCTTGCGCCATTAAAACCAATAGAACCAGCCATTATGTATACTTGTTTTTTAATTTTTATTTCTCTGAAGTACTAAAGAAGTTAGTTAATTTACTTTCTTATTTGCTTTTCTGTCTTATTCTCTTTTGTGGCGAAAAATGTTCATGACCCAAGAAACAGTCAATTTACGCCCCTGGCTTCGAAAAAAGTTAGAAGATCATCTGAATATCAAAAGTCATCGGGTTTGCTGAAGGTATTTCAGCTTTAAATCCTCCACACATTTGTCGTCATCTTCGCCCCCCCCCCCCCATCCCGGAGTTTAAATTACAGTATCCTCGTAAGTGAGTATTTCGGAAGTGGGCAACGTTAGCGGAATACTTATAGGATTTTCAAATGCAAAAGAAAAATGTGATGACAGCCAGTTTTTCAAAATGTATATTGACATATAAATGTAGGGTAATGCCAAAAGTAACAGACAAGGGCCCAGTAACAGACAGTTGTAAGTTTGGATTTAAATAATAAGAAGTTTAAGCGGGTAAAACTGATGTTGCTGTGCTCATGAATACGGTGCAACCATCTAGTTTTATCAGAGTGAATTCTATGAGCCATTTGGTATTTACAAGGCAGTGGAGGAAGGTTATGAACATTCACCACGAGGTCAGCCAATGTTTCATGTTCATTTGAATTTAATAAGGTTTTATACCTCAAAATAAAGAACTTTTGCACATTTTGAAGAGAACATTGGAATTATGTCCATTATTCATCTTTTCCTCATCCTATCTGTTACTGGGTATCATCAGAACTTTCGGTGTCTGTTACTGGGAGTCGGACCTTTTTTCGAAATTGAGGAAATAAAAATCCAAATTAATAATTCAGAGGATCCAGGAGCAGCCTAACCTTAGATGAGATGTAGTTGCATCAGAGAAAAATAGTTTTAAAAGTCTAAATACATTAAAAGTCTCAGAAAATTGAGTTAACCCGAGTAAGATGTCTTAAGCATGTCTGTTAGTATTCCGAATTGCGTACGCATTCCTGCAGTAGCTTTTGCTCTAGAGTGGCCACAAAAAAACTGGTCCCACACACAAATCCAGACAGACAAACATTTTCCAGAAATGGTCAAAGTGAATTCAACACACTTCAAAGCATACTAATCCATCAAAATTCGATATTCGAAAATTTTTACGAGTCTACTTCTTTCCTCAATATGCCAGATGTATAAGAAAGTAAAAAAAAAAGGGCTGCCTTACTTTTGCGCAACCTGAAATAATTGATGATATTTGTTACGTCAATAAAATCTTTCGTCAAATACATTAAACTTGATCCCAAACATACTATCTCAATAAGCTAAGTTAATTTAATATTCAACATTTTCTTGACTCTAGTAAGAAGAGAAAAACTTAAAATTGAGTTAACCTGAGAGCGACGTTTTAAACATGTCTGTTACTGGTGCCGTTACCCTATGTAACATAAATTTTGAAAAATGCGCCGTCATCACTTGACTCACGACTAACTTTAGATTGCCTTCGGAAAGTTAAAAGAATTTTTCCCAGGAAATAATAAGCTTAACTGGAAGTCAATAGAAATTTTATAAATCACAAAAATATTTCTCGCATTTAGGGAGTTTTGCTCGTTGAAAGCTAATTATGCTCCTAAAGATTTAACACAGTACTAGTCAAATGTCTAATTTCCTCGCTAAATCCAGGTTCTCCTTAAACTCTCCCAGAATTCGTTATAACCGAGTTCAAGTATGTAATGCGTATTGGTTTTTCTGGAGTCGAACATTTTCGTTGTATTAAAACCATTCTGCCATTCTAAATGAAAACAATAAATAGATAATTTGAAGGTTCTGTGCTAGTTACTAAATTGACAACTCTCCATGTCTTATCTTTCTAAATCTATGTTTGATACCAACAGTTCAATTTCATAATTCACTGCTGAGGGTTGAAAAATCGACTGGAATGGACTTGAAACTAATAATCACCTTTGGCCATCTGGCAATGATTAAAATGCCCAACCGGTAGTGCAGGCCCGTCATTTCTATATCTCAGAGCCAACAGGATATAAGTCACATTATGGTAATTTTACAGGAGAGAGGAGGAACTTTTTTTGGCGCATGCAAAGGATGGAACGTGCGCTCTTTTAACCCTGGTAAAAAATTTTAAGGGATTTTTTTTTAAAGAATGACATTCACATAACTTCTTCATGCGGAATAGGCTTCTTCATACAATGTACTAACAAACGGAAAATCGCATTTTTTGGACTTACGTCAGTCTGGTTGTGAGGTACAGTTTAAGGGGGGTAATACAGGTACAGTAAGGGGGTCAATGGCCTCCTCATCGGCTTTGAAAAAATATTGTTTATACATATAAGTGGGTGTGGTTTTTGTTGCTTTAAAAAAATGCATTGAGTTATGCATCCTTTGTTCCCTTCGTCCTGAAAAAATTCGAGATGATGTGTCTGCGGTTGTGAGATAATTTAATTTTTTTATTGCTAAGTTTTTAACCAAGTCGTATTCTTGTGATATGATCCTTGTGCACTCCCTTTTCATAGTGGAAACAATGTCTACTCTTCTCTCATAATATTTTTCGTTTCACTAACTAGTGAGAAAATTCATTCATTTCTGTTTCATAAATTGATAACAAAAACCATGACTTATAACAAGTGGTTATTTTAGAGTCTATTTGTCAGTGGTTAATGACTAAAAATTTAAATTTTTGGCTCTGTCATAGGGCATGATACTTTCCTCAATAGATTTAGTTTTCTATTGAAAATAATGTGATCAAGTTTGTGCCTTAAAACTTTTTAAAACTTTCATATTCCTCAGATATGATATTTGGTGTTGAAAAAGTTTCTCCAATTAAAAAATAATTTCACAAACCCAATCTTCACTACACAGTTTCATTGCTTCGTTAATGTTGACCTATTTTGATAAATTTGGCGGATGAGGGAAGTTGCAGAATATCGGTTTATTGGCTCCAATCAGCTTTCATGGGGGAGGGGGGCGGGGGGGGGGACCAAAAAGATCACCTGCTCGTGGTGCCCACTCTGCGTAATCTAAACAATCGGGACAAGTTTTCACCTTCGTTACGTGACAATTTTTTCTGGGAGGCCTATCTTTACTGGGCAGCACGTCACTTAATGACTTAACAGCCAAGAATGGGCTTTGGTAAAGAATAAGAAATTTCCTTTAAAGGCACAATTAGTAAATACAGCTATTTAAAAAAATGTGATAAACATTTTCGTTACCATTCTTCAAAAAACGTAGCATTCTATATTTTCCAGTCAACACAATAACAGATTCTCCCTTAAAATTTGCAGAAAATAAAACCAGCATTGATTTATTACATGTGCATTTAACGCATGGAAAAGTTCGCTTTATTCTTCCCCATTGGGAATGTGCATTATTCTAGACTATCTTTAACATTTATCTATTTATTTTGTTATTTCTTGAAGAGACCTTATCCACATTGAAGCAGTCATAGATGCATCACACTCTATCTTTTTCTTAAATACGGGTAGTATATTTATCATGTTTGACGAAATCTGCCAGTTTCAGGCACTGGCGTTATGGGAATATCTTATGTTTCAGAAAAGACTCCATAACTTTGAAGTGACATAACCACGAAACAGTGAGAGGAGAAAAAAGAACGAACAATATGTTGGGACAGGCAGGTCTGAATTTTTTATACACAGGTCTTCAGAAATAGTTCCAAAGCCCACCAGAGGCCGCTGCAGTCACAGAGGTGTCTTTTAAATAATATGCAAAAGTTTGCTTACTGAACAGGGATTAAATCATACTATGCAATGATCTCCTAACTTGTCCTCCTTCTTTTCTCCTAGCAAAATAATAGATAGAAAACTATACGCAGGTTAACCCCTTCAGTCGAAAATATGAAATACTTGACCAAAAATGTTTATGTTTAGAACACAGTGTACTATGGTAAAGTGTATCTTATAGACAAAATTTCAAGTTTGTAGGAGAAAATTAAGAGTTATGGCACGTCCAATATTCCGGACTTATATTTTTGAAATTAATGTTTTAAATAAAGAAACGATAAAATACCAAATAAATTTCATTATAAAATGTTCTTCAAACAATAAAAAAACATAATATAAGCGTTTAAAATGATTAGTTAAAATTATATATATATTTTTAAAAATCAGGAAAAAACCTCGCTTTTCGGACGAGAATCCAAGGTTGGAAAAATGAGCCACTCTCTATCTCCTAATCCTTATGTCTGTTGTCAATCCCAAAACGAAAAATTATTTCAGATTTTAATAAGCAGAATGTAAAGGGTCAGCTACAAAAAAAGGCAAGTAATTTAATCAATTATTAAATTATTAGTAGATGTTTAAAGTGTATGTCCGATATACGGGACACCAGGTCTGCAAAGGTTAACTTTGTTTTCACTTTTTACTTAAAACTTGAACAAAAAATAGTGATATCATAAATTAATGCTTTCCAAAAACATTTAAAGAGTAAAAAAATCAAACTTTATTTTTTTTTTCTTCAATTTTAAATAACGGTCAAATTGGCAAATTTTTATCGCATAGCTATTTTAAGGAAAATCATCAAATTTCAAGTCTACAAATAGAAAAAATTAAGTGAAGATTCATTTCAGATTTAATAAGAGTCAATCAGTAAGTGAGTTAATCAGTATTTAAGTTAAAGTTTTTTTTTCTTTCATTTGTGTAACAAAACCACTCATCTAAAATATACAAGGTTATAAAAGAAATACTTCTAAGTAAAAGGTTTTCGATGCCTGCCCAAAATGTTCTTAGAATACCGAACTATCAAAAAAATTTCAGTTAAATTTCTTATTTTATGGTGTACGTGAGGAGCAGTAAGTGCAAAATACATAAGTCATGTCTTATTTTTAAAAAAAATATTCCATGGTAAAAAGGACAATTTAGACCCTCGCTAATCACAATTTACTTAGAGATTACCAGTGAAATCTCTTTTTCTAAGAGCAAGAATTTCACATCTTCTAGCCACGCGACGGTTTATTATCAGTTGGGGAACACTTGCTGCCTTCACAGCCACGGGTTTCCCTGCATTTGGTATCTGCTTCAGAAATGTATGTTGTAACGTATGGTAAGAAAGTGATCGACTCATGTTTTTATTTTTAAGAAAAACCTGAATTTTGTTAAAAAAATTTTTTTGAAGTTTTTTCATTTTGTGGAAAGAACTATTATTTGGGCATTTTTTCCACTTTTTATGGCGAAAAATCCCGTCATATTGTAAAATTTATAATTACATGGTCCGGTTATTAATTTCCAGAACTGACGTCGTTACTGTAAGAGAACGGAAAGCCAGAAGATGGCGCTAATGATTGCATATTGAAGAGCGTTTTCTTGCGCATGTGCTGTGCAATCGGCGTCATACTAAAGTTAGTGGTTCTAGTGGAAAAGCGCAATAAAACGTAGATCTCAAATTCCAGTCGTCGAAGTGAAAATGGAGCAAAGAATTGACATTAAATTTTGCTTCAAATTGTGCAAGACAGCTGCAGAAACATGCGAAATGTTGAAACAAGTTCACTAGAACTTTTGAATGGGGTAGTTTCCAAAATTTTAAAAGCATTTTTTTCTGAAAGAGCATGATTAAAAATGTAGGATCCGACCATTTTTTGAATAATTTGTTCGAGTTTAATATTTTTAAAAAAATACTTAAATCGGAGCGCTTTTATTGTTTACTGCTTCTGCCGATGACATCACAAATGATGAAATGCCATTTAGTGTTGCCACTCACAGTGCAAAATATTTAATTCGCATCTTTACTCACCTGTATTGCAACGATATGGTTGGTAGCAAGCGTAGAGCGCAATTTTCATTCGCTGCTTGATTATCATAACATGGAAACGTAGTAGTATTTTTTTCCGAAAGAGCATGCTTAAAAACATAGAATCTGACAATTTTTTAAATAATTTCTTTAAGTTTAATATTTTTAAAAAATTACTGAAATATGTGATCTTTCATCGTTTAACGCTTCTGCCGATGACATCACAAATGATGAAATGCCATTCAGTGTTGCCATTCACGGTCTAAAATATTTAATTTGCAAATTTACTCACGTGTATTGGCAACGATATGGTTGATAGCAAGTGTGGAACGCAATTGTAATTCGCTTCTTGATTATCATAACGTGGAAATGCGGTAGAAAAATGCGGCAAAGTGCTTCATTTGTGACGTCATCAAGATCACGCCTTGTTTGAAAAATATGACATTTAAAAAAAAATAATTAAAAAATAACTGTTGGGAAAATGGAAGTATTTTCTGGGTCCATGTTTTTTTTTTTTTTTTTTTTGCTTACTCTATCAATTTCAATGACAAAAAGTACTACTTTTGAGTGAAAGAAACAACCCCATTGTTAAAACATTTTCGGGACGGGTGCAAAAGTGTCGATGATGATCCACATGCAGGTCGGCCGCAGTAATTTAAACGCTACGTTTTAATGCTGCTTTCCACGAGAACCACTTACCTTACTTCAGAATGACACCGATTGTACTGCGCATGCGCTAGAAAACACTCTTCAATATGCAATGATTTGCGCGTTCTTCCTGCTTTTCGTTCTCTTACAGTTACGTCAGTCCTGGAAATTAATAGCCGGACCTTGTACAACTAATTTTACTCAAAGTAGTTGAATGCACGAAACCAGCCTTAATTTTGGAAGGGAAAAATAGTGATGCACGAACGTAAACTTTAAATATATTTTTCAGGAAAAAAATACGTGATCTAAGTATTCAGTCAGGTGTCAGATAGCTTCAAATATCAATAAAGAAAGTTATTGTAGTGTATTTCTTTAGAAAAAATATTTTCGAAGCTTATTTTTTAAAAAAAAGATATCAGGAGTTTGTTCATTCACTGGGCAGTGTTCATTTTCCAGTCGGTCTACCCTACATCCATAGGCGTAAAAATGAACCTGGCCAGTTTTTACTGATTCTATGTTTAACTTTCAAAGCGAATAATAATCTTCTCCATAGTATACTTTTCCGTAAAACCATTTTATTAAACGTTCCCGTACTTTAAACCTCTTATACTTCATAGCTTGCAGTTCTTAAAAGACATTTTCTAAAGCAGAGTTTAGGAAAATAAGAGCAAACATATTTGTTATTTTTAACCAATTATTATTTTTCCCTGAATGTATCAAGCAACTGGTTCTGTAAGTTTTTTCTTCATTCATCGAAGATTTGTAACATTCAAAATTCCTTCAATTTTTACAGTGTTTCTAAGTATTTTCATTGGAAGGAAATGCTTAGGAAACTTACTTGTACCTTCTTACAACGCTAAAAAAAGGGGGGGGGGATTTATTCTAATCCCGAGGGACGGCAGAGAAAAGTCCGTTTAAACAGAAAAATAAATGAGCAACTGAGGATGTGTGTGTTCCCAAAAGAAACAAGAGAAAATGTAAAATAGCCGACTTTAATTGGAAAAAGAATTCAAAGTGGTAATATTTTTTTAAGAGGAAACAAAAATTTCCATACTTCTTATAAAACTTCCGGAATATTTTTTATTAAAAATAAATTAAAGTACTTGAACAATACTATTATTCGGCATAAATTCAAAAATGGCAGACTTCTCTCGATTCTACATAAAACAGAAAGTTTTCTTTCTAACTTTAATGGAAGTTCTCATTAACTTCACTAACTATATATATATATATATATATATATATATATATATATATACTACTGGCCATTAAAATTGCTACACCAAGAAGAAATTGCCTGAATGAAGCTAAATATTGCACACATGATAGCAAAATTGACATTAGAAAGCGATTACAAGATGAAAGCAAATTGATGATTTATTGTTGGAAAATTCTCAAATGAATGGAGGTTTAAGTACCCTATCAAGTCACCTCTAGCGTGAATGTACGATGTACGAATCGGTACAATCGGGAATTGAGGCATAGCAGTCTCCTACGATATCCTACGTCATCTCGTACCACAGTTGCTGTAAACGCGCCACTCATTCGATCAAACTCATACGCATGTGTTATTAGCACTCACGACGGGGCTCCCAGGAGCCATTTTTTAACACGACAATGCTCGGTCACACACAGCAAGGGTGTCAAGGGACTTCCTCTTCCACATTATCACTTTCTCTGGTCTACGCGATGCACTGATTTGTTACAAATCGAGTATATCTGGGATCACTTGAGACGGTTTATTGGGCAGCCTGTAAGTTTGATCGAATTGGTGGCGCGTTTACAGCAACTGTGGTACAAGAGGACGTAGGACATCATACGAATTTACTGTACCTCAATGCTCGACCGTATCGACTCTCACATTCCAGCTAGAGGTGGCGCAAAAGGGTACTTAAACCTCCATTCATGTGAGATATTTACTGTAATAAATGATCATTTTGCTTTCATTTTGTAATCGTTTTCTAGTGTCAATATTGCCATTCCGTGTGCAAAATTTTGTTTCATTCTGACAACTCCTTCTTGGTGTAGCAATTTTAATGGCCAGTAGTATATATATATATATATATATATATATAATATCATAGTAACACGAAATAGGTCTGCTTTTCAGACCTTTTTTTTTCCTCGTAATATTTCGCAAACATTTACTCTCTAAAAACATTAGAAAACAGAGTCTGGCAGCAGAGATTAAGCTATAATAATCTTCTGAGAAAAAGCGCAAGCACGTAAAATTGTTTTCGAACATAAAAGTGATAAAAGAAAGTTATTCTGCCACACTTTAATACAAATATGTTAAGCAAGGATTTCAGAACTTAAGTTTGAAATATTTGTTCTTGAGATTTTTTGACAGCCACTAAAATGTTTATTTATAAACTTCAAACTCTTCAGAATGTATATTTTAAGACAATTCCTTAGAATTCATGTAGAACATCCGATCTCGCTTGAATTTTTTTATGAATTCAGGCTAAAATATTAAAAGATTCTTATAAAAAAATATGAGTGTGATTTTAAGAGGAATTTAGGTCGCATTTGTGGTGAGATGATTTTGTTTGAGATGCTTGGGATCATTCGTTCTTTCGCTCTCTACAGGGTATCCCAAAAGGTCGTTTACAAACATGCTGGTCTGTCATATCATGATGAACAAGATTTACATAGGAACATGTGTTCCCAAATGCAATGCTGGCGCACTACATGCACACAAAGTCAGACACTAACAGATGCACAACATGTCGCATATCTATTACAAAAAGACAGTTTTGCACAACATTTTAATTTTTAAGGAAAGCTTAAAGTAGTTGATAAAATTTCCGTCCTGTCAGCTCTCATAATCACGTTACAACAACAACGCAGCGATCGGTGAAATCTTGTCCGAATGGATCGTTATTACAACGGTCGGTACTTTGTCGTTGCGACGCGTGTATGACAGCTAAAGGCAGCAAATTTCAACAACAGCTATAAGCCTTCCTTGAAAACTAAAATGTTGCGTAACATCGTCTTTGTGTAATAAATATGCGACATGTTGTGCATCCTTTAGTGTCTGACTTTGTGTGTATGTAGTGTGCCAGCATTGTATTTTCGAACTTATGTTACTATGTAAATCTTGTTCATCATGATATGACAGACCAGCATGTTAAGTTTGTAAACGACCTTTTGGGACACCCTGTATAAACATTGTTAGCATAAAAGAATATCCCGGTTTTAAAAATTTATATTCCGTAAACTATTGCACTTACTACTAAAAATGATACATAAAAATAAACTGTGACAGTTTTTTTTAACTTGCGTGACTACTTAAATGCACGTTTCGCAATAGCGCAGCCAGAAATTCCTTCCGACGGGGTTTTTTAGTCACAACACTCTACTTGTATTAACTATTGTATTAGGATTGGCAACTTTGTTAAAACCAAGATCTCTGGCAGTGTTGGGCATTAATCAATTATTTTTTCAATTGCCTTGTTAATTGATTGAAAAAGAAATTGCAATTAAATTAATTGTACTTTGCAATTAATTTAATTAGATTAATGTACGTTAATCGCTTTTCACAATTAAAATAATTGCAATTAGATTTTTTAATTGTTTTATGAAACAATTAAAACTAACAATTAACTTAATGTATCAATAGGTACAGCGCAGCGTACAGAGTTCAAAGTATTATTCGAGTTCGTATTTTCGTTCAGTGTTGCTTGCTCGCTCGCCGCGTGAACTATTCTCGTCTTGGCAAGTTTTTTTCCACACGTAAATGTTTGTGTTTTAATTAAGTGTTTTAAAATTGTGCAAATCATTGTTTTATAGTTTAACCTGTAACAGGGTAAATCAGAAAGAAGGACATAACAGGGAACGTAAGATCTCAGAGACCGCTCTGTTTATTTATTTTTTTAATCGTGTAATTAAGATGCATTTCTGTAATTTTCCTCAGATGTTCTTTGGACTTTTACTGGTACGGATTTTTTTTTTAAATTTTTAATTGAAATATACCTTTTTTGAGGATATTTTGCTGGAGCCATAAGATTTTTTGGAAAAGTCATATGCTGCAGTAAATAATTTATTGCGCGTAATAAAGTTACTGAAACATGAAATACAACGCCAGCTCAGTCATTTCCAGCCGAGGACTGCAGTTTCGTGCTTAGTAGCACGCATCAGCCCGGCATAGGAAAGTGACTGAGCTGGAGATGGAAAACGTGTTAAGGAAGACAAGAGTACCAAACAAACTGGTAGCTAATATAGAATTAGCGCAGACCAGACGAGTGACCGAAGCAATGGTTCGGTTCAACTCGAGTATTTCATATATTTCTGCTTTAGCTCTGGCTATTGGGCGATAATTTACTGAAAGTTACTGACATTTTATTTGTTGCTAACATGTGTATTTAAATAGTAATATGGTACCCGTTTAGCGTCTACGTTCCAGGTAGACCTGTCGTCTGTAGAATATATTGTACAAAACCAGTAATTTTTTTTATGAGTTTGTTTTAATTAAAATTCACAGAACAATCGACAATTGTTAATTGTAATAAACTACAATTAACAATTAATCAACTGTTAACTGTGGTAAACTACAACTAACAATTAATTGTTCACTGTAGTAAACTACAATTAACAATTAATTAATTGTTAATTGTAATTTTCCACAATTACAATTGATCAATTGTTTGTTGTTGTGGTTACGTTTACCAATTAATCAATTGTCAATCTTTAATTGTCAATGCAATTAAAATTTGCCCAACTCTGATCTCTGGTGGGTGTTTCTACCCCCATCCCCCCCCCCCCCCCTTTGCTTCGCCACTGACGTTCCGCAACGCTGGATTTGCTGTGCAGGTGATGATGAGCTGCACTTTAATTATTGGCCAGCCAGATCCCCAAACCTAACCGCAAGTGATTTTTTTTTCATGAGGTTTCGTCAAAGACAGTGTTAATACACCACTGTCTTTGGCAAAACCATACAGAAAAGCATTGCAAGTACAATTGTGCCTGAACTATTGCAAGAAGTAAAAAAATCGCACATAATTTATACATGTGGTATCGCATTACGAAAAATGGTCCGTGAAACACTCAAAAATATACGTTATAGGTGTGTGTCGCGTTACGAAAGGCGCCCACGTTAAATATTTGAGAATGAAAAAAAACTTTCTCAGTTTATCTTTCTTTTTATGTATCATTTATTGTGGTAAGTAATAGTTTATGAGATACTAGCAAAAATACCCGGCGTTGCCTGAGTCAGTAATAATTGTGAGAAACAGTCGCTACTTTCATTCGTTTTCTGTTTTTACTGAAAGAACTCAAATCACCCCGCTTAGACGTGATTAAAAACCGAGCTTCTTCCTTACCCATAAAAGTAAAATAGCAATAAGTATAAAGAACAAAATAGTATTCAATTAGAAACGAATGCAAGTCATTTAAGCATATCAAAATTTGATAAATATCCAAAATCTGAAATTTCACTTGCTTAAAAAGATTTATCAGTTTATATTTTTTTTTTTTTTTTTTTGAGCAATCACGATTGCTTATTGCTTTTATTTCACCATCCTTGATGTTGTGGTTCCTTTTTTAGCTTGGACCAGGGGCCTCTGCAGCATCACCGCCCACCGTCGCGACTCCTCTGGTCCTGAGCACTGTCCCCCAGAATCCACTTCTGCTGGACGGTGGCGTCCATGTCCTACATACGCATGCTCATAGATATTCACACTCACACAAGGCGCGCACCTTTACATACATACACACACACACACCTGCGTACACGCACTTAAGCCTACACACACACACTCCACTTTACACTCATAACCAACCTGGAGGAGGGATATGCTTGGGGGGGGGGGCGTTTCTAGAAACAATAACTCCAATGAGTAGGGTCTTGTCGCAACTCGTGATTGAGAAAAAAATGATTTGAATTCAAAGTTTCAGAATTCAAATTAGAATTGATTGGGAGAAGTGGAGGTCACAGTTCTTTTTTTTTTTAACATAGCCATATAGAAAAAGTGTTAGACTATTAAAATACAAATGGTTTTAAAAAATGTAGTCGCCCATAATACCACCATGCTTGCTTTAGTTATTTTGGAAAATTATTAATTATTGTGGGTCCTTGGTGCGATTTAAAATGTTACCAAATTTGCGGTAATCGTTTTGAGATATCTTGGATAATGCTCCCCCTCCCTACTTTGTAAAACTGTCTGTTAATAATTTTCGTCAAAGAGATATTATCGACAAATACTGAGATTTTTGGTGATCATAAAATGATACTAAATATTTTCTTCCGAAATAAGTAGCAAAACTTGGCCGGTGTTTGTAATTGTGAACAAAAACAAACTAATGGAAGTTTTCGTGCTGTTTAATAGATTTGCCTAATTTAGTTAGCGAATTATTTTACATTTTTACAAAAGTTTTAAAGATTCTTTCAATTACGATATTTTGGTTATACGGTGAAATGAAAGCCTAGAAACATTATTGCGTAGTCTTTGGATGCAAAAACTGCTCTAGTTGAAAAGATTGCCTTACATTATAATTGAAAAGTTATGATTAATTATTATTATGTTCTTATTTCCATGGAATTAATATACATATTAAGTAACTGATTTCCGATTGTATGTCTGATACATAAACTCGTTTATAAGTAATAAACTTACACATATTTTGAAAAGACTCTTTCTTTCAGAGTAGGAAAAAAGTGGCTTTTCTGCCTATATGTTAAAGCCCAATCGGTCAAAATCTCTTATGATTTAGAAAAACGGATTTCATATTTGAAATCAGCGCATCCAATAGAATAAAAGTCACTCATTACCGTACACACACTTTTTCATGACTCGAATTTTGCAGGCCTGTGTAATTTTAGACAATAAACACTTTCTATTTTCAAACTGTTGCCAAAATCGTCTTTTTACTTAGCCCCGTTACCGATTATTGGCTAGATGAGGACAAAAATCCTAAGAAAGCAATAAATTTCATGATAGCTCCAGAGAAGCTCTGATTCAAAATTTTCATTGTGATTGCTACTAATATTGACGTCGTAAGGCAACGATTCTTTCTAAAAATGAGTTTTATATTTAATCATTTAATGGGGAAATGGCATGAAATTTACTATTTTCCATCATAACTTTATTAAACTAAGTTTTTAGGAATAAATTATATAGTCTAAGTTGCTTCCTGATAATGTAGCTATCTATGGTGAAAAAATGGTTAAAATCGGTCCTGCGGTTTTGAAGATTACCCCGGACATCCTTTCATACAGAAGTAGACATTTATGTATATAGATCAATTTTTTAAATCAGGATATTATTTTATGTCAACCCTGTATGTTATGCGTATCCAAAAATATTCCTACACATTTAGGCCTCCTTCTCACGAGGCAATTAGTGGCATCAACTTTTCAAAGAAGTTGCCTGTCAATTAGTTGACTGCCGTTTTTCGTTTTCTTCACACGAGTCAATTTAGTATGATAATGGCATTGATAAGGTCTGTCATGGAGGTGAGATTCACAGAGGTGAGGAATTTGCCATTAATATAGGCCTAATAGATACATTTTTCAGGGAAATCTTTTTTTTCTTTGTTGATACAATCTGCACGTTAAGCATATCAAAACATGATCACTTCATTTTTTACATTAATGTACATCCCTGAAATTCAAGGGGGGGGGGGGGGTCCCTCGATGTCATTACTGCCGCGTGTTAATGAGGAATGGCAGTTTGAATTTAGTTAACGGAGGTAAGGATATTTTGTGTGACAGACCTCATTATAATACTAATACGAATTAAATCACATTAGAAAAAATTTAAATTCACCTGAGCACTTAGTGTTTGAGACACTTGTGAGGAAAAAGTTAGAAAAAATGAGTTCCTTGTTTTATTTATACAAGTTACTAAGCATCATTATGAGCTACACCAGGTGTGTGACATGCCACGGAAGTGAGAATTCACATGTTGTGAAGCAAAAAAAAATATTTAAAAAAATTTTTTTTGGAATAAATGTTGACAGATTTAAATGGATACATTTAATGATTTTTGGGGAATGAAAAAAATATTGTTTAAATGAACTATTTTTTAAAGCTTTTAATGTAAAATGCTTGTGAATTAAAAAGTTGCACTTTGTGGAGAATGACCCTTATAAATGAATAAATGCGGAATGAGGAAGACAAAAGAACTTCCCACTCTTATGTTTCTTACATTACTTTTTACAAACTTTTTTTGTCATAGAAACCAATTAATATATAAATTGTATTCTTTAGCTTCTTTATTCTAAAGATTTGCTTCACTAACAATGCAAAGTTATATTTATTTTATTTCAAATGCTTAACATCAAAAGGTTATGGAAGGAAATAATTGAATTATGTTGTCAAAGATACACACCACGAAAGCCAGTACTATTTTTCTTGTCATGATACCTCGCGTGATATTTTTTGCTTTTATTTATTATTATTTTTTTTATTCATGACGTATATGCTTCGCAGGTAATTGCGGTAATTTTATCTTAAAACTGTTTTACGGCTTAATACTGCATTGCTTTCAAGTAGACTTTGAAAATCAAAAACAAGTTTTGTAGAACAAATTACAGTAGGTATTCTCACAATATTTCTCCTCGTATGCTTCATATTTTCATATTTCCAATTTTTTTTCCAGTAATGATGAAGAGTTAATTTTAGGTTGCACTGATACTATATTATACTGCAATATACTACCTGTTGCCATCTTATGTTTGTTAATAAATAAAATATTTGTAATTAATTCAAGTAAGGCTTTTAAAGTAACTTTCAATTTTCGCTCTTTGTTTTGTTTTTACAATAATTCAGACATTGGGATGGTCGTCAAGTTTTTGCATGTGTAATTTTGTTTCTGTTAGGAATATTGCTTCCTCGTCAAGCATGGGGAGGGATCAGAAAAAGGAAAAATATAGAAGAAAGTTTCGTGATGGCCACAACATACTAGTTTAAATAGTATCTGGAAGTCCCTGGAGGCAAGTTTAAACCCGGATATGTTGACAGAATTGAAAACTAAATAGTTCATTTTACTGTTTGTTGTATTGTGTTCTTGAAAAGAATTTGCCCATTGTTCTGTCACTTTATTGTGAAAATACACCATACTCTAGTTTGAAATGCAGTCAGTAAGTTCTATACTGACCCTCAATGCACTGAGATACAAGCCCCTAAAAAGTACACTTTTTATCATATTTTGATGACAAAACTGCTCTTTTTTCGCAGCAGTGAGTATTAATCAAGCATTTAATGAGCCTATTTAATAATTTATATCTATCGCTACACTGTTAAAACTACAGGTTGCATTTCGCACTTTTCAAGGATGAAAAGCTTGTTCACCAGCGGCACTCTATACGGTGCCGAAATTGCTCCCTTAACACGGGCGAAAAACTGGCACCCTTCACCCAGCGTGCACCGCGGTGAAAAATGGAACCCTATGGCAGAACATTGGCACCCTCTGTTTCCTGTTGCTGAGCCCCCCCCCCCCCCCCCCCCCCCGTTTTGTGTGCATTTCCGTAAACAATTGTGTACATTCTTATTTATTATTTTGAGTTCTAAAAAACTACGTCTTGGTACATATTCCACATTGAATAGTTCTGAAAATGATTAAAACTTGCACTTGATCACATTTCAACTTTCGAACATTGTTTAAAAGTGTTCATGACTTAAATTTGTCTGCCGAGCACTAATTTTCGTTCATTCACTTGGATTGCTCAGTAGTTTTAATATGTTATTGACATTTACTGCAGCACGACCGTACCGAAAATGAAGAGCGTAAGTACTATTTGTAAATCATTTACACGAACAATAAACAATTATATTGCAATCATAGAAAAATAAAATCGTTTCATAAACGTTCAAAATTTTAATCAAGAGCAGCATATTAATACGTACGTATAATATGATTCGACATTTCAATATCCGTATAGAATATAAAAGAGCACAAGTCTTTCGATAAATTAAAAGCCAAAACAAATTCTAACGAGTTATTCATTCTTACTATTACTAGAGTGACGAAAAAAGTTCAGTCATTCGCTTCAAGCAATAACGCCGAGGAAGGCTAGTTAACTTAGACACGAGATAATAAATAAAAAAAAGTCGAGACGGAGAAGGAATTTCTTTTTTTTTTTTTTTTTTGTGCTTTTATGTTTTTGATGTTCGCATCATCGTAATTCGAGTTTCCGTTCACTTGCTGAGTGCATCACATTGCTAACAATAAATCTCTTAGTTAAAAACCCACAAGATCGCTGACAATACAAGCAAGTAAAACCACATATTCAATATTGATTGTTAAAATAACTTTTCAAATATCATCTAATTTCAGTGTTTTGATTATTAAATGTTACTTATCCGGTGCTGATAGCTATTTTTAGGTAAAATTTATGCATGATAGAAATAGCAAATTTACATAACGGCTAACTGAAGAATCAACGTACCTTTTTGAAACACTTTTAAATATGTTCGAAAGCCTTAAAAGCTACACTATGATAAAATGCCTGTACTTACGCGAAACTTTGAAGAGTAAATCGCAGAAACTTATGAGTTTTAATCCAATTTCGTACTTCATTCAATGGGAAAGTGCATGTGCGTAGTTATTCTTGCGTCCGCCATTGATTGTGGTTGAATGATGTCAGAGCGGAGAGCGCATGCTCCAACGTTTCACTCATGCATTTAGGAGGTCCGTCTTCACATTTATTAGCGTCATTCACCTTAATCACATTTTCTAGCCTCCATTGCACCCTGAGGCTCCGTGTTTTCACCCCAGGGAGCCAAATAGCTCGTCAAAGGCACCCATAGTTTTGACAGTGTACACAAATTGCTCGCAAAAACTGGTTGAACCTCAAGTGTATGGAACCAGGATGCCTCAAACATGACAAATTTTCATTTTTTTAGGCACAGTTTAGCCACCCCTGCCAGGGTCCACTGAAAGTCAGCCATAAAAATTACGATATATTTCCTTTAAGGCACTAAATATCATGTTGCAATCACAAAGATTACTTTTGCTGATGTTCAATGCGCAGAGATAATTGGATATTAAACAATGTCGATTTGAGAAAATCCTTAAGTTGGGAACAATTTTCGGAATTTTTGTGGGTCACAAAAAAAATTTTTGGAAGAAAAGAAAAAATAGGTGTCTTCTAAAATCATTCAAAGAAACCACTGTAAAATTGTTTAGCGAAATCAAAAATAGCATGTATCTGACCTGCCTGACTCTTATAAAAACTGGCTCTTGACAACATCTATCGTATACACCAGACAAAATCAGTATTTTTTTTCTGTGTTAAAAATTAAAAAAATGTTTTCTCCCCTTATTCGTGTCTTGTCTTTTTGGTGATTTGTGTCGTCATTATCTTCATCATGACGACATTCATCATGACGACATCATGACGTCATTATCTTCGTCATTACCTCATCATTATCTTATCATGTCGAGTCAGGAAAGCGTTTCCGACCTTGCATTGCTATGTGATTTCCCATCGCCTAGGTGTACTCTATCTGCCTGAAAGTCTGTAAACGCTGTACTGATACACCCTGTATACTGTTATCGGCGGGGGGGGGGGGGGGGGAACAAGGACAAATATTTTTTTGAGTCATTTTTTTTTCAATTTGCTCTTTTTATTGTTACCAATAAATTGCTTTTGTTATTACAACTAGAAAATCGTACATTTTTCCATCTCAAAACCTTACTTTACAGCCCTTAACGTTTTTTATTTTTTAACGAAATTTTAACGAAGCCATTGCCCTGTTTGGTGATATTTTGATACTTGAAATGGTAACCCTAACTCCAGTGGGTGAACCCTAATTTCCGGTAGGTAGCGCTCATTGTTGACCACTTATTCGTTTCTTCATTCCACTGAAATGGCAGTCTTAACAGTAAAACAGTTAAGTTACCGGATCGAGTTCAGCCTTGTCACAATAAAAGCATTTCCCTACATGTTAAACATTATCAAAACTTATTATTAAATTATCATGCCGTGGCGCGAGTTTCATTGTTGAAACTCGCGGGTTACTCGATCATTAGCTATTATATATATGAGGATATTCGTGTGATTCAACGGTTAGAACCGTAAAGGTTATGATGCCTCCTTGTTACTTGGGAGAAGATGGTTCCAGTTTTTACTGAAAATGCTCGTACATATGTGAGTATTTTGAGCAATGTGTCATCACCTATTAGCCAATTAAAATCTAAGCTCCTTTCCATTAATACAAAAATAAACCTATACAAAACCCTCATAAGACCGATCATTTTATACGGTCGTGAGACATAGGCAATTAATAAAACAGAGGAAAACAGACTTCTCATTTTTGAAAGAAAAATCCTTCGGTTAATTTTTGGAGCAGTAAAAGAAAATGATGCTTGGAGAAGTTTATATAACTTTGAAGTATACCATAAATACAGACAACCCAACATCTTAAGAGTAATTAAAGCCAATAGAATCAGATGGCTGTATTTAGGCGTGCAGATCTGGACCCGGTTAAAAGCTAACTTTTTCGAAGATTGATGGTACAAGGAGAAGGGGAAGACCAGCAACAAGGTGGCTGGATAGTGTTGAGAAGGACCTAAAAATTTTGGGAGTGAACAGGTGGAGAAAGCTGGCAACGTGTCGTACCGCCTGGAGGAAGCAGACGGAGAAAGCCTTGGCCTGCACCAGGCTGTTGTGCTGTAAAAGAAGAAGAAGAAGTCATCACCTATTGTAAATGAAATTTATATGATACAATAATTCAGTAACAGGAAACTTGTTTATATAAATAAATTTTGCATCAATTACTAATATACTAACAGCGTTGTATTTTACCAATATAATAATGGTAAATGTTGATGCCTTCATTTGAATTTTTACGTCATACAATTTCACTTTTTCACATGATATAAAGGACTTCTCACTGTGAACAATCATTTTTTAACATCGAATCATGATTATGCTTCAATAATTTTTTGTGACCATATTTATCTTTATTCTCCAATTTTTTTTACCTCGAAGCAGTTATTCATTGCACTCCAACCGATTTTTTTTTCATGCAGTTGATTTATTAGACTCGAACACATTTTTTTGAAGCCGTTCTGCTGATAGCACTTCAATTTATTTTTTCCACATGCTATTTAATCCTTACACTACAATCATTTTTGTCAAGATTCATTATGACTCACAAATTATTTTACAATCCAATTCATTTCTGGAGCACATTGGGGGAAGTTAAAATTTCTCCTGATATATTCTTTCACGTATACATTAACTTTGAATAAAGAAATTCAAAAAGCAAAGACATTTTGTAACACCCCATTTATTCTGAACTCCTTACAAAATTGATATTTATTGCTCCGATTTATTTATGTGAGTTCATTCATTATTCATGCTTATACAGAATGGGTTGCTATGATTACTTAAAAATAAATTGATTCGCTCTTATAAGGGGCGCATTACTCCACCCTCGTCCCTTTCGGGATGTTTTTCAATGTATGTTTTGAAAAACCATGCTGTAAAAAAGAGGTTCTGTTTGATCATACTGTTCTATTTTTAGCGCAGTCACCCGACTATACAACAACACCAAAATGTATTGAAAGTTGATTTCCGATACTATTTCGCATTTCAAATTATTTACCATACATAAAAAAGTTAGACGCAGTATTTCCCGAAGTGTAGTACGCGTACCCCCTAGGAAGGAAAATAGTTGTATGGTGCGGGGTGGGGGGACTTATGTTGCACCGGGACTGAGAACGTCGGGTTACATTAATTAGAACTGAAAAATAATATTGCGGGGGGGGGGGGGAGTGTATTAAATTGCAGCAGAGAAACACCTAAAGTACAGTCTGAGTAAAAACTTTAAGGCCAGTAAACTTTTTTGAGAAATTGGACACATCTTTAACTGAGAATCAAAACATAATTTGATTGATAATTATTAACTTTAAATGCAAGTAAAGAAGACAAAAAAATCATTTGTAATTATTTCATTATCAGAAAATATTACGGATCAGCATTTGAGCCTGAGTAAAATCTTTAGGCCAGTATAGAAAAAAGCACAAGAAGAAAAAAATAAAAACATTTAGAAGCTTGTGTAGGAGCAACTTCTTCGAATTACTACTTGAAATATTCTTGTTTTCATAAATGAAGCAAGTTTTTGACAAAGTTCGGGATCTATTTTATACCATTCATCTTCGACAATAGATTTCAGCTCTATTGATGAAGTAAAATGTCTCCCATTTGCATAAACTCGTCTTGCTATGTCGCCCAATAAGATCTCTTTTGGTTTAAGATCTGGAGACTTAGCTGGCCGTTTCAAAATTTCAACATTGTTTACTTGGAAACAATTTTTTGTACTGTTACTCGAATGGATAGATGCATTGTCTTGCTGATATATCACATGTTTTACAGCAATACACTCAGCATTTAGTAAAAGATGACTTTGGAGGACATTTTGTTTTGCTTCTGAGTTCATTTTACCTGGAACAAACGCACTTGGGCCCATACCATTGTAAACAAAGCATCCACAAGTTATGACAGAGCCTCCACCTAATTGATGCTTTGAAAATATTCCTTTTACTTTTCGTAAATCATGCCAATAGTACTTCCATCCATCTGGTACTTTCAAATTCCACTTCTTTTCATTAGAAAAAATTATTTTTATCCATTGGTTATCCTAGGTCATGACTTTCTGGCTAAAGTTCAAACGCTCTATTTTGTGCCGGATTAAATAAATGAGGCTTAGCCAATTTTACTGCACGAATAAAACGTTCACACCTTCTAATTGTGTTATGTATCGTTTTTTGACAAACATTTAAGCCTGTCGTCTTCTGAATAAGTTTCCCGGTTGAGTACTTTCCAGTTGATGAAGGTTTGCAAACCCTTCCTTCATAACTTGACGACAAAGCTCTAGGTCTTCCTCAATAATTGTCTTTCAATCTGAAAAAAATATTGACTGTAGTCTTTGATCTTCTTATTTTTTCACAAAAGTACAACTACTCATCTGCGTTGAAGAAAAGGCTTCAGTTTGTTCTCATTCATGACCAGATAACATTTTACCATTCGACATCTTCACAAAGAACGAAAAAACTTCGAAGAAATTGATGAAAAAGTTACAAGTTGAAACATTTCCGCATTTTTATTAACTGCTGTGATATTAATTACAGTAAATGTACATGTAGTTTTTCAAAAATACTAGCGTCCTTAAAGTTTTTACTCAGGCTGAAATACTAACTTTGAATATATCACTGTTTTTCTGGTAGTTGCATACTTTACAAATCCTGTCTATTGCGTTATTTCTTACAAATGAACATTAATAATTAATAATTCAATAATAGTAAAATCCTTTCAATTTTCTAAAAATTTTTATTGGCCTTAAAGTTTTTACTCAGGCTGTATATCTTGCATTTTCTGTATTCATACCTGTGCTGAGTTGCGTTTCTAGCATTTATGGACATTAGATGAATGATAATAATGGTAATAATTATAGTACAATCGAACACATACTCTTAAATGGGGAAACCGCATCTCAGGTTAAAATTATCAACGAGGAAATCTATTAGAGTATTTGTTGCTTCAAAATAGCTGATTTCATCCTCTGCTCTGATTCTAATAATTGTTTATAATATAACGTATTTATTTCATTTATGCTGTATCATGAATGAATTTTATTTTTCATGGACAAGTATTTTGTCATGCTGAAAAAGGCAATAATAAAAAAATTTTGGAAAAAAAATAGAACCGACTTCAAAATTGCTCTAAAAGGGGAAAAATAATTTTATTCTTTAAACACCATCGATAATATTTTTAAACATAATTTTTGAAGTTGGCGCAAAAACAAAAAGTAAAATCCAGTGTAATCATGCTTCGTTCATATTTTTTTCAGAAAATCATCCAAAGTTAAAAACGAAACATTTATATCGTTACTCAAATATGCTGTCATCAATGCATAATGTGTATGGTAGTAAAGAAATTAGGCCTGGTTAAATTTATAATTGTAGTTGAGTTATGGCTGTGAATGATCTTTTCTATCGTTTTTACGCCAACTTCAAAAATTATGTTTAAAAGTATTATCGATGGCGTTTAAAGAATAAAATTATTTTTCCCCTTTTAGAGCAATTTTGAAGTCGGTTCTATTTTTTTCCAAAATTTTTTTATTTCAATCTTTTAGTGCAAATGTATATATTTCAGTAAAAGTAAGAAGTTACCATCATGAAACTTTACCCCCTTTTTTTTCCTAAAAATGCTCCATACTAAAAAAAAAACTATAAGCACGTCTTAAACTTTAAGCGATTGGCACTAAAAATGTATCTTTGTTCCTCTCTGGAATTCATTTGTGTGTTAATTTAATCATAATTTAAATATCCCTAACTAATTTGCATTTCACAGCATACTAGTTGCTTGTGATTCAGTCCTGTATAGTTGAGGCAAACATAACCTGGTAGTATTGTGAAGGCTAAGCAGATCCTGATCGCAGCATCACCTTGCTTCCAGGTTAGCTTTACCACCACTATGGAGCAATGACACTGAAGAAACTTGATGCTTGCTTCCGAGAAGCCTTTATTAAAAATCATCATTACAATTACTATTAATGTTACTGTTATATGGCACCAAACTTTTATAAAAATGGGTTTCATATTTAATCATTTAATAGGGAAATTGCATGAAATTTTCTGTTTTTTGCCCATAACTTTTTTTTTTCTAAAGAACAAATATGGTCAAACAAAGTAATGGGGCCTAAGTTGAGCCATCCCCTATCCATTAAAAAAAGAATCATCAAAATCGGTTCACTAGGTCAGACGCTGTGAGTGGACAAAAAAAAAAAAAAAAACATACATACGGTATGAACTGATAACAGCCTCCTTTTTGAAGTCGGTTAAAAATAAACAGAGTTCAATTAAATGTAAAGTGTACGCAATTTTTTGAAATAGTGTTACAAACATTGTAGAAGGGGTTCACAGGCGCTGAAAGTTAGAGAATTGTTGAATGGGATGAATTATTTAATTTCAAATCCAAACGTCACTGAGAGGATCTCAGATTGATCATAAATTGGGCGTGCTTCATCTCCGAGTTTGAAATACTTCAAATTTGCAACTGTCAATACGAAAGTGACTGTAGCTTGACCACGAAAAGAAGGCGGATGACCTTGAAGCGAAAACATCATTTGTATCATTTGGTAATAGGTTTTTTGGTATTATTTTGGAATAGATAGGATTAGTGATGTTCCGGATATCCGTATCCGTATCCGCGGATATCCGAGGGAAAATAAAGATCTGTATCCGTATCCGTTACTTTTTTGACGGATCTTAAACGGATCTTTTCTACTCTAAAAATTCTTAAATATTTGAATAAAAGACTATTAAATTCCTTTTCAATTAGGTTTTATTCCCTATTTAAATTATTAAGATATCATTTCCGAGGCCAATTTGTAACCCCCGTCGCAAAAAGGAAGGTATAATAAGTTTTAAAAATGCGTATATGTGCGTCTATTTGTGGCATCGTAACTCCTAAACAGATAAACCGATTTTGATAGTTCTTTTTGTTCAAAAGCTGACTTGAAAGAAAGTGTGCTTAGATCAGCCTCGTTTTTATGGAACTTTAATTACCGGAGTGCCGGAGATATTAATTAAAAGCCAACTTAACGTTTTTCACAATTATGGTTGTAAAAACTTACCCATACGTTAAAAATATTGGAGCTTCCTTAGCAAATTTTACACTTGGGTAGTTGACTTGGGGAAAATAAATTCTGAGGTCCGTATCCGTATCCGCGGATCTTGACATTAATGATCCGGATCCGTATCCGCGGATCTACTTTTTTAACGATCCGGCACATCCCTAGATAGGATTAGCAAGACCGTATCTCTTACTCTTCGGTACTTTCTGGCAGATTCTATCTATTACGAATGATACAAATGTTTTGCTTCAAGGTCATCCGCCATCTATCCGTGGTCAAGTTTTACTTAAAGACAGGAAAATTTTGGTGCTTTAAAAATCCAACGTCCACTTCTGCTCATTCGCATTTAGTTACTCGCAGATGTAATTGCAAGCGCACATTATTACGAACCAGTATGTCAAGTCAATTTTTTGAAGAAAAGTGAAGATTTCTGTTGGAACTTTTCCATGTTAATAGCTCTTTGGTATTTTAAGCTTGTTATCTGCAAAAAGATGGCCCCAACCTAAACTTCCACTTTATAAAATTCACTGGCGTAAAATATAGTAAGGTAAGAGTTAAAAGTGCCTATACTAAATTTAACTTTGGGCAATTTTTAATTTTCTTTAATTTAGCTAGAGTGGTAATATGCACTGACAATCAAAGTATTTTTAATTCAAGTACTATTTATTTTTATTTAAACTGTATTAGAGTGAGCAGTCTAGTTTTTTGTTAAAATGGGGTCGTTTCCAAAATTTTAAAAGTATTTCATTCTGAAAGAACATGCTTAAAAACATAGGATCTAACCATTTTTTAAATAATTTGTTTAAGTTTAATATTTTTAAAAAATTACTTAAAACGGTGCTATTTCGTTATTTACATTTCTTGCCGATGACATCACAAATGATGGAATGCCATTCTGTGTTGCCATTCACAGAGCAAAATATTTAATTCGCATATTTACTCACGTGTATTGGCAACAATAGGGTTGATAGCAAGCGTAGAGCGCAATTTTAATTCGCTTCTTGATTATCATAACGTGGAAACGCGGTACAAAGATGCGCCAAAAAGCATCATTTGTGACGTCATCAAGACCACGCCTTGTTTGAAAAATCGGACATTTAAAAAAATTGAGAAATAACTGATGGGAAAATGAAAGCCTTTTCTAGGTCCATGTTATTGATTTTGCTTATTCTATCAATTTTGGTGACTAAAAGTACTACTTTTGACTGAAGGAAACAAACCCATTCTTAAATATTTAGACTTGATATTTACTGGAATGGCAATGGGTGATATAATGAATGGGTGATGAGCGATACCATAGACTAATAATAAGAATAGACCGAGCTATGGCAACCCTTTTGTTGCTCATAAACCAAACCATGTGATTGGTGGATATCCTAGCAACAGCGGGCGTTGATCGCAGCAGACGATCAACGCGAGCGAGAAATAAAATAAATAGAATTGATGGAACGCGGAAGGATGATCTTTTATGGAGTCCGATTTGTAAATTTGTTAGTCTAAGTTGTAAATATTTTGTTGATATAGTGAGTTTTTCGCTTAGATAGTATTGTGCATTTTCTTTATTCAATTTCAATAACTCTCTAAGCAATTAAAAATGCACGCGCCCAAAAAGAATCGGCAAACGGTAAGATTTTTACCTACAATTTCAATTTAAGATACCGATTAGTACATTTTTGCGTTAACGCAAAACGTTTACGCCATTACGTTCACACCAACACTGACGTAGCAGTTCCAAAGGAAATAAAAGTTACTAAAAACTGTGATCAAAAAACTAATTACTAATGTCAAAATAATGCATAATTAAAAGAAAAACAGTTCAATCTCTGCACTTGGAAAAAATTATAATGAAAACACATTACGTCTTAAAATACATGTCGAGTGCCAAACTATAGATAATGTTGCCATCTAGCAACCATGCTGCCAAAGTCTTCGCCAAGCCTCCCACCAGTCACATGATGTATCCATGAATCAATTTTTTCATCAGCAAGTCTGGGAAAGCTCGGTCTACTCTTATTATTAGTCTATGAGCGGTACTGAAAAGCAATCGGTAAAATTTATTTTTTAAACAGAATTCAATGGAACGTCAAGTGGGATTCTCTATCTGTTGAATTTAATTGTAAATATGTACACGCACGGCTTTGCCTTTGATTGAAATGCAAAAGGTCATTTGTTTCGCCTTTTTATTTACTACAGTTTTCTATTATGCATAGAGTAATACGACATAACTAATTAAGTAATTGAGCAATACGACTACCGATTGATTTGTCTCTGCATCAACTACGGAATTTCTTGGAAAAATGAAAAATAAAACAAAAATATGGTGGCATTTGTTCATGTACACTTGTCACTGAATTTGACCGGAAAGTTGCCATAAATGCTTGCCCATTTATGACGTCACTTCTATTATCATTATTTCCATGATTTTACTACCGATGGAAGTAAAAATTTTTTCTTCATCGAGCTAAAAGTAGCAATAAAATAAAGCAATCATTTCTTCCTGGAATCAACTTAAATTAAAAATGCTTTTATTAACTGAAAAGAACTGTTACCATTTTAGTAGAAGAATCGGAAATCATGAACCGATATCGTTTTCAATAAAATAATTTTAAAGTTTAGTTAAATTTTCACTGTTAGTCATTAAAAGTATGGAAGTAAGACAAAAGAAAAAAAATGTTCCTTACAGAAAGCAGCAGAAGCCTCAGAAACATTTTTGAAGAGGGAAAAAGTTTTTCTCCCTCGCTTAAAACGCGAGATACATTTTTCCAAAATTTAAAACTATAAAATGAACGTTGCCATAGCGATTATTAAGCATATCATATTTAAATGATTTACAGAACATCATTCCATACAAGCAAAGAAAATAAAAGCAGACGACTTTTATTTAACAGTTAAAATGTTTCAATTTCATTCCTTTTCAATTCGCAACTCCAGTCGAATTCGCTACTCCAGCGCTCGAATACGCTACCTTGCGGTGATTAACAATACTAAAGAAAAAGGTAAAACATTCCATTCCACGTGTTTTCTTTGGGGTAAATTACAGGCTTCAGACAGTTTATGCTGTAATGTAATTTCAAAAGAATAGAAAATAGTTTCCCACAAACACGATGAAAAATTACTGTAATTCACTAAGCGTCAAAGCAAGTTACAAGTTACGGCATTTGTTTGTTTTACCTTTTTCATCCGCCATTGGACAGTGGCTATAGCGCCCCCTATAGTTTATTGGAGTTGCGAATACGCTACCTTGCGGTGATTTATAATTGCCGAAAATGGTAAAACATAGCGTTCCACGTGCACCATTTTGGACAAAACAAGCAATTTGTTATGTGTATAATTTTTATTTGCGTGATTCATCATTTGGAATTATCATCCACAACAACGTAAACATCAAAAACATCTGCTAAAAAAATGTAAGTACACATTTTTTTAAAATCTTGTTCTGAGTGAATTTGAATAAATATTAGTTTTTCATTCCGATGAAAAAAAAGCGGACCTAATAACATTGGCTGGACACTAGGGCCATGCTGAAAAATTGCTGCTTTTTCCTTAACCTAATTCGCAACTCCAACGAACTATAGGGGGCGCTGCAGTCACTGTCTAATGGCCGATGAAAAAACTAAAACAAACGCACGCTGTAACGTATAAATTGCTTCTAAACTTAGGAAATGAGAGAAATTTTTGTTCGCATGAAAGATTTTTTTGTTCTTTATTCATTTGAAAAGATTTTTCAAAGTCTTTTGGTTATTCTGAACCATGTAGAAAGAGATTAGAAATCAAAAGGTATTACGAAAGTAAAAAATTAATGCAGAACACACAGTAAGTTGTTCTGAAGCAGCCATTTAAACGATGTTGAATTCAAAATTTAACAATTCTTGATGAAACTACATTTTTATTGTAGCCATATGAACACTATAAATATTTCATGTAAATAAACCTTTGTTTATCAGTGTTATCAAAAGAGGAAGATGAAAGTTCTTTGTTTTGTTTGGCTAGCGCTAATTGTTTTACATTCGGTTTCGTATGTTTCTAATTTCTGAATTATGATTTAATTCTGTCATGCATCATCAATAAAATTCGCACGGATACATAGCGGTAGTTTTCTTTTTAATTGATCTTCCATTATTTCTTTAAACTTATCGAATTCTGTTATCTTTCTACCATTTTAATCCACACAGGATAAAAAATAACTAGTATGTTGTGGCCATCACGAAACTTTCTTCTATATCTTTCTTATAATTCTGCTCCCTCCTCATGCTTAACGAGGAAGCAATATTCCCAACGAAAACAAAATTACACATGCCAAAACTTGATGACCATCCCAATTCCTGATTTATCTCAAAAGCAAAGCAAAGAATGAAAATTGAAAATTATTTTAAAAGCCTTGCTTAAAATAATTACAAACATTTATCTGTTAACAAACACAAGATGGCAACAGTTAAAAATTTTTAAATCATTGAGATAATATTTCCGATCATTTCCATGCAATTAAAAGCACGAGCTGAACGCAGACGACAGTATGTTACGATTTATCTTTCTTATTGTTGCAATTAAAAAGCTATTTTCATTCACACAAATAAAAAAAATCAGCCCCCCATGGAGCGATTGGCGCCAAAATTAAACCAACGCCTGTTTACATATGGATTCATATTTATTCCAAATTTCATCCAGAACGTAGCATTACTTCTTGAGATATGGCACTCACAATGGAAAAAAAAGAACGTTCGATTGCGCCACCCCCTTTTCAGCTGTTGACACCAAAATAGAATCATTTCTTATACCCTCTAAGGGCTACTTGTCGATAATTTTTTGTTTGATTACGTTCATTATTTATTGAGATACAGCAGTCACAATTGACGGCAAAAAACGTTCTATAGCTCAACCCCCGTTTGAGCTATTGACACCAAAATTGAATCAGGATCTGTACCTGTTAGGGACAACATATGGACCAAATTTTGTCTGATTCCGCCAGTTACTTCCTGGGGAATAGCAGTCACGCAAAAAACAAAAAACGTCCCATTGCTCCACCCCCCTTGGAGGAATTCGCGCCAAAAAGCAATGGGCACAAGTTCACATAAGGGCACATATGTGTACCAAATTTCGTTCGATTTCATGCGGTAGTTTTTGCTGTAGAGCGGCCACAAAAAACTGGTCACACACAGACGTGACAAACATACACACAGACAGACAGACATTTTCCAAAAATAGTCGAAATGGACTCAGCACACCTCAAAACGTTCAAATCCGTCAAAATTCGAGATTCGAAAATTTGCACGAATCCAATACTTTCTTCTATATATTATATATAGAAGAAAGTAAAAATGGTTTACAACTAACATGCAAAATTTCGCCAATTGTTCTCCGCACGCACAATACTAAAACTATAACCCTAAACTAAAATACCACTATTTTGGCGATGAAAATTCTCAGCGTTAAACGTTTTTCATTCCGTTCTACGATAATATATTCAAGAAAATATTTTGCATACTAGTCTTCTTTTGAGCTTAAGATTAAAAAAAAAAAAAAAAAAACATATTCTTTCAAATTCACACAAAACAATAAAGAAAAATTACCTGACATAAAGTTATCCTCTTCGAAAAAAAAAAATGCTTCGAATAGACTTGCAAATGCGAAGTTTGTTAATCCAGAATTTTCATGTGTTTAGGACGTTATGACATTCCATTTACGACAGTCAACTCACTTTTTAGAGGGAAATAATGAAGACTAACATTATTTTGAGAAGCTCGAGAACACCATTAAGGAACAAAACACTTTCTGTTGCTGAAAGCAATCCAAGACACATCGAATGCGTTAATAAATACTCATAACAAACTGCCTATGTTTACGTCAACAGACATACGTGGAACGCCATGTTTTAGTTTTTTCGGCAGTTATGTAAATCACCGCAAGGTAGCGTATTCGAGCGCTGGAGTTCCGAATTCCAAATAATTGATTGAAATAATCAGCATCAGAATCCATGCAAATAAATATTCTTGAAATATTTATTGCAGAACAGATTGAAAAATCCAGAAAGAGAACGTTATGAATTTAAACAAAAAATAAATGAAAGCTTGGAATTTTTATCGCTAAAATCGTGCGCCAAATTTGTTTACGTTTATTGTTTTGGTATTGTGTGAAAGAATAATGTATCTCGACAAGATTTCGCTTATCAATTAAATCATTTCCATGACGAATAAATTAAAAGCATGAAGATTTGAAAAAAAAACTTCCACTATATATCCGCGAGCATTTTGTAGATGATTCACATATCTTTTTCTTTTGATATTCAATCATATAGTCATAGAGTATCAAATGTTACTCTTGAGATTCTTACGGTCACGTATGTGCACTAGGGTGTCCCAAGTTGTAATGGCGAAAAAAAAATTGCGAAATCGAATACGCATACCCTCCAAATTTTTTCCGTTTCACCTCAGAAACATGAGAAAAAAAATTTATTGCAATAAAATAACAGAAACCCGTGCCGACTTGAGGTCAAAGTTGGACCTCAAATTCTGCACAATGACTACAGTAGAAAGATTGCTAACTGTATAATTCCTTACAACATACGACATCAATTTTTTTAAAGCAGATGATTAAAACAATATTACACCACAAGAAATATATTACTGCACATATTTTCTTTTTAATGTTTGCTTTTTGCAGTCAGGATAGATCTTCCGGTGCTCTTGAACGCAACGTAACACAAATTGTTTTTGTTCCTCATCAGCTGTTAGCAAACCATGAAAGTCCTGCCTCATTTTTACCGCTCTTTCATCTGCATCGTTTACTGCTCTAAGCATTGAGACCGTCTTTTTCGCATCAAGGAATGAAATATTATTGACCCATAAAGAGTGGTAATATGCACTGACAATTAAAGTATTTTTAATTCAAGTACTATTTATTTTTATTTAAACTGTATTAGAGTGAGCAGTCTAGTTTTTTGTTAAAATGGGGTCGTTTCCAAAATTTTAAAAGTATTTCATTCTGAAAGAACATGCTTAAAAACATAGGATCTAACCATTTTTTAAATAATTTGTTTAAGTTTAATATTTTTAAAAAATTACTTAAAACGGTGCGATTTCGTTATTTACATTTCTTGCCGATGACATCACAAATGATGGAATGCCATTCTGTGTTGCCATTCACAGAGCAAAATATTTAATTCGCATCTTTAGTCACGTGTATTGGCAACGATATTTTTGATAGCAAGCGTAGAGCGCAATTTTAATTCGCTTCTTGATTATCATAACGTGGAAACGCGGTACAAATATGCGCCAAAGAGCATCATTTGTGACGTTGAGAAAACTATCATCCATTTTAAGTAAGGCCCCTATATATACGAGCCGGCGCATCAGCTTTAGATCAGCCTTTTTGGATCGGAGCGCGTGTTTGAATGGTTGTCTTTTCTGGCGAGAAATCGAGTTTGGTGATAGTTCACTGCGAGCGATTATTAACAGCACGTGAATTGTTTGTTAAATAAAGTATTATTTTCCGCAAATTTGGCGAAACTCGAAACTTTGTTGTGGTAACCCTAGTAGCGCAACAATGAAAAATCCGATCCAAAATGGCTTAACTTAAGCTGATGCGTCGGCCTGTCTATATAGCGGCTCTAATTTTAAGTCAAGTAAACAATGACTGGCTTTTGGCTGATATGAAATCATCAATTGTTTTCTCTGCAAAATAATAAAATAGCCAGTAACAAATGCACGATCTAAAGGAACAATTGATTAAACAATTAGATGAAATCAATGTGCAAAACTTACCATACAATGAACCACAAAGTTCTTCCTTCGATGGAATGTATCTTTTCTCATGGGTCGAGAAATCATCTCTACGTAAATTTTTCACCATTTTTACTTTCTTCTATATCTAATATATAGAAGAAAGTATTGGATTCGTGCAAATTTTCGAATTTCGAATTTTGACGGATTCGAACGTTTTGAGGTGTGCTGTGTCCATTTCGACTATTTTTCGAAAATGTCTGTCTGTCTGTGTGTGTGTATGTGTGTGTGTCACGTCTGTGTGTGACCAGTTTTTTGTGGTTGCTCTACAGCAAAAACTACCGCATGAAATCGAACGAAATTTGGTACACATATGTTCCGCTATGTGAACTTGTGCCCATTAGTTTTTGGCGCGAATCCCTCCAAGCGGGGTGGAGCAATGGGACGTTTTTTGAGTTACGCGTGCTTGCTATTCCTCAGGAAGTAACTAGCGGAATCAAACAAAATTTGGTCCATAGTTGCCATTAACAGGAACAGGTGCTGATTCAATTTTGGTGTCAATAACTCAAACGGGGGTTGAGCTATAGAACGTTTTTTGTCGTCAATTGTGACTGCTGTATCTCAAGAAATAATGAACGGAATGAAAGAAAAATTTATCGGCAAGTAGCCCTTAGTGGGTATAAGAGCTGATTTTATTTTGGTGTCAACAGCTAAAAAGGGGGTAGCGCAATCACCCGTTCTTTTTTTCCATTGTGAGTGCCCTATCTCAAGAACTAATGCTGCGTTCTGGTTGAAATTTGGAATATATGTGAATCCATATGTAAACAGGCTTTGGTTCAATTTGGACGCCAATCGCTCCAAGAGGTGTTGATTTATTTATTTATTTTTTTTACGAATAAAAATAGCTTTATTAATGCAACAATAAGAAAGATAAATCGTAATAGATTGTCGTCTGCGTATTTCTCGTGATTTTAATTGTATGGAAATGATCGGAAATATTATCTCAATGATTTAAAATTTTTAACTGTTGCCATCTTATGTTTGTTAATAAATAAAATATTTGTAATTAATTCAAGCAAGGCTTTTAAAATAACTTTCATTTTTCGCTTTTTGCTTTGCTTTTGCAATAATTCAGACATTGGAATGGTCGCCAAGTTTTTTCATGTGAAATTTTGTTTTTGTTGTGAATATTGCTTCCTCATCAAGCATGTTGAGGGATCAGAAAAAAAAAAGAAAAATATAAAAGAAAGTTTCGTGATGGCCACAACATACTAGTTGATTTTGTTTCTTCTACCTCCTCATCAAAAAGAGCTAAGACTGCTATTTCGTCAGACAAATACCATAAATGCTGGATGAATTTTTGTAGAGCAGCTTTTGAGATAATTGGGTTCACATTTTCGTACGCTTTTAAAGATTTCAAAAAGCACAAATCTTTATTGGGTGCTTTGACTGCCAAAATGCATTGAAGCCATGATTTCACGTATATTGTCACTACAAACAAGCAGACATCTTTTTCCTTCTTAACTAATTTTAGTTGTGAACTAAATAGTAATAATTTTAGGGAGTAAATCGCTCGAGCCATCCATCGAGCTTGGTGCATGGCTCCCGGTGGTCTTATTTTAAATTTATTTTCTATATCTCCACCTAAAATTATGATAGACAGTTCTATCAACTCTCGATAGTCATCCCGAAGTGTCGGTCAGTTTTTTATCCACTCAAGTGACCACGTCGCTCGGGCTCTCTTTGGAGTTGTAGGAAAATCCGATCTTCCTCTGTTTTGATTAGCTGAAAGGCATCAGCATGTGCAATATTGAATAAATTGTTTAAATTACTCTCAAATTCTTGTTGGCGTTGCCTGAATACATCTTGCAGTTTCTTTGCATTTTTACTTTCTTCTATATCTAATATATAGAAGAAAGTATTGGATTCGTGCAAATTTTCGAATTTTGACGGATTCGAATGTTTTGAGGTGTGCTGAGTCCATTTCGACTATTTTTGGAAAATGTCTGTCTGTCTGTGTGTATGTGTGTGTGTGTATGTGTGTGTGTATGTGTGTCACGTCTGTGTGTGACCAGTTTTTTGTGGCCGCTCTACAGCAAAAACTACCGCATGAAATCGAACGAAACTTGGTACACATATGTGCCCCTATGTGAACTTGTGCCCATGGGTTTTTGGCGCGAATTCCTCCAAGGGGGTGGAGCAATGGGACGTTTTTTGAGTTACGCGTGATTGCTATTCCTCAGGAAGTAACTGTCGGAATCAAACAAAATTTGGTCCATATGTTGCCATTAACAGGAACAGGTGCTGATTCAATTTTGGTGTCAATATCTCAAACGGGGGGTTGAGCTATAGAACGTTTTTTGTCGTCAATTGTGACTGCTGTATCTCAAGAAATAATGAGCGGAATGAAAGAAAAATTTATCGGCAAGTAGCCCTTAATGGGTATAAGAGCTGATTTTATTTTTGTGTCAACAGCTAAAAAGGGGGTAGCGCAATCGCCCGTTCTTTTTTTCCATTGTGAGTGCCCTATCTCAAGAAGTAATGCTACGTTCTGGTTGAAATTTGGAATATATGTGAATCCATATGTAAACAGGCTTTGATTCAATTTTGGCGCCAATCGCGCCAAGAGGTGCTGATTTATTTTTATTATCATTATTTTTTAGCGAATAAAAATAGTTTTATTAATGCAACAATAAGAAAGATAAATCGTAATAGATTGTCGTCTGCGTATTTCTCGTGATTTTAATTGTATGGAAATGATCGGAAATATTATTTCAATGATTTAAAATTTTTAAAGTTTATTCACACAATTTAGCAACGATTTGGTGGGAATGCGTGCTTTTTCCCAAAAAATGATGCATTCCCGAATAGTGAGATTTGCACTTTCTCTGATGGTTAAGTTCACTTCTCGAATGTTATAAAATAAAACACAGAACTTGTCCGTTAGAGGGAAGTTTTGAGCCTGTAATTTGATGTTTTACGACTCCTATCAAAAATATCTCTTTTTTTCGAACTACGCAATTCCACTGCCATGTTTCGTTCACTATGGAAGAACTATACTGCGCTTGCTGACCGGAGTGTATTCGTACTGACTCATTTGAAGGTTTCCACATTAACACGAATAAGCCCCCAACATCTGTTCTTCTGTTTTGATTTGTTTTCTGTGCACCATTTACGGCTGTTTTGAGCTTTGCAAAGTATCGCATCGCCTGCGCTCGCTTGCTTAGGAATACACATGCTATTTACACGTTTAAGCGCAAGTCGGCACGGGTTACCGTGCTTCAAATTGCATGAAACTTTTTTTGCAGCAGTTTTGACATAAAAGGAAAAAAATAAGAGGGTATGCGTTAAAAAAAACGACTGTTATTTTTTTGGGACACCCTAATGTGCACTATGTGACAAAAATGTCAACAAACGCCGGAAATGTCACGAAACCGGACATAATAAGTACCAATGTATAGAAAACAACAGTACAAAATGAAAATGTTGTTCAAAGTGCACCAAAAATTAATGAATATAGAATTCAACATCGTAAAAATAGCTGCTTCAGAACAACTTATTGTGTTCTTTGCATTAATTTCTTACTTTTGTAAAACTTTTTGGTTTCTCATCTATTTCTACATGGGTCAGAATAGCCAAAACACATTAAAAAATCTTTTCAAAAGACTGAAAAACAAAAAAATCATACATATGAACAAAAATTTCTGTCATTTACTAAGCTTAGAAGCAATATACGTTACGGCGTGCATTTGATTTACCTTTTTTATCCGCCATTAGACAGTGACTGCAGCGACCCCTATATTTTGTTGGAGTTGCGAATAAGACAGAAGTCCTTGGATCACTATAAAATAAAGTAAATTTTTAAAAGTGCTAAGAGCATATAAAACATTTTGAAAAAAATGAAATAATTCAAACAAAGGGACTGCAAGACGCAACGATGGCGACGAAACCAAACGTTAATTTTAGCTGCAAAAATGAATTCCGTCCATATTTGATTTAATTCTCGAGCTTAATCATTTAGAATCGTTTAACTTGCTTAAGGTGAGCCTCAGAGTCCGGCTTTCTAAAAGCAATTCTTACAGCTCTTCTAATGCTCGTAGAAAATTCGAACAAATCTCATCGTATGCTGAAATTCCAAGCTTTAGAATAGCCTAAAACTTGAAGATGTGCAAGAAATAGTTCTCCCCCATATTATCAAGTTTATGTGAAAAATGAGTTTAAAATTAGAATTGAAAAAGAACGGGTGCACATCCA
Organism: Uloborus diversus; assembly: GCF_026930045.1. Taxonomy (NCBI): domain Eukaryota; kingdom Metazoa; phylum Arthropoda; class Arachnida; order Araneae; family Uloboridae; genus Uloborus; species Uloborus diversus. The sequence goes on from NC_072734.1 coordinate 175,735,432, forward strand.
CGCTTTTGGGTGCATATCCACATGCTACAAACTAGTTTTGTGCCAAATTTCATAAAACTCGACGGAGGATACGTGTCCCAGGGATCTGGAAATTCAGACATCCAGACTTTCAACTTTATTTTTAGAGATTAATGGGTGACCGTCAACCAGGTTTATTTGGACGTTTCTGACGTTCACTTTTTGAATGCTAGTTTGAATCACTTCTGAAGTTAGACAACTTTCTTTTTACTTTCAGATTAACAAAGAACTGTGTTGAATGAAATGTTTACTCCTAACAATTGTTGTCAAGCTTCACAAATATTACAAACTTACATTAGAAAAGCCAACAGAGTGTTGTAGTGATCAGACGCTCGTCTCTTCCGCCCAAAGACGCAGACTCTGTCCTGGTTCCAGTCGGTGGATCTTAAAGATGCAGATAATCGACACTGTCCCTGCCGTATGATTATGTGGCATATAAAAGATCCCTAAAACACTCGTTTGGCTTATAGTGTTCTTGGCAAACTTAAGCATCAAATAGTCCCCAGATTCCTCCTTCTAATGAAGAAACTTGGAGTCAAAGTTCTCTGGGTAAGGGCATCCGCAGATTGGAGTGCAACATGAAAGAATGGATGCTATTTCGGGGGAACGTGCTAGACCTGTAAGCCTCATTAGAGAGGAGAAAAAAAGGCAGTTGAAAAGTGGGAAAATTCATCCCGAGTATAGAAAGCCACATCGGTTGACAGCTCTGGAATTTACTAAGTAACTCTCCTCCACTTCCCCCCCCCACCATCTCAAGTAAAAAAAAAGATACATTAATTATCAGGTCCATGGCAAACACAAGGTTTACTGATCGAAATCGGAGAGATGGCAATCCAAGGGGAGGAGGGGAACACTTGACTTTACATAAAATACACCGCCAGCTCAGTCAATTCCAGTCGAGGACTGCAGTTTCTTGCTTATTAGCACTCATCAGCCTGGTATAGGAAGTGAATGACCTGGAGGAGGAAAACCTCTTAAGGGAGCCAAGAGTGCCAAACAAACTGGTAGCTAATACAGAATTAGCACTGACCAGACGAGTGACCGAGGTTCGGTTCAACTCGAAGATTGAAGTCAAGGCAGGTATATTCAGTAAGTTGCCGCCCTATAGCCAGGATTAAGGCAGAAATACATGAAATACACCGCCAGCTCAGTCAACTCCAGCCGAAGACTGCAGTTTCGTGCTTATTAGCACTCATCAGCCCGACATAGGAGTGACTGAGCTGGCGGTGTATTTCATGTATTTCTGCCTTAGCCTTGGCTATAGGGCGGTAACTTATTGAATATAACTTGACTTTAGTCGGACCCCGCAATTTGGCATAATTGTATTGCGAGTTCAGCTGGATTTCGTCCAAAGGCTACAGAAATCAAAGATCCACGATTTATGCACACGATAACACACTTTATATTGTAAGCTAACTCGGAAGACACAAAATCGATTTTTGCATAGTTCACGCACACAAGTATGAATAAAAATCGGAGTAAATGTCACTACGATAAAATCGTTCATTCTATTATGATGAAACTATAAAATTCCAAGGGCTGTAGTAACGCATCAATTTATTCATGAAATAGGTGTTATAAGATTCAATTTCGACTGAAGACAATAGTTTCTCAATGTATGTACATGAATTAACTAGATGGAACTTTAGAGAACAAAGCACATTTTTGACGGGATCAGATCCATTCAATGAGTTCAGTTCGACTGACGGTTGTCCTGAGCTAATCTCATCTCGATTGTTGCTAACACAGCTCTGTAATTCCAATGACACGTCGCTTGCATAATTCAATGAGTACAGAGATAGTTGAATGTGTTCTACAGAGAAGAGGTACAGAACGGGTTTAACTGCAATATTACGAAAATTTATAAATATTAAAATCAAGTAATTCTTCTGAAAGAATTTTTTATAAAATAAAATAATAGCGTAGAAAATTATATTTTCTTACATTATATTTCTTTTTTAATGGAAAGAGAAAGCAAAATATCAATTGAGACAGTGAGAAGCAAAGTGATGTAAGTGGCCATTTTCAATTTTTGTGTAAAACGCGTTTAAAGGGCTTTCATTGATTTTTTTTAACACTCTTTTATTAGCTTCACCTGTATGTATGTATGTATGTATGTATGTATGTATGTATGTATGTATGTATCTTGTAATGGAATCTTGCAGCTCAAAATTCGCCCACATCCTGCGATCGGATTCTTTTGAAATTTGGCACGCGACCTCAGACCCGATGACAATGCAATATTCTATAATCAATTTAATTAATTAACACTTGTTAGTTTCCTCCAATTTTAATCAATATTTTGGCATAAATCCAACAATGTCAAAAAGGAAAAATTAAAAAAAAATACATTAAAAAATGCTCGCAAAAAATATTTAAAAATATGTACAAAAACCTTTAATTTTTCGGCATCGGACAATATTTGTTCCAATGTTCCAAGGTAATTAGAACATGAAATATAATTGTTTTTAACTAATTTTATGCCGAAATTTAGGTGAGCCTTCAATTGAAAATTCATTGCTGATCAGACCATTGTTGAACAAAACTTTTATTCAAATGCATCTCAAATTTTCAAAGTAATATAAATATGATTTCCGCAAACATATATCGATTACTCACAGTAGCTTCCCATCGGGGTGCCCTTGTCTTAACTTTAAGATATTACCTCGCACTCGTTTCACAAATAATTTCGTCAATTAAGTCCCAATGTGATTTAAATTTTCATATACCGCACAAAAAAAAAAAACTTTGCCTGATAATTTTCCAACATAAGACTAAAAAGCAGAAAAATAAAATAATAGTTTAAAAAACTAAAAAAACACGCTTTCATAGCAAAATGAACTAAAAAGTGAAAAATAATCTTTGGATGATAGTAGTTGATCAATCACTTAATTTTAATGTAATACAAAAAAGAGTGGGGGGGGGGGACTTCTTATCAGTTGTCTTGAATTTCTTCCATTTGCTTTCTAAGCAAAAATGTAAATAGACCGCACCCCACGCTTTTTGTATTACATTAAAATTAAGTGATTGGTCAACTACTATCATCCAAAGATTATTTTTCACTTTTTAGTTCATTTTGCTATGAAAGCGTGTTTTTTTAGTTTTTTAAACTATTATTTTATCTAAGTCATGCTGTAAGCAGCACTTACCAGGGCTAACTAGTACTATCTCTTGCCTCAAGAAAGAGGAGAGGATCACCCACCATTTGTACTGGTTATCTGCAAATTTTTAATTTTGCCGCTTACACCCCTTTGCTTCTCTCTGCCTCAATTGCCATACAAACACGTGGTACGTGAATTGTGGATAACGATCGTGTTTCTATTGTGCTCAAGTTCATTTATAACCGAAGACTTCTTATCTTGTTAAATATCACTTTCCGTAAGAAATAACTAAAGCCCGGATTAGATGCAAATACATTTTTACTTCTTTTGACGTTCGTGCATTTCAAAACATAAAAATGGTAAGTCTACAAAATAATTGCATATTACTGCTTAGGCTTTCAGCTTTTTTTCTAAAAAGAAAATATTAAAATGAATGATTTTAATATTTTATTCTCTACAAAGAAAGAAAAATCGAGTGACGCATGAAATCTTATTCCGTGAAAATTAATGCTTATCTTTCAACATGTAGTCAAAAATGTCAGGAATAGGATTTCCAAAAGAATCAGACGCCCGAGTATTGGTCTAGGATACATTTCGTGGATCTGTGTGATAACGAGTTTCAAATACATTCCTATTCCTATTCAGAGTCACAACTGACTACAACTGTATTTATGACGAGGACTGCATACTAAGTGCCTTGCCTCTATTATTTTATATACCGATAGATGGCAGCACCATCACCGGATCGAACAGTTAATGAGAATTTAGAACTAGTCTAGGAGCTAATAGCTGCCTGGTGCTAGCACCCCTAGAGGTATCGTTTCACTTGGAGGACATTGAGACCACGAGCATATTTAACGTCGCCCAGTCCCCTTTAATGACGACGGTGGGTCTTCGGACATCGAGGTTCGAACTCAGGACCCTCCGTCCCCGAATCCGACACTCTACCGATCGGGCTACCACGGCCCAAATACATAACTATGAAAGCATTTTTTTTTTTCTAAACGGGAAGTCAACGCCCGAGTATTGGTCTCGGATACATCTCGCTGCTCTGTGAGAATACGAGATTTTAAATGCAAAACTAAGAAAGCATTTTTTCCAAAAGGAAAATCAACTCTCGAGTATTGGCGTGACCGGTATTGATCTGGGATACATTTCGTGGATCTGAGTGACTGCGAGTTTCTAAATGCAAAACTATGAAAGCATTTTTCCCAAAAGGGAAATCAACGGCCGAGTATTGGTCTAGGATGCATTTCGTGTGTCTGTGAGACTACGAAGTTTTGAATGCAAAACTAAGAAAGCATTCTTTTTCAAAAGGGAAGTTAATGTCCGAGTTTTGGTCGAGGATATATTTCGTCGATCTGTGCGACTACGAGTTTTTTAATGCGAAACTATGTATTTTCCCAAACGTAATCCAACGTTTCAGATGAAGCCTAGAGCAATTATAATATATTATGTTAATGAAGTGTTCAATTTCCGATTATGGAAAATATTTAATCGTATAGGCCATGAGCCTTCCAATACTTCATGGCTCGGGATAAAGTTGAAAACGTCAGATATTTCCCAATTAACATCCGTTGAAGTTGAAAGGATATTTTTAACTATAGAAAGGATATTGAATGACATAAGGGTAATGTGTAATTCTGGAAAATCTTGAAGAAAATGTTGTGATTCATTTGTATTAAAAGTAATTTATGCAAGAAAAATTAGTTTAACATGTACTTCTCTCCTCAACAATAACTAAATTCGAAAACAGAAAGACTATTTATTATTAAATTGAAGTGGAACCACTTTTCTTTATGCAAGTTTAAAAAAATCTTAAAACAAATATTTAACTTCTGTGGAGCAAAATTAGTACACATACGTTGTATGGGAGGGGGGAGGGGACATGGTGACGTATTTGCCCCGGCTGACCAATTTATGGGTGACTAAACTGTTCCAAGTAGTGATTGCAATACCGGTATTTCGAATGCCGGTATTTCGAACTGTTTTACAATTCTTTAATACCGGTATTTACTGAGGTAAAATACCGGTTTTTCCGGTTTTTACTAAAAATAAAAAATAGCTTTAATTAAAAAATTGTCAATTTAGCTTATTAGATATCTAGATTTATTAGTTTTGTTTTAAACTAGTGGCACCCGCACGACTTTTGCCCGTAGTAGAAAATTAGAGGTCTTTTGGTTCGCCTGTATATTTACAAATAATGTATGATGAATTTCTCGCCAATTGGCTTGCCCATGTTACGGTTTCACGTTATGATAACTTGGTAATTTACTCGTCCATCTTATGATAATTATGTTCTGGAAAATGTTCTTAAAATTGGAATAGAAAAAGAAAAAAATCGAATTTTCGAAAAATCACTTCGAGGTGTACACCCCCCATGATACAAACTATTTCTGTGCGAAATTTCATGAAAATCGGCCGAACGGACTAGGCGCTATGCGCGTCACAGAGATCCGGACAGAGAGACTTTCAGCTTTATTATTAGTAAAGATGTACACTTCGTTTTCCCTGATATAGCACCAAAATTAATCTTTTGATGTAAAAGATTAACTTCAAAAGCTCGAACTAACCGAATATCATTTAATAACAGCAGCAGAAAGATGGCAAAAGGATATTTTCATTGCCAGATAGTGAGATGAATCTTTCGTGTGCGTTCACCTTGTTTTTATTTATTTATTTATTTTTTCCATTTCCCTGATCACTCACTTTCCCTTTTGTGAAAGTTAATTCCAAGTTTAATTTCAAATGCATTTGTTCTTTGAATGATTCATTTCACACGTCAATTGCAGTAATACTTCGTGACTTTTCTTTTAATATTTATCTCAACTGCACTGAATTTTATCAGAAACTTTTGCGTGTCATTATAAAAAATGGTAATTTGTTGGCACCAGTATTAGTTTGTTGTCCTTTGTCGCTATTTAACTTTTTACTTGGCAAAATAATGTTCAGAAATTATAAAGTGCCTTGAAAATTTGAAATCGAGGTAAGGTATAATCAATTGGAACAAATTTTCAGATATTTACATAATTCTAATTGTGAGGAAGAGAAAAAGGAAACGAATCAGAGAAAATAACGAGATCAAATTTAACTGAGTTCATCATAAATTTCAAATCAAAGAACGAAAAAAAAAGGAACACAAATCTATCCTGATCAAAAGGGAATCGTTGACGATTATGTTAATGCAAAAGTATCGGCTCTCAAAGAGAAAATACAACTAGCTTCAAATTCAAAAAATAAAATATTAATAATAATACGCACAATACAAAAGAAACTACACACACACTCACAAAAGAATTTATCCAAAAATAGTACACGTAAGATACCTGATTATTTTAATATAAAGGACTTTGGGGGAAATTAGTGGAGGTGTATCGCGTATTGTTGTATTATTAACAGTACCACTTACCTGCATGAATTCAGAAAAAGTATTTGCAACTACAAGAAATTTTGTGCACTAAAATGAATTCCAGGCTTATAGACAACTAAATAGATGCATTAAGCTTCTTACTGTTATTGGTTTTTTATTATGAAATTTGTTTCTACATTTTATATTTGCTCACAATTTGTTCATAAATAATAAAATTTTTGCACAAAATTGTATAATAAAAGTATGGTAACGAACAACGATGTTTTTTATTCGGGAGGGGGGGGGGGAGAGTTGGAAAAATTTCTTTTACCGATATTCTGGTATCATGTTTTAAAAAATACCAAACACCGGTATTGCATTTTTGGCCCGGTATTGCAATCCCTAATTACAAGATTCTTAGCTATGTAAAGGCACACTTTTAAAAAAATCTTGAAATTTTACGGTAAAAGTTACTGGCATCCTTGTTGCCAGTAACTTTTTTCCGTAAAATCCTATTTTACTGTAAAATTCTACGGTAGAATAAACGCGAGTTTAAAAACTCAAAATACGAGCAACCAATTTGAACTCGGGACCTTCGCGTTGGCAGGCAGCTTTGCTGACCACTATAGCAGTCGGGCGACATGGAGTGAGAGAAATACGGTGTTATGTGCTTTGCACTGTAAGTCATGTGGTGTATCAATTGGCGTTGCAGCCTTTTATTTTTTTTCAGTATAAATTACTGTGTAATTTTTTTCTGTGCTGTAAATACTCCATTTTACCGTTTTCTTTACCATAACAGTTTCCTGAATTTTTAACAGTGTAGTTAACATGCTTCCGAGACTTTTTTTTTTAAATTTTTTTTCTATTTACTTTTTATTTATTTATTTATTTATTTTTATTCTTATTTATTTATTTATTTTGATGAGACGACAAATGAGAAATAGTCAAATTTATTTTCTGCTCGTAGTAACTAATGCTGAAGGATGTAAAAAGTTGTGTATAATAATTAAATTCCATTTTGGGCTTATTTTATCTAAACATTAACAAAGCGCAATGAATTTCTCCAGAAATACTGCCTCAAAATACTGCTGTTTACGAAAATTTTCACTTAGATTCCTTTTTTCTTTCAATTCATTTTTTTTTTTTCGAAATGTTTAAATTGACAGGTTGTAAAAAATTGGTGTATTCGATACAGCAAAAAGAAATGGGAGAATCTGGAAATGAGCATTGTGCGATATTTTTCGATATGCTACTTTTGTTTATTTCTTATCTGTTTTGCTACTTGAGTAAAGCAATTGTTGGGAGAACTTTTCCGATTCTATTTCAAAATCCTCATCATAATGAACTGAAAAAATACTTCCGAAAAGTTGCGTTTAAAAGCTCTTGAAAAATATGAACAGTACTTTTCAATGGTGCAGCAGAAAAATGATCATGTCAGTTTAAATCACGGAAAAAAATCTCCCTAATAGTTAGCTTATAGAAATGCGTTTTTCGGTATTGGAAAATAAATACATCATTGTAAAAAAAAAAAAGAAGTTTTTACAAACAACTACGCTAAGAGTTGACTAACTCTCTAAAACTATAAGAGTCAGGCTAAAACAAGTTAGGATTCAACTCTTATTTTAGAAATTCCAACATAAAATCAGGAGCTCCGCAAAACGGATCATTTGACTAATATGCTTTTCGAAAACTTTTAAACGATAAGTGTGTTACTGATTTTGATATTCGAGTAAATTTTAAGTGAGTTTCTTGGTAAAAGTTTTTATCGGCTTTTAAAAAATAAAAAAAAGCTAAAAATGTGAACAGTTGCAAGACTTTTAGAAATTGCATACTTTTAATGGTTGGGAATACTGAATACGATTGAAAAAGTTTACATTTGATCTCCCACAGGTTTGTAGTTATGCCCTTAGTAGGAGGAAAAGAGTTATATATATATATATATATATATATATATATATATATATATATATATATATATATATATATATATATATATATATATATACGAGGCGTGTTTTTAAAGTAAGTTCCGTTTTTATATAAAAAAGGAACGAGTACAGATAGAGCTAAGTAATTTAGTGCACAAAAATCTACCACCCTTACGCTATTTTTCGACATTGCTCCCGTGATTTTCCAAGCATTTGTCATAGCGTGGTACAGGTTTTTGTATACCTATTCGTACAAAGTTACCGCCCGTTTAGTCAACCATGAGGACTCTTACAGGGCTTTGGCTGGGGCGTTTTTAAACATCCTCTGGTCTGCCCTCACCTCGCTCGCAGCATCTTTCATTTGTTTCGGCATCTAAAGTCTTTCCAAGGTGGTCTGTGGCACAACAGCAATAATGAGCTCAGAGAACATGTTATCCCATGGCTGACTACACAGGCGGCAATTTTCTATGAATAGGTATACAAAAACCTGTACCACGCTATGACAAATGTTTGGAAAATCACGGGAGCAATGTCAAAAAATAGCGTAAGGATGGTAGATTTTTGTGCAATATATTTCTTTGCTCTATCTGTACTCGTTCTTTTTTTATATCAAAACGGAACTTACTTTAAAAATACGCCTCGTATATAGCAGCAAAATTAAATTTGCCTACGTACTACGTATAAATACGAAAATTATGTCCCTAATTACGATAATTTACTCTATGGAGCAAATTAGGAGAAAAAAATAATAAGACAGCATGTTATAGCCAACCCCACCCCACATTCTAAAACTGCAGGTTGCATATGGTACCTTTTAGGAAGAAACGTTGTACCTTTAGCGGCAACCCCTTAAGGGTGCCATATGGAATCCTATGGCATCTCCAAGGGTGCCCCATGGAGTCAATGGCACCTTTAAGAGTGCCATGGGGATGCGATAAGGAGCTAAATGGCACGCTTGAAGATGTGCCGCGGGTGCTACAACGTTTCACCCAAAAAAGTGCCATGTGCAACCCGCAGTTTTGGCAGTGAAGGGATGGTTGTGACAGTGCTTGGGAGCGGAATTGATAGGTTCAAAAGTACACCAAAATAGTCAAAAATTGTTTAATTGCACTTCTGAAAGCTTACCGTTTACGTAGGAGTATGTATAATTTTTACTTCATTTTACAAAAAAGTAAGTATTGTATTCGCGAAAAAATTTCACTCAAAAATCGGCCTTAATTTCCATTTTGCTCGCCCCCGAATGAATATTGAGTTTTTTTTTTTTTCAACCCGACCACACGTGGCCTAAGAACGTATAGACACCCGAAGTATCCATTTTGACGGTCCTCGAGTTAATTACAACGAGTTTTCTCGTGACGTGCGTGTGTGTAGGTGTGTATGTACGTATGTGCCTCGCTCAACTCAAAAACGGTATGTCCTAGAAAGTTGAAATTTGGTACGTAGACTCCTAGTGCGGTCTAGTTGTGCACCTTCCCTTTTGGTTGCATTCGGATGTTTCTAAGGGGGTTTTTTATACCTTTTTGGGGTAAAATCATTGCTAATTTCAATACAAGCTCAAGTGCTGTTATAATTTGGGAAACACTTGGCAATATATCACCAAGCTTTTGGTCGCCAAGTTTTGTTGCCAACTTAGAGACAAATTTGGCGGGTTTTTTTTTCTTAAATCTCGTTTCAATTTGGCCATATTTAGAGAGTTAACCATTGAATCACATTAAAACTACCAATATTGGGAAATCTTGTCTGTGTAAAACATTTTCTTTGCTTCGATTCGCAACAAACTTGGGGTGAAAACATTTAAAGTGTTTCTTTGCTTACTCAAAGGCACTATTATCATTAAATTGGAGTAAAAGGAAATGAGATGCACACGCACATCAGCTCGTTTAAGGTTGCAAAAACAGGAGAGAGGGGCAGGATCTGCAATAAAAAAACAGCAAAGGTGCCATTTTTCTCGCTGGTGCTACAAGCGTTTTACCCCTGAAAGGTGCCAAATGCAACCAGCAGTTTTAACAGTTTATGGGAATAACTTCGGTTACTTACGCTTACTGAGCTGTATTCCTTCCATCTAATGTTTATTTTTTCTCTTTGATTAGTTATAAAATGAACTTCTTTACAATGATAATAGGTGTCCCAATTTATTAGGGCAACGGCACCAGTCACAGACATGCTTAAGACATAAGATAAATAAATACCTTTGTGCTGAATAGTAAAGTCAGAGCAAACAACGTAAGTAGAAGCACAAATTTGTAAATTACAGCAGACACGTGTTTCGGCGTTACAGGGAACGCCTTTTTCAATGCAAAAAATAATGAGCTTATGGATGAAAAGACATCCGACAAAAGGGCTTTTGTCGGATGTTATTATTCTCATGTTATTATTCTCTTCGGATGTTCTTCTCATTATTTTTTGCATTGAAAAAGGCGTTCCCTGTAACGCCGAAACACGTGTCTGCTGTAATTTACAAATTTGTGCTTCTACTTACGTTGTTTGTTCTGACTTTACTATGCTTAAGACATCTCTATCTCGTTAACTCGTTTTTCTGAGCCTTTTAATGTATTTAGGCTTTTTTAACTGTTTTTCTCTCGTGCAAATACATCTCATCTAACGAATGACTGCTTCTGGACCCTCTGAATTAGTTAATTCTATTTTTATTCGCTCAATTTCGAAAAAAGGTCCAACCCCCAGTAACAGACACCGACAATTCTGATGATAACGAGAAAGAGACAGGATGAAAAAAAGATGAGTAATAGACAAAAATCTCTTTTTCCCTTCAAAGTGTGCAAAAGTTCTTTATTTTTAGAACTAAACCTTTATTAAATTCAAATGAACATGAAACACCAGCTGATGAAATACCACGTGGTAGCTGCTCATAGCCTTCCACCACTGTCTTGTAGATACCGACTGTCTCAAAAAATTCACTCTTATATCACTAGATGGTTGTTTCGTATTCATGGACTGGTCATCAGTCAACATCAGTTTTATCCACCTAAAAAAGGGCTTATGATTTAAATCCAAACTTGTGACTGTCTGTTTCTTGGACCCTTGTCTGCTACTGGTGACCATACTCTATCTATTGCTGCATACGTAAAAGGAAAATGTAAAAGTTAAGTGTCCCAAGTTATATGTGAGGAATATTATGAAAATATGTCGAATAGTTTCTGCATAGGATTCCTATTAATTTATGACAGACAGCACTTTGGTAACACAAAAGTCACCATTTTTAAAAACGAAATCAATGTTTCACGGAATCAGTTGAATTATTTCTTGTGAAATAATTCTAATGAGTGCAATCTGCGTCTGTGATGCATTTATTGAGCAATCCCGATTGCTTATTGTTCTCACTTGACGGTTTTGAATTCCTATACTTTATTCCCCCTCCCCCCCGCCTCCCTCATTAGCACCACCGTCGACCGGCCCCTCCCGTTGCTGCTCCTCTAGCGAAAACCATCTCTAGGTTGCATCCATATAATACACACACACGCATACATACACACCTACACACACATACACCCACACAAACACAGACACACACGCATAACTACAGACACCTACACATACACACACACACACACACACCTACATACACACACAATTACCCAAACACTCATGCCTGCATACAGACACAAACACATGCCTACACACACACACACACCACACACAAACATACCCCCTCCCCCCACACACAAACACACATACACACAACTACCCACACACACACAAACACATGCCTACACACACATACACATACCCCCCCCCACACACAAACATACCCCCTCCCCCCACACAAACATACCCCCTCCCCCCACACACAAACACACACGCCTACATACATATACACACTCGTGATTGCGAAAAACATAATTTGAATTCAATATGTCAAAGTTCGTTTTTTTTAATCTCTGTTTTTGTCGAGATTTAAAATTTCCTCCCCTCTTAAATACATCAAGAGGTAAGTTTGAAACCGAAAAACATAAGGGGGGGAGGAAATTTCGTGTCAGCGAAAAATAGGAGACACCATTATTTCGCATTAAAGTCGTCATCATCAACAACAAAAATAATTATTTTAATTACGTTCGCACAAATTTTCTCAGAACCTCCCCTAATGAGGCGGCCTGTAAGCATTCGCCGAAAAATAAATTAATCTCACAAAAGATCAAAATTCATATTTAAATCAGATTTCTCGAATTACTCTCTCCCACACGAAGTATTACAAAAATCGTTATTTCCTTTAAAAAGAGCTTAAAATTCATCGATAGCTAAATCCGGCTTAGTTTCGAAGGTTGAATTTCCAGATTACGCTTTAAGGTGAAGAAAGGTGTTGTTGTTTACGTGACAAGTTGAATTTTTAGAAGCTCAAATTTATGTTCTTACTTCTTCCAAAGTATGAAATATTAAAATTTAGAATAACATACTTGTACATTTTGATTGATATGCCTTTTTACTTCCTTTTACAAAGAAGGAAGTATTGTATTCGCGAAAAAAATTTCACTCAAAAATTGGCCTTAATTTCCATTTTGCTCACCCCCGAATGAATGTTGAGTTTTTTTTCAACTCGATCACACGTGGATAAGTGCCTGAGAACGTATAGACACCCGAAATATCTATTTTGACCATCCCTGAGGTAATTACAACGGTTTTTCTCGTGACGTCCGTATATATGTATGTGCGTATGTATGTCGCATAACTCAAGAAAGGTATGTCCTAGAAAGTTGAAATTTGCTACGTAGACTCCTAGTGGGGTCTAGTTGTGCACATCCCTTTTTGGTTTCATTCGAATGTTCCAAAGGGGGTCTTTTACACCTTTTTAGGGGGAAATCATAGTTAATTTCAATGAAAACAGTGTGTTATAATTTGGCAAACACTTGGCCATATTTAGAGAGTTAGCCATTGAATCACATTAAAACTGCCAATATTGGGAACATTTATCTGTGTAAACGTTTTCTTTGCTTCGGTTCGCAACCTTGGGGTGAAAATATTTAACGTGTTTCTCTGCTCACTCCGATGCACTATTGTCTTTAAATTGGAGTAAAAGGAAGTCATGTGATGCACACACACATCAGCTCGTTTGTATTTAGCTAAAAGGTCTCAAGTACAACAAGACGAAAGAGAATATGTACTCCGTTGTCTTTAAATTGGAGTAAAAGGAAGTCATGTGATGCACACATCAGCTCGTTTGTATTTAGCTAAAAGGTCTCAAGTACAACAAGACGAAAGAGAATATGTACTCCGTTGTCTTTAAATTGGAGTAAAAGGAAGTCATGTGATGCACACATCAGCTCGTTTGTATTTAGCTAAAAGGTCTCAAGTACAACAAGACGAAAGAGAATATGTACTCCGTTGTCTTTAAATTGGAGTAAAAGGAAGTCATGTGATGCACACATCAGCTCGTTTGTATTTAGCTAAAAGGTCTCAAGTACAACAAGACGAAAGAGAATATGTACTCCGTTGTCTTTAAATTGGAGTAAAAGGAAGTCATGTGATGCACACATCAGCTCGTTTGTATTTAGCTAAAAGGTCTCAAGTACAACAAGACGAAAGAGAATATGTACTCCGTTGTCTTTAAATTGGAGTAAAAGGAAGTCATGTGATGCACACATCAGCTCGTTTGTATTTAGCTAAAAGGTCTCAAGTACAACAAGACGAAAGAGAATATGTACTCCGTTGTCTTTAAATTGGAGTAAAAGGAAGTCATGTGATGCACACATCAGCTCGTTTGTATTTAGCTAAAAGGTCTCAAGTACAACAAGACGAAAGAGAATATGTACTCCGTTGTCTTTAAATTGGAGTAAAAGGAAGTCATGTGATGCACACATCAGCTCGTTTGTATTTAGCTAAAAGGTCTCAAGTACAACAAGACGAAAGAGAATATGTACTCCGTTGTCTTTAAATTGGAGTAAAAGGAAGTCATGTGATGCACACATCAGCTCGTTTGTATTTAGCTAAAAGGTCTCAAGTACAACAAGACGAAAGAGAATATGTACTCCGTTGTCTTTAAATTGGAGTAAAAGGAAGTCATGTGATGCACACATCAGCTCGTTTGTATTTAGCTAAAAGGTCTCAAGTACAACAAGACGAAAGAGAATATGTACTCCGTTGTCTTTAAATTGGAGTAAAAGGAAGTCATGTGATGCACACATCAGCTCGTTTGTATTTAGCTAAAAGGTCTCAAGTACAACAAGACGAAAGAGAATATGTACTCCGTTGTCTTTAAATTGGAGTAAAAGGAAGTCATGTGATGCACACATCAGCTCGTTTGTATTTAGCTAAAAGGTCTCAAGTACAACAAGACGAAAGAGAATATGTACTCCGTTGTCTTTAAATTGGAGTAAAAGGAAGTCATGTGATGCACACATCAGCTCGTTTGTATTTAGCTAAAAGGTCTCAAGTACAACAAGACGAAAGAGAATATGTACTCCGTTGTCTTTAAATTGGAGTAAAAGGAAGTCATGTGATGCACACATCAGCTCGTTTGTATTTAGCTAAAAGGTCTCAAGTACAACAAGACGAAAGAGAATATGTACTCCGTTGTCTTTAAATTGGAGTAAAAGGAAGTCATGTGATGCACACATCAGCTCGTTTGTATTTAGCTAAAAGGTCTCAAGTACAACAAGACGAAAGAGAATATGTACTCCGTTGTCTTTAAATTGGAGTAAAAGGAAGTCATGTGATGCACACATCAGCTCGTTTGTATTTAGCTAAAAGGTCTCAAGTACAACAAGACGAAAGAGAATATGTACTCCGTTGTCTTTAAATTGGAGTAAAAGGAAGTCATGTGATGCACACATCAGCTCGTTTGTATTTAGCTAAAAGGTCTCAAGTACAACAAGACGAAAGAGAATATGTACTCCGTTGTCTTTAAATTGGAGTAAAAGGAAGTCATGTGATGCACACATCAGCTCGTTTGTATTTAGCTAAAAGGTCTCAAGTACAACAAGACGAAAGAGAATATGTACTCCGTTGTCTTTAAATTGGAGTAAAAGGAAGTCATGTGATGCACACATCAGCTCGTTTGTATTTAGCTAAAAGGTCTCAAGTACAACAAGACGAAAGAGAATATGTACTCCGTTGTCTTTAAATTGGAGTAAAAGGAAGTCATGTGATGCACACATCAGCTCGTTTGTATTTAGCTAAAAGGTCTCAAGTACAACAAGACGAAAGAGAATATGTACTCCGTTGTCTTTAAATTGGAGTAAAAGGAAGTCATGTGATGCACACATCAGCTCGTTTGTATTTAGCTAAAAGGTCTCAAGTACAACAAGACGAAAGAGAATATGTACTCCGTTGTCTTTAAATTGGAGTAAAAGGAAGTCATGTGATGCACACATCAGCTCGTTTGTATTTAGCTAAAAGGTCTCAAGTACAACAAGACGAAAGAGAATATGTACTCCGTTGTCTTTAAATTGGAGTAAAAGGAAGTCATGTGATGCACACATCAGCTCGTTTGTATTTAGCTAAAAGGTCTCAAGTACAACAAGACGAAAGAGAATATGTACTCCGTTGTCTTTAAATTGGAGTAAAAGGAAGTCATGTGATGCACACATCAGCTCGTTTGTATTTAGCTAAAAGGTCTCAAGTACAACAAGACGAAAGAGAATATGTACTCCGTTGTCTTTAAATTGGAGTAAAAGGAAGTCATGTGATGCACACATCAGCTCGTTTGTATTTAGCTAAAAGGTCTCAAGTACAACAAGACGAAAGAGAATATGTACTCCGTTGTCTTTAAATTGGAGTAAAAGGAAGTCATGTGATGCACACATCAGCTCGTTTGTATTTAGCTAAAAGGTCTCAAGTACAACAAGACGAAAGAGAATATGTACTCCGTTGTCTTTAAATTGGAGTAAAAGGAAGTCATGTGATGCACACATCAGCTCGTTTGTATTTAGCTAAAAGGTCTCAAGTACAACAAGACGAAAGAGAATATGTACTCCGTTGTCTTTAAATTGGAGTAAAAGGAAGTCATGTGATGCACACATCAGCTCGTTTGTATTTAGCTAAAAGGTCTCAAGTACAACAAGACGAAAGAGAATATGTACTCCGTTGTCTTTAAATTGGAGTAAAAGGAAGTCATGTGATGCACACATCAGCTCGTTTGTATTTAGCTAAAAGGTCTCAAGTACAACAAGACGAAAGAGAATATGTACTCCGTTGTCTTTAAATTGGAGTAAAAGGAAGTCATGTGATGCACACATCAGCTCGTTTGTATTTAGCTAAAAGGTCTCAAGTACAACAAGACGAAAGAGAATATGTACTCCGTTGTCTTTAAATTGGAGTAAAAGGAAGTCATGTGATGCACACATCAGCTCGTTTGTATTTAGCTAAAAGGTCTCAAGTACAACAAGACGAAAGAGAATATGTACTCCGTTGTCTTTAAATTGGAGTAAAAGGAAGTCATGTGATGCACACATCAGCTCGTTTGTATTTAGCTAAAAGGTCTCAAGTACAACAAGACGAAAGAGAATATGTACTCCGTTGTCTTTAAATTGGAGTAAAAGGAAGTCATGTGATGCACACATCAGCTCGTTTGTATTTAGCTAAAAGGTCTCAAGTACAACAAGACGAAAGAGAATATGTACTCCGTTGTCTTTAAATTGGAGTAAAAGGAAGTCATGTGATGCACACATCAGCTCGTTTGTATTTAGCTAAAAGGTCTCAAGTACAACAAGACGAAAGAGAATATGTACTCCGTTGTCTTTAAATTGGAGTAAAAGGAAGTCATGTGATGCACACATCAGCTCGTTTGTATTTAGCTAAAAGGTCTCAAGTACAACAAGACGAAAGAGAATATGTACTCCGTTGTCTTTAAATTGGAGTAAAAGGAAGTCATGTGATGCACACATCAGCTCGTTTGTATTTAGCTAAAAGGTCTCAAGTACAACAAGACGAAAGAGAATATGTACTCCGTTGTCTTTAAATTGGAGTAAAAGGAAGTCATGTGATGCACACATCAGCTCGTTTGTATTTAGCTAAAAGGTCTCAAGTACAACAAGACGAAAGAGAATATGTACTCCGTTGTCTTTAAATTGGAGTAAAAGGAAGTCATGTGATGCACACATCAGCTCGTTTGTATTTAGCTAAAAGGTCTCAAGTACAACAAGACGAAAGAGAATATGTACTCCGTTGTCTTTAAATTGGAGTAAAAGGAAGTCATGTGATGCACACATCAGCTCGTTTGTATTTAGCTAAAAGGTCTCAAGTACAACAAGACGAAAGAGAATATGTACTCCGTTGTCTTTAAATTGGAGTAAAAGGAAGTCATGTGATGCACACATCAGCTCGTTTGTATTTAGCTAAAAGGTCTCAAGTACAACAAGACGAAAGAGAATATGTACTCCGTTGTCTTTAAATTGGAGTAAAAGGAAGTCATGTGATGCACACATCAGCTCGTTTGTATTTAGCTAAAAGGTCTCAAGTACAACAAGACGAAAGAGAATATGTACTCCGTTGTCTTTAAATTGGAGTAAAAGGAAGTCATGTGATGCACACATCAGCTCGTTTGTATTTAGCTAAAAGGTCTCAAGTACAACAAGACGAAAGAGAATATGTACTCCGTTGTCTTTAAATTGGAGTAAAAGGAAGTCATGTGATGCACACATCAGCTCGTTTGTATTTAGCTAAAAGGTCTCAAGTACAACAAGACGAAAGAGAATATGTACTCCGTTGTCTTTAAATTGGAGTAAAAGGAAGTCATGTGATGCACACATCAGCTCGTTTGTATTTAGCTAAAAGGTCTCAAGTACAACAAGACGAAAGAGAATATGTACTCCGTTGTCTTTAAATTGGAGTAAAAGGAAGTCATGTGATGCACACATCAGCTCGTTTGTATTTAGCTAAAAGGTCTCAAGTACAACAAGACGAAAGAGAATATGTACTCCGTTGTCTTTAAATTGGAGTAAAAGGAAGTCATGTGATGCACACATCAGCTCGTTTGTATTTAGCTAAAAGGTCTCAAGTACAACAAGACGAAAGAGAATATGTACTCCGTTGTCTTTAAATTGGAGTAAAAGGAAGTCATGTGATGCACACATCAGCTCGTTTGTATTTAGCTAAAAGGTCTCAAGTACAACAAGACGAAAGAGAATATGTACTCCGTTGTCTTTAAATTGGAGTAAAAGGAAGTCATGTGATGCACACATCAGCTCGTTTGTATTTAGCTAAAAGGTCTCAAGTACAACAAGACGAAAGAGAATATGTACTCCGTTGTCTTTAAATTGGAGTAAAAGGAAGTCATGTGATGCACACATCAGCTCGTTTGTATTTAGCTAAAAGGTCTCAAGTACAACAAGACGAAAGAGAATATGTACTCCGTTGTCTTTAAATTGGAGTAAAAGGAAGTCATGTGATGCACACATCAGCTCGTTTGTATTTAGCTAAAAGGTCTCAAGTACAACAAGACGAAAGAGAATATGTACTCCGTTGTCTTTAAATTGGAGTAAAAGGAAGTCATGTGATGCACACATCAGCTCGTTTGTATTTAGCTAAAAGGTCTCAAGTACAACAAGACGAAAGAGAATATGTACTCCGTTGTCTTTAAATTGGAGTAAAAGGAAGTCATGTGATGCACACATCAGCTCGTTTGTATTTAGCTAAAAGGTCTCAAGTACAACAAGACGAAAGAGAATATGTACTCCGTTGTCTTTAAATTGGAGTAAAAGGAAGTCATGTGATGCACACATCAGCTCGTTTGTATTTAGCTAAAAGGTCTCAAGTACAACAAGACGAAAGAGAATATGTACTCCGTTGTCTTTAAATTGGAGTAAAAGGAAGTCATGTGATGCACACATCAGCTCGTTTGTATTTAGCTAAAAGGTCTCAAGTACAACAAGACGAAAGAGAATATGTACTCCGTTGTCTTTAAATTGGAGTAAAAGGAAGTCATGTGATGCACACATCAGCTCGTTTGTATTTAGCTAAAAGGTCTCAAGTACAACAAGACGAAAGAGAATATGTACTCCGTTGTCTTTAAATTGGAGTAAAAGGAAGTCATGTGATGCACACATCAGCTCGTTTGTATTTAGCTAAAAGGTCTCAAGTACAACAAGACGAAAGAGAATATGTACTCCGTTGTCTTTAAATTGGAGTAAAAGGAAGTCATGTGATGCACACATCAGCTCGTTTGTATTTAGCTAAAAGGTCTCAAGTACAACAAGACGAAAGAGAATATGTACTCCGTTGTCTTTAAATTGGAGTAAAAGGAAGTCAT
Source organism: Uloborus diversus (assembly GCF_026930045.1). NCBI lineage: Eukaryota > Metazoa > Arthropoda > Arachnida > Araneae > Uloboridae > Uloborus > Uloborus diversus. The sequence goes on from NC_072734.1 coordinate 175,755,025, forward strand.
GTGATGCACACATCAGCTCGTTTGTATTTAGCTAAAAGGTCTCAAGTACAACAAGACGAAAGAGAATATGTACTCCGTTGTCTTTAAATTGGAGTAAAAGGAAGTCATGTGATGCACACATCAGCTCGTTTGTATTTAGCTAAAAGGTCTCAAGTACAACAAGACGAAAGAGAATATGTACTCCGTTGTCTTTAAATTGGAGTAAAAGGAAGTCATGTGATGCACACATCAGCTCGTTTGTATTTAGCTAAAAGGTCTCAAGTACAACAAGACGAAAGAGAATATGTACTCCGTTGTCTTTAAATTGGAGTAAAAGGAAGTCATGTGATGCACACATCAGCTCGTTTGTATTTAGCTAAAAGGTCTCAAGTACAACAAGACGAAAGAGAATATGTACTCCGTTGTCTTTAAATTGGAGTAAAAGGAAGTCATGTGATGCACACATCAGCTCGTTTGTATTTAGCTAAAAGGTCTCAAGTACAACAAGACGAAAGAGAATATGTACTCCGTTGTCTTTAAATTGGAGTAAAAGGAAGTCATGTGATGCACACATCAGCTCGTTTGTATTTAGCTAAAAGGTCTCAAGTACAACAAGACGAAAGAGAATATGTACTCCGTTGTCTTTAAATTGGAGTAAAAGGAAGTCATGTGATGCACACATCAGCTCGTTTGTATTTAGCTAAAAGGTCTCAAGTACAACAAGACGAAAGAGAATATGTACTCCGTTGTCTTTAAATTGGAGTAAAAGGAAGTCATGTGATGCACACATCAGCTCGTTTGTATTTAGCTAAAAGGTCTCAAGTACAACAAGACGAAAGAGAATATGTACTCCGTTGTCTTTAAATTGGAGTAAAAGGAAGTCATGTGATGCACACATCAGCTCGTTTGTATTTAGCTAAAAGGTCTCAAGTACAACAAGACGAAAGAGAATATGTACTCCGTTAGAACTTTACAAATTCACGTGCTACATGCGAACGAATTTCTTCTTTTAGTTTTACTTAAGTGTACTAAACGTGAGATTCCCTCCGCCTAGTAGTTCGTACATCCATTTGTGCTATTCTCATTATAAATTTGTGACATTTAATAGGAGATGTGTGGAGATGAATGATGTCTATTTTTTTAAAACAGAATACTGATTTGTATTGCATTTTTAAAGGCTCGGAAAAACTGTGCATCATTTTTTTTCCCCTTGAAAAGAAAGAACTTTATGGTTTGCTTGATACTTACTATAAAGTTTATGAGAACTAATTCATGTTATCCATATTTTTTGAGACTAAAAATTAGAGTATTTGCATTTCGCAAGGCGTGCGGAGAAAAAAAGTACACCCTAAAGACATGAAAATCGGTATGTGTGTGTAGTTTGTATCGAAAATGTGCACTTCGGACCCAAAGTTACACAAAAAAAGTGACACGACAGCCCATGGGAGCCCACTGTTCCCATCTCAATCTTCCTGTCCAAGGGCTCTTGGGTGCTAGGCATATGTTCCGGTTAGGTGGTCAGCCGACCGTGGAACTCCTAGGGTTTAGTTCCCAAGTAAAAATATTTAAAGTGATTCTTTGCTTTGTTCCAAGGCACTACTATCATTAAACTGACTTAAAGGGAAGTCATGTCATCAGCTCGTTTCAAAAAGTATTTAGTAGGCATCACTACTGCAATCAGAACGTCTTTCTGGGGTTTTTTTTTTTTTTTTTGGATCGAACAGTCCTAGCATGTGCATAAAAACCACTGGATTAGGATTGGAAATAATCCCAAAACCAAATATATTTTTACCCCCCCCCCCTCCCTCCTTGTGGCACCACTTGTATCCATTCCATGTGTTTTCTGGATACAGAAATTTCTACTTTTTTAGCCTACTTTCCCAGTAAAAGTCAGAGAAAGAAGAAAAAAGCATGTAAAAAGGTTTAACGCATCTTAAAAATATCGCAAAAAAACAAAAAACAAAAAAATCAAAAATAAATAAAATAATTAAACAAATACTAGTGATACCCGCACGGCTTCGCCCGTAATAGAAAAATAAAAAGGTCTTTTGGTTCGCCTGTATATTTACAAATAATGTATGGTGAATTTATTCGCCAATTGGCTTGTACCCATGTTAAAGTTCCACATTATGATAATTTCGTATCTCGCCAATTGGCTTGTGCCCATGTTACGGTTCCACGTTATGATAATTTCGTAATTTACTCGTCCATCATATGATAATTTTGTTCTTAAAATTAGAATAGAAAAAGAACCACATCGAATTTTCAAAAAATCGCTTCGAGGTGCACACCCCAATGCTACAAACTATTTTTGTGCCAAATTTCATGAAAATCGGCCGAACGGTCCAGGCTCTATGCGCGTCACAGAGATCCAGACATCCTACAGACATCCAGACATCCTCCGGAGATCCAGACAGAGAGACTTTCAGCTTTATTATTAGTAAAGATTTTTTTACCCGTACTGCCCGTACTTGATGGTTTGTTCCTTCTGCCATACTCAAAGGATAAAAAGCGTCCTCAGATATTAAATGTAAAAATCTAATTACCCATCTAGAACAAACGGGAAATCCCGCTGCAACATCCCCCATATGAAAAAGAATAAAACAATCGAAAGTATATCGTTTAAAAGAAATGATAAAGGTAAAAACAGTTCTCTGAATAAGCGAAAATCACTCATCCCCTCCCCCCGATGTAAAATAAACACATTCTTCAACTAAAATAACTAAATACTCCTTAAAAACGAAAGGCAATTCTTTGCAATTTTAATTATTTCGCCAAATAAACAAAAAATACAATAAATTACATTAACAGTAGCTTTAAAATGCAAACAAATAATCCCGCAACTCTATTGTTTATGCCCAATTTCGCCAAGCTACCATGTGACTGTAATCCAGCCGATCGTTGAGCGGTCTGATTTTTGAACGAAAACTTTTAAATCTTGCTCTCTCGCTGAGCATTTGTCTCACTATGTTTCCTTGCGTACTTAAATAATCTTCATATATTGGGGATATTTCGATAATTGGGAATTTGGCACGGTCGTCTCATTTTTGGCGTAAATAATTAATTTTGGTGACCCTGCTGATTTATAGTTAACCTATGTGAATAGATATTTCCGCTCTCTTTGATTTGATTTGCAAAGAAAAATACTTCTCGCGCAGGCACTGGAGCCAATTGACGCCAATGAAAATAGATCGCCAGATTCTCAAATATCGAAATATCCCCATATATTGCCTAATTTGGTCTTTCCGCCAAAGATAAAGATCTTCCACTGCACTGATCTTTTGTGTACAGAACTACCCTGTAGTAGTTTATCTGGACAAAAATAAAATTTGTTTCGTCTTTAAATTCCATCATCTTTTCCTTTAACAATGTACTGATTAGTTAGATAATCTTTAAAGTATTCTTGACATTGGTGCCAAAACTCAGATGGATTTGAGCTGAGAAACGAATGTTGCTAAGAACGGTACTTTCTGATCATTTGGTTAGTGAAAGAAACCCGATTTCTTCCAGTACTTAACTTTACCGCCGCACTCAGCCGTGCGGGGGGCCCGCTACGCGGACCCCCCGGGCGGTGGAACCTAAGGCCTACGGCTAAGAGGTGGGGTGCGTGCGGAGAAAAGTACTTAACTTTAAAATATTATATTACGGGATCTAAAATCGTCGCTTTAAAGAAATGAAGGCTTCACACTCTCTCTCTCTCTACGTATTATCTTTTCTCAATTGACATGTGACAGTAGGAAATTTCATTACAAAAAGCGGAGCTGGCTTTTTTATTGTCCTTTGGCAACGGGTTAAATATTAATTTCAATTCTCGCTCAACAATAGGTTAAAATAAATATTAATCATTTGGGAGATATAACCATCCAATGTTTAAATTAATTAATTAACAAAAACCATAGACTAATAATAAGAGTAGACCGAGCTTTCTCATTCTTGCTGATGAAGAAAATTGGTTCATAGATGTATCATGTGACTGGTGGAAGGGTTTGGCGAAGACTTTGGCAGCATGGTTGCTAGATGGAAACATTATCTATAGTTTGGCACTCGACATGTATTTTAAGACATAATGTGTTTTCATTATAATTTTTTTCCAGGTGCTGAGATTGAACTGTTTTTCTTTTAGTTATACATTATTTTGACATTAGTAATTAGTTTTTGATCACAGTTTTCGGTAACTTTTATTTCATTCGGAACTGCTACGTCAGCGTTGGCGTAAACGTTTTGCGTCAAGGCAAAAATGTACTAATCGGTACCTTAAATTGAAATTGTAGGTAAAAATCTTACCGTTTGCCGATTCTTTTTGGGCGCATGCATCCTTAATTGCTTAGAGAGTTATTGAAATTGAATAAAGAAAATGCACAGTACTATCTAAACGAAAAACTCACTATATTAACAAAATTTTTACAACTTAGAATAACAAATTTACAAATCGGACTCCATAAAAGATCATTCTTCCGTGTTCCATCAATTCAATTAATTTTATTTATTGTTGATCGTCTGCTACGATCAACGGCCGCTGTTGCTAGGATATCCACCAGTCACATGGTTTGGTTTATGAGCAGCAAAAGGGTTGCCATAGCTCGGTCTATTCTTATTATTAGTCTATGACAAAAACGTTTCCGATTCGATCCATCGCGCTTCGAAACCATGCTTGCCACAACTTAGTTACACACAAAAAAATTTGATCAAAATCGGTCCATCCGTTTAAAAGCCTTATGGTGACAAACGTCCGCACGGAAGATTTTTATATATTAAGATAGAAAAATTAAAAATTGGAAAGTAGGGTATTGAGATGGGGGAAAATGTCTGTCGGTCTGTCTGTCTGTCCCCCCTTAATAACTTTTGATTGTGTCGTCCGATTCAAAAAATTTAATTTTTTGTTCGAAAGGTCTCGGCGAGGACACCTCATTCCCACATTTCATTTTTTGATTTGAACATTTTTTCGTTCAATTTTGAACAGCTCAAAAAACTTAACATTAGCGCCCTGATATGATAATTCAATGCAAATATAAATCCCGAACTTCAATGCGAATTTGCTTCAAACAATCTTTGTAGGGAAACTCTTTTGAAGAAGAACATGCATAGACATGCAATTTTCCGTTCAATTTTGAATAGTTCAAATCCCTGAACATTAGTGCCTACGGCGAAACTAAAAGTCAATATAGATCCTGAACTTAAAGGCGGATTTACTTCAAACAAATTTTGTTGGACATAGCCCTTGACGACCAACACCCGAAAATTAGTCGGACTCCGACTCTGATACCGTAGCTTTGGCAAACATTTCGACACGGAGGAAAAATGACTGACTCCGACTCTTGGAATTTTCAAATCTTCGACTCCGAGTCCTACTCCTTTATCTCAAAATAATTCCGACTTCGATTCCGCAAACAATGGCAGAGTTGCGGACGAGAAAATAACCGATTCCGACTCTCAAGGAGACCTTACGGTCTCGGAAATTCAGATCGGGAGGAAATTCAGCAGATTAGTAGAAGCCCTTAAGAGTGTTCACTTAGGGCTGGGCGATATCAGAATTTTAATACCGCGATATATCGATATATTTAGTTCGTTAAATTCAAAGTTTTACGGGAGGGGGGGGGGGGGGTACTGCAAGACCTATTACATAAGTATCTGCAACAGAGAAAAGCCATAGGCCATCTTGGTGAATAAATATTTTAGCAATGTATTCTAATAATATAGCTACAGCAAGGATTCTCATGTGTTTGTGTCAGGGGGGAGGGGGGATGGATCATGAGGCAGATTATACTGTTTGACCACGGATTGCATGTAATTCGGCAATCTGCCAAGTAAAGACGATTCCATCTGAATGAATCTAGCAGGAGGAGAAGGGAAAATGACGATGGGATTTTGATGCACGAACTTTATAATGGCGCTAGTGCCTTATTCTTTCATTGCATTCTCAAAAATAAAATAAAGGGAAGCAAAAATAGTTACCATGGAAACAACAAAAAGAAAATACAATATTTTCATTTTGTTCAGGAACGTAAAAGCAAAATGGTAAGCTCAAAACTTGTGAATAAATAAATTAATTTTTGCTGTGAGAATATAGATCGAATATACTTGAGATTTAAAAAATGTTGCTGCACTGTAAAAAAAACTGTAAATTTTGAAGAAGTTATCCGTATTTTTTACAGAAAAAAACTGTTCGTAATAAAATACAGGATTTCTCTGTTTTTTTGAATCTGTTACCGGTTATACTTTGTTTTTCTTCGAATCTTCGAAATTTCGCCCGCGTGTTTGGATTTTGGTTCTCGTGCTCGAGTTTTTGATCTTATATTTATTTAAAGCGAGTAAGTCTTAAATCGTTTGCAACTTCCATTTCATTGCATCCGAATCAATATTTCATTATTATGTTTTTTTGTCATCTGTTACAGAGGCATATTCGGAAATTTACCTTTGTATACATGTACTTCGTAGTAGTATAGTAAATATTGAAATGGATTTATGAAAGTATAGTTTCATTTTTTAATCTTCATAAAATAATAAATCAGCTTGAACAAATAATAAAAATACGGAAGATTTCTGTAAAATAAACGGAAGAAAACTGGCGTCCTGGCTGACAGTTTTTTTCTGTAAATTTTACAGATTTTTTTTACAGTGTGTGAGCTAATTTTCATTTTTACAAAACTAAGGCTAAATAATAGAGAGGCAAAAGTGCACATCTAAAAGAAACCAATTAACATCACCATTAACTAATAGATACGTCCATTTCCGCCTATAAACCGGATATTAGCCTTTCCATGTAATCGATGGTCAAACAGTACCACAGAAACTTTTGGAGAATTTACTCTAGAAGAATTTAAGTCTTTTTATTAGTGGGTCGCGATTCTTGCGGGGAAAAGGGACTTGGTAAAATTGAGTGCAGTGGTGGATACACGGGAAGGTTCATGGGGGTCATGATCCCCGCCCCCAAAACGGTCAAAAATATTATCCGTTCACATTATGTTTAATCAGTTTATGAATAAAATGCAAACAATTTCAGTAATATTTTCGATTCATTAATTATTTTTAAACGTAAATATTTTAAACATTACTTCCCTTCATTGCTTATGGAATTAATTAGTAACTTTATACTTTACTAAATGCTTTATTGGCTGATTTGTTGCTTTTTATTTGCCTCTAAGCAGTTTCCGAAATGTTTCCTACCCATAACCGTAGGTTCATTCATGGGGGAGGGGTTCATTCTTCCACTTGACCCCCCCCCTAAAATGGTAGTCTGTATCCGCCCCTAATTGAGGGGTGACATCGCAGTCGGAGGTAATGGGCACCCCTAGTTACATCATCTGCATGTTAAGATGATATGCTACAGAGAAACACCATTGGACATCTTGAAAAGAAAATGTTTTATTGGTTTAGTCTAATAATAGCTAAAGAGCAGGCGTGATAATTGGGAAGGGGGGGGGGACTTGACGCTGGAGTACACAATTGAAATTATCAGAAGTTATTTTAAAAGGAGTTTAATCTCTTCAATAAAAGGTCGCGTTTAGGGGGAAGCATGATAAATTTGAGGGGACGGGGATTAATGCGAATAATAATAGCAATATATAAGAATAATAACAGCCCTTTCAGGGAGGAGTAAGGTCATGACACAGACAGTGCCATTAAATTTTTTACAGAAGGATTTTAATCCATTAAAAAGATGGTGGCGTTTTTCTTTTGTTTGGGGGGATGATAAAACTGAGGGGGGGAGCCACCTTACTTGGGGAGGGAAATTGACACCCCAGCTACATCACATTCATTATAAGACCTACAATATAGAAAATTCATCGAACATCTTGATAAGCAAATGTTCCAGCAATTTAGACGAATAATAATGCCTAGAGCAGGGTACCCATTCGGTAGGGGAGAGGGGGGGGGGGTCTTGAAGTTACTATGCCACTGAAATTATAAGGGAAATTATTTTTAAAATATTTTAGTCTCTTAGGTAGGGGCTCTTGTTTTTTGTTTTGAGAGGGGGCTCGGTAAAATTAAAAATGAAGGAGGGTTTTCGCATTTATTGGGGATTGGCAGCCCTAGCATTATGATCTATATATTAAGATCTGCAGCAGAGAAAAACCTACGAAAATCTTGAAGTGTAAGTATTCTAGCAATTTATTCTAATGATCAAGCTGGTGTGTCCATTTGAAGGGGGGGGGGGGCATGAGGCTGACAATAACACTGAAACTATCAGAGGAGATATTTTTAAAGGATTTTAGATTCTAGGGGAGCCCGTTTTCTTTCGGGGGGGATGACGCTCAGTACAATTGAGGGGTGTCGTCGCAGTTGGGGGGTTGTGCTTCCCTAACTATATTATTTGTATACTGAGATCTGCAATAGAGGGAAGCCATCGGACATTTTGAAAGCTAAATATTAAAGTAGTTTTTCCCAATAATAATTGCTAAAACAGGGATATGCACATGGGGGAGGGGGGCATCAGGCAGGCTATGTAACTGAACGAATCACAGATGTTATTTCAAAAGGAATTAGCCTCTTTTTTTTTGAGAATCCTTTTTGGGGGGGAGGATCTTTGTAAAATTAAGGGGGGGGGGGGGGCAACGCACTTGGGGAGAATTGGCACTCCTAGCTGCATGATCTGCAATAGAGAAAAGTCATCGTAAATCTTGATCCGTAAATATTTTAGTAATTTATTCTAATAATAGCTGAAGTAGAAGTGCCCTTCCTTGGGGGAAGGGGGGGGGGCATGAGACAGACTTTACCACTGAAATAATTAATGAGGGTTTTTTATACGGATTTTTGTCTCTTTAACGAGAGGTCATGTTTATTTTCTGGGGGGAGGGGTTCGTTTTAATTGAGGAGGTCATCTTTGGGGGGAAGGGGGCACTTGGACATTCATCTATGCATATCAAGATCTGCAATTGATAAAAACCCTCGGTAAGTAATATTTCTGCATTTTTTTCAATAATATTCTTTACAACGACCCTCCCCCCGCTCATGTGGTGAGGGGGTCGCAAGCACAGACCAAATTGTTGAAATTTTACATAGGGTTCTCGAAAATTTTCAAGTCTTCGTGAAACAGACCTCATTACTGGGGAACAACATTTTTAGGGGGTGGAAGGTGCGATATAAACTTTCGGGGGGGGGGGCGGTAATACCCATGTTGAAATCATCTGCGCATTAAAATTTTCTTCCTTTAGATAAATTGCAAAAACCATACAAGTTCAGAAATGCAAGTTTATTATCGGTTTTCTACGACAATCGATGTTTCGCACAGAACCGGAAATCCTAATATAGGCTACCCCAATTCTGCAACAAATGTTTGATAAGTCACTTCAAATGAAATATCGGAACTTGAACCAAAAAGATATAACACCGCTTGTTTCGAATATCACTTCAACATCAACACTCAACGACGCAATTTGCGGTATTTCCTTGAAATCAAACGCGCGAAAAATGACGGATCGAAAGTGCTTTACGTACTCTAGTAAAAAATTGCTTGAGCTTCCGGAATGATGTTCATCCAATGGAACAAGCATCTTTTGAATTCTATCTGAATGAAGCACCGTCTAAAGCCAGCTCTTACGGCAACCCTGGCTTTAGACGGTGCGGTGCTGCATTAGGGCGTTCTTAGCGCCAAAACTGGCGAGATACAATTTTTTTGTTCTGCAAAGCACGAAAATACTGGAAAATTTTCCTCGTAATCATAACAAGGGAAAAGGACATGAAAATCCGTAAAACTTCTGGGAAATCTGGAAGAGTTGGCAGGTATGATCCACTCATTAAGCACAAAGAATTATGAATAAATATGCATTTTTTAAGTCATTATTTCAACTAGTTCTTAGTTAAGTCCGGTCAGACGCTATATCAGACAGACTTAAATCTGAATATCGTTACCGCGGTAATAAATATATATCGATATATTACGGTATATCGCTCAGACCCTCGTTTCCACACAGTAAAGTAAAAAAGCGCACTAGCCAGAACATTCCGAGAAAACAGCCTCTAAAGTTTTACGAGCAGCTTATATACTAGTAGAGATTTTTTGCTAGTAGCTGCTCGGTGGTTGTGTGGTCAGCGTACTGGATCCCAGTGAAATCATTAACGGGTTCGGTATCTCTTCAAAACTTCTTTTTTTCACCAAAATGTACCTCACTTATTCAACCTTGCGACGTCTCTTTTTTATAGACAGTTAAAGAATCTAATAAAGCGTATACAAAATTGTGCGTATCTCGTTGAAAATAATAGAAAAAATAAATGCCCGTGAAGACTGCATAAAAAAATACAATCAACAGTCCATCATCAACTGTCATCGCCAATTTTTAATAAAATCATTTGGTATGCCTGATATACTTCTAAACTTTCGGACAAAAGAGAAATTTTCATGAGTATTAATGAAGTATGTTTTCCTAGGAATCTTTTACAAAAAGGTTGTTCCTGTATGCAATCTTCCTTTATACATTGTGCAAGATGTCAAAACAGTTTCTGTTTTCCATGTTTTTTATGATAATTATCATTCTGGTGTATGTATATAAATATATAATTGATAAATAAAAACTATGTTGTTACATTTTATGATTAAATTAACAAGTCCTACCTAATTTTGTTGCCGTGGTAATTCAAATTATAATTTATAATCGGTTGAATTTATCTCTATTTTCGCTATTAAAAATTCATTACGTATTTTAAAATAAAGTGTATTTTTCAATTCAAATTTCAATTAGCTGTAATAGCCCCTTTACAAATTTATACACATTCCAGTCACATTAATGTGACCATCTGTCAAAAGCCAGAATAACCACCTTTCGCAGAGCGGACTGCTGCGAGACGTGCAGGAAGAGAGTCACTTAGGTCCCTGAAGGTGTTCTCTGGGTGGGATGTTGAGCCATGCCGACTCTAATGCCGTGGCCAGCGGCGCTAGATTACGCGGTTGAGGATCCATGGCGCGAACAACTCGATCGAGATGGTCCCACAGATGCTCGATTGGGTTTAAGTCGGGTGAGTTTGCTGGCAAGGGGAGGACGGTAAACTCATCCTGGTGCTCTTCGAACCACGCACGTACACTGGCAGCTGTATGGCACCTCGATTGTCCTGCTGGAAGATGCCATCATCCTGAGGAAAAACAATGCGCATGTAGGGGTGGACGTGGTCCGCAAGGACTGATGCGTACTTGTATTGATCCATCGTGCCTTCCAAAATGATCAGTGAACTCAGAGAATGCCAGGAAAACATTCCTCAGACCATAATGCTCCCGCCACCAGCTTGGACCGTTTCCGGCAATGGTTGCAGGGTGGTTCCTTTCAGAGGTTTCACGCCTTATACGCCAACGCGTCCATCTGTCCGATGGAGCATAAAAAGCGATTCATCTGAAAACGCTACCTGTCGCCACTCAGTGGACGTCCAGCTGCTGTACTGGCGTGCAAATTCTAGCCTTCGTCGTCGATGAACAGCAGTCAGCATAGGTGCACGAACCAGGCGTCTGCTTCGGAGGCCCAGACGCAGCAATGTTCGCTGAACAGTAGTTTGGGAGACACTTTTGGCAGCCCCTTGGTTCATTTTGGTGGTCAGTTGCTCAACGGTAGCCTGTCTATCTGCCCGAACGCATCTCCGCAACCGTCGTTCGCCTCTGTCATCTATGGCCCGTGGTGCACCACATTTGCCACGTCACTGATTTTGGAGAGTACCATTTTGCCATGCACGGTACACTTTTACCACGGCGGCACGCGAACAGTTCACAAACTCAGCCGTTTCGGAAATGCTTCCACCCTTGGCCCGAAAGCCAATGATCATGCCCTTTTGGACGTCGGACAAATCGCTTCATTTCTGCATTACGCCAACGATTGAAATGTTTACCGAAGCCCTCACACACCCTTTATATACGCTCAACTGCACTGTGCTGCCACCTGCCTTCTGTGATTGGTTATTTAACTCTGACGTGAAAAATACGTGGTGGTCACATTAATGTGACTGGACTGTGTATAAAAAAAATTCTTTGAGAGATATCGAACCTGGGATGGGTTGCACGGGAATCCAGTATGCTGACCACATAGCTACCGAGCTGCTGCTGACGAGAAATCTCTATTAGTATATATAAGCTGCATGTAAAACTTTAGAGGCAGTTTTCTAATAACGTTCTCGCTAGTGCGCTTTATTACTTTACTGTGTGTATACTCTCAACGGTTACTACTAATCTGCTGAATTTCACCCCGATCTGAATTTCTGAAACCGTAAGGTCTCCTTGTCAGAGTCTTCCAATGGGTTTGTTTAATTCAGTCAAAAGTAGTACTTTTTGTCACTGAAATTGACAGAATAAGCAAAAAAAAAAAAAAACATGGACCCAGAAAATACTTTCATTTTGTCAGCAGTTATTTTTTAATTAATTTTATTAAATGTCCGATTTTTCAAACAAGGCGTGGTCTTGATGACGTCACAAATGATGCTCTTTGGCGCATCTTTCTATCGCGTTTCCACGTTATGATAATCAAGAAGCAAATTAAAATTGCGCTCTGCGCTTGTTATCAACCACATCGTTGCCAATACACGTGAGTAAAGATGCAAATTAAATATTTTTTTCTGTGAATGGCATTTCATCATTTGTGATGTCATCGGCAGAAGTATAAACAATAAAAGCATACCGATTTAAGTAACTTTTTAAAATTATTTAACTTAAACAAATTATTTAAAAATGGTCAGATCCTATGTTTTTAAGCATGCTCTTTCAGAAAAAAATAAAAACCATTAAAAACCTTCAACTCTCGAATCCAACTCTTTTACCCCAAAATGAGATTGACTCCGACTCCGCAGCCATGGTTTTTGCTTTGAAATAATTATTATTGATATATTTTGTTTTTATTTTCACGCAAACGTTTTAATTAATGTATTCAGTGTTTCGCGGAGAAATTCGGAGACCTTTATGTTTCTACATAAAGATATGCGCAAACGATTTTTTTTATATAAGAATGAATGAAAATTATTTCTTTAAGTTGACATTTTGTTGTTTATTTATTTTGAAATTAGATTGCCATTTTTTGGCAAAAGGGTAAAAACAAACGATTTTTTTTTGGAAAACTTTATTTTTTTTAATGAGCTTATTATTTTTCATTCTTTTTTACTTCCTTTTACAAAAAAGGAAGTATTGTATTCGCAAAAACGATAAGTCCTAGATAGTTGAAATTTGGTACGTAGGCTCCTAGTGGAGTCTAGTTGTGCACCTCCCCTTTTGGTTGCATTTGGGTATTTCTAAAGGGGTCTTTTGCCCCTTTTTGGGGGGAATTCATTGTTAATTTCGTTGTAAACTCAAGTGCTGTTATAATTTGGCGGACACTTGGCGATATATCGCCACTACTTTGGCCACCAAGATTTGTCGCCAACTTGGCAACAAATTTGGCGATTATTTTTTTTTTTTAAATCTGGTTTTAATTTAGCCACTGTTGGTGATATTTAGAGAGTAAACTATTGAATCACGTTAAAAATGCCAAAAATGAGGAAAATACATTAAATTGGAGTAAAAGAAAGTCATGTAATGCACACATCAGCTCGTTTTTTTTTTTTTTGAAAGCGATTAAAGATTTTTTTAATGGAAAAAAAAATATATTAGCTGCTTTGTTTTAAAAGTGCTACTACTTTACTTGTTCATTTATTAATTTTTTAAGCATCTATTTCTTGAGGTGAAAGAGGCATATTTTATTTCTAGATATCAGATTAAAATGTTTAAAAGTTACGTTTGAATAAATTTGCGATTTTAGCTCATTTTAAGAATATTGATCACATACTAGAAAGTCGATATTTGTTTACGGCAAAGTTGGCTCGTTCAGTTCTGGACGGAACTGCTTTTTTTTTTTTTTTTTTTTTTTTTATTGCGTTTTGGTGAAGGATGCAAATTAAAAAAAGTGCTCTTTCGCATACACCCAAATTCAAACAAAAAAGCATTTCCCGAATGAACCCGTATTTGTTACATCGTTAGAAAAATGTCAAAAATTTAAAATAAAAAAAAAGAAAATTGAATTGCTTGGGATTTAAAAAAAGGAAAAAGGAGCTCTCCCAAAACTAAACAAGCTTAGACTCCCGAACGAAACAATTTTCTAATATCAGATATATTTTTTCTCTAACTTTCAGTTGAATTGGACTCTTGATTCTTAAAAAATTTGCTTTTGAACAATGAAAACAATTTTCTAAATGTAAAATTAAAACTATTAATGCGCGCAAAAATGATGAAAAGTTAAAAGAAAAATGAACAGCGATAAAAAAAAAAAAAGCTTATGTTTGCGAAAAAAAAGCTGACATTTATTTAGAAACATCCCCTTTTTCAATAAACGAGGTGATGAGTGAATCACGTGACTTCATTTTACACCAACTTAAAGTTATTTCCCCATTATTGGCAATTTTAGTGTGATTCAATAGTTAACTCTCTAAATATAAAAAACAGTGGCCGAATTGAAACCAGATTTTATAAAAATTAATATATATATATATATTTTAAATCTCAATTTGTCGCCAAGTAGGCGACAAAACTTGGTGACCAAACGACTGGCGATATATCGCCAAGTGTCCGACAAATTATAAAACCACTTGAGTTTGCATCGAAATAAACAATGATTTCCCCCCAAAAAGGGGCAAAAGCCCCTTTTAGAAACACCCGATTGCAATCAAATGGGGAGGTGCACAACTAGACCCCAATAGGAGTCTACGTACCAAATTTCAACTTTCTAGGAAATACCGTTCTTGAGTTATGCGGCATACATACGCACATACATACATACATACGGACGTCACGAGAAAACTCATTGTAATTAACTCGGGGATGGTCAAAATAGATATTTCAGGAGTCTCTACGTTCTTAGGCACTTATCCGCGTATGGTCGGGTTGAAAAAAAAAAACTCAACATTCATTCAGGGGTGAGCAAAATGGAAATTAATGCCGATTTTTGAGTGAATTTTTTTTCGCGAATACAATACTTCCTTTTTACTTCCTTGTACAAAAAAGGAAGTAATTCGCGATAAAATTTCACTTAAAAATCGACCTTAATTTCCATTTTACTCACCCCCGAATTGCATTCGAGTGATTCTAAAGGGGCCTTTTACTCCTTTTTTTGGGGAGGGGGGGAATCATTGTTAATTTCGATGTAAACTCAAATGGTGTTATAATTTGGCGAACACTTGGCGATCTGTCGACAGTCTTTTGGTCGCCATGTTTTGTCGCCAACTTGGCGACAAATTTGGCGATTTTTTTTAAAAATTTGTTTCAATTTGGCCACTGTTGGTGATATTTAGAGAGTAAACTATTGAATCACATTAAAATTGCCAGTAATGGGGGAATGACATTAAATTAGAGTAAAAGGAAGTCATGTGATGCACACATCAGCTCGTTTGTAAAAGGAAGTAAAAATTCGTTTGCTGTTTTCTCGCACTCAAATTCGGGGTGAAAGAGTCGGAATCGAACAGATTTTGGGTCAAAGAAATTGGAGTTAGAAGTCAAAATTTTTAAGTTCCAAGAGTCGGAGTTGAGTCGGTCATTTTCTCATTAAGTCCGCAACTCTGCTAGTACTTGTGGATGTTTGATTTTGAGATAAAAGAGACATAGTCGGTTTCAGGGTCAAAGATTATAAAATTTCTAAAGTCTGTTATTTTCCCTCCGACTCCGCAGCCCTGCAAGGTACTACATTTCGATTTTCTCTATACTATTACTTGTAATAGAAGATTAAGTATGTATTCAGAATATCTACACCTTTTTTTCCCTTTTTTGACACTAAAAGGTTGTTGATTTGATATATAAGAGAATTTGAATCTCTCTGGAGGAGTAAATGTTAAAGACTTTCGAATTTTTCAAAACATATCTCTTAAAACAGTAAAGTAAAGAAATGTATGTTTCGTATGCTTTCATTGTCCTTTTACAACAAAATTTTCTCGAAATAAATTAGATTTTTAGTTCGGGATTTATATTTGACTTGCATTTCTCCACAGACGCTTAGATTACGGTTTTTGTAACTGTATGAAACCAAACGAACAAATGCTCAAAGCAAAACAATAAGTATAAGAATGTGGCGTGTTGACTGAGATCTTTTGAATATAAATTAGATTGTTAGAGTTGGACTAATCCCTCAAAAATCGGTGAAAAGGGGAAGAGACGGACATGCACACAAACCCCCCAACAGATTACTTTAAAAATATTTTAATTGAATCGCGAAAAATTACCTTTTTATTTTCTCTTTGGAATTATCATCGCTGAAAGGATTACTGTAAAATATTTTTTTTGGTTTTTAAAGGGATATCTCTAGAGAAAAAAAAATCAGACGTTAAAAAAACTACCTATTTTTTGACTAAGGCATTTTTTAATTGAATAAGTTGAACAGAGAAGAAAACAATTAGATGTTTTTGTTGTGAGTGACGGTATGTTTTCATATAAAGTCTTTTAATTAAGAAATATTCGTTTAGTCGATTGACGGATAGAATTCCGCCAAATAAGAGAAACTTGCTGCAAATAAGTTTTTATTTTTTGCCCTAAGGAAATTGCAAATACCCAAAATAAGCAAAAAGTCGCCAGGCAGTAATGAAATATTTAGTGTACAGTGATTAAAGGGCCAGTAATGATTTTATCATTTATTTATTTACTTGTTCATTCATTTTTAACGTTTCGCATTTTAAGGGGAGTTGGTACCCTGTATACGCCTAATGTTCAATTGCTTAACTTTATGTACATTTTCCTAATAATGTTTCAACTATACAAACTGAGAATGTTAAGTGTTTTCAAGAGATATTTAAAAGTCTACTGAAGTAAACCTTTTAGGCAATTCCGTATATTACATAATTTATTAAATTTTAACCCATAGTCGCTAGGAAAAAGTGTGAGTCCTAAAGCACAGATTTCACTTCAATGTAATTATGAACATCTAAATAAATGGTGGAAGAAATTTTAAAGTCATGGGAGGTAGTTATCTAGAAAAGAAACATGAAATTTTTAAATTGACGTTTTTTGAGAAAATCGCGTTTGGAAGTAAAATTGTACGTTCCTGTCCCATTAATATTTAAATTGAGTTACTTTTAATCCTCATATCCATATATAATAGGAAATGATCAAGTAACGCTCCTGACGACCTCAACAATAAAACTCGCTCCACGGCATAATCATTTTATAATATTTTTTGACAATATTTGACCTAGAGGGAAATGCTTCATTTTGACTTAGCTGAACTTAATCCGGCATCTTAACTGTTTTGCTGGTAAGACTGTCATTTCAGGGGAATGAAAAAAACGAAAAAGTGGTCAACAATCAACGCTATCTACTGGAGTTTAGGGTTAATTCACTGAAGTTAGGGTTAAAATTTCAACTATCAAAATATCATCAAACAGACAATCACTTCGTTCGGGTTATTTTCTACTCTACATGGAAATATGAATTGGCTGTCGTTTTGAAGCTCTTGCTTCGAATATTTGGAATATATAAAACTGGAAAAATAATTTTTTTTTAAATGTTTTAGGGTACCAAATCTTCTTACGTATAGGTTTATGCAAAGAAGAGTTCAGTGGGATCTTTCTACTGAAATCACGTGTCTTCGTATTGAAGGCTGGACTCTCTTCGTCTCAAATACAACAACTAGAAACTACAAACGTATTTCATGGATGTCACAAGTAATGGCAATTTTTTTTGAGCAATCAAGATTGCTTATTGCTTTCACTTAACTGTTTTTGGCGTCCCATCATTTTATTTTCCCACCGCCACCCTCCGCACCATCACCGTCAACCGGCTCCTCTAGCGAAAGCCGTCTCCAGGTTGCATCCATGTCCTACACACACGCGCATACATACACAACTACACACACATACACACACGCATACATACAAACACACAAACACATACACACACATACACAAACACATACACACACAAACACATACACACACGCATACATACAGACACCTACACATACATACACAACTACCCAAACATTCATGCCTGCACACAGACACAAACACATATGCCTACACACACATACACATACCCCCCCCCCACACACACATTCATACACACAACTACCCACACACTTATGCCAGCACACAGATACAAACACACATGCCCACACACACATACACATACCCCCTACACACAAACACACATACCCCCCACACACAAACATAAACGCCTACATACACACACTCGTGATTGCGAAAAACATAATTTGAATTCAAGATGATAAAATTCAAATTAATTTTTTTTTTTTTACATTGTTTTTTTTTTTTTTTTTTTTTTTTTTTTTTTTGCATTGTTTGAAGACTTTTTATGCGTTTCAAACTAAATGATTGTCATTGTGTTGTGGTATGTAAAAACTAAATGTTTAGTATTCAAAAGAATAATTTGCCTTCACAACGGCTCATTAAGATGTGTTTAGGCTAAGGGGTATTCGAATAAGTGAAATCTTCAAGATTGAAGATTTTCGCACAATGATGCCTATTTATCAGATCTACAAGTATGAAATACTTTCTAAACACTAGATTAGAATCTTTAAGAGCATAATTATCTCAGTATTTCCATTTATTTAGAGGGAAGTTGAACAATGTGTGCGAATTGAAATGTTGAAGAATAAGAAACAATTGGCGAAACAGTCTTTCAAAAATCGTTGGGAGAAAGATAAAGGATTTGACACGCAACCGAGTGGCATAAAGGGTTAAATTATTGCAAGGGAATAAATCAGAATTTTCTTCTCTTTAAGAAAGCCTTCTGAAAAGTCATTCTCTGTCAATACCGTAACAATGCAGGCAGTTTATTTACGACAACGCCCGTCAGCAAGGCTTTATTGTGCGATAGATTTACGTAGGAAGATCATCTTTATTTTTTCGATTTTTCATTTTTTTAAATGCATTTTTGAGTCGTTTCTGGCGTTACCAAGTGAACAGAATTTCAGTTTGCTGTAGCATTTATTTATTGCATTATTTTTAGCGCCCATCTAGTCTAACACTTTCGTGATTAAAAAAAAAAGAGAGAGAGAGATAGAGAGAGAGAGAGAAGAAGGCTTATATATTTCGAGTTTTTTTTTTAGTTCTTTTCTACAAATGGGCCGTGTTGTGGTCATTTGATTTAGTGGCTGAGTATTCTCAACAATGTCTAATAGAAGATGAAGTTGATTTTTTAGTAAATTGAATATTAAAACTCTGGAAATAGCGACAGGAAATTCGTCCGGAACTAAACGAGCTGACCAATCCGCAAATCAACAACGATGCTGCAACATTTTTTTAACGCGTGTTCCATGTTCTAAATTGGCTCGCATGCTCATTTTGATTAGGAAAACTACCTCATTAATATTAACTAAGGAATGTCATTGAGAGATGTAGTAAATTGACGAAGAAAGTTTCTGACAGATGCAGTGGTACCTATTTACGCATATAACAATAATAATTTATCTATGATGCATTTCTCTTTGATGCTCGCATCTCCAACCGAAGTCTTTTAACATTAATAATTCTTAGTTAGTGAGCTGTTGCTCTCTCTCTGACTGAACCTCATTTTATACAATTACAGTAAACTCTTTTATCCGCGGAATTGGTTGGCATGGTAACCGCGGATAACCGAATTCGCGAATAATCCTCAAAGTAAGAAAGAAACGATACTAGTGTATGCAATAACTTTAAATAGATTATTAACACATAAAAAATTACATAAATTTTAACTGTAGCTCTAATGATAAGAGTATACAAATGTATGTAAAATCTAAAAATTGAATCAATCAGTATTACAAATAGATTACACACATACGCTACCAAATGGTGAAAAGAGATGAACTGAAACATATCAAGCTGACATCAAGAAAGCGTAGGGGAGGGGAATTTTTTTGAACTAGACTGGTCTGGACACTCGATTACACGCGTAAGTCGTGTAGATCTAAAATTCAGTAAGTAATGTAGATTTAAAGTAATGAGTAGTGTAGATTGAAAAATCAAGTTTCGGATACCAGGGAAGGTTTGATGTCACTGGAAGGGAAGTAGAAGAAAGGAATCGGAATACCAAGAAATAGATTCTGCACTCGTTAGTTAAAATCTACATTCAGTTAATCATCGCCGATTTTTGAGCAATCACATTGCTTATTGTTCTCATTTGACTGTTTTGAATTCCTATGATTTTATTCCCCCCCCCCCCCGCCTCCCTCTGCAGCACCACCGTCGACCGGCCTCCCGATGCAGCTCCTCTAGCGAAAACCGTCTCCAGGTTGCGTCCATACCCTACACACACACACTCACTTATGCCTGCACACAGACACAAACACATGCATGCATACACATACCTATACACATACCCATTCATTCATGCCTGGACACAAACACACACACACCTATACATTCAAGGCTGCACACAAACACACATGCCTACATACACACACACTCGTGATTGCGAAAACCATAATTTGAATTCAAGAAGCCAAAATTCAAATTAGTTTTTTTTTTAATTTTTTATTTTATATTTTTATATTTGTTTCTATACGACAAAAATTGCATAAATGGCCAACATACATATATTGCCGAATGCGCAATGTGATAGAATGTGTGGGACACTCTTGTTGTCATGTCTGGTCAACCACACGTGTCTTTTACATATCATGAAAATAAAATAGCTCTTTTGCACACACAAGCATTAGCAGGTGTTTAACAGATCGATTTATGCCTTTCCTAACTGACAAGACGTAAGACGAAATATTTCATTATGCACTGCTCAAATTTGGCTAAACCTTTGATTTACAAAAAAAAAAAAAAACACTGAAAATAATAAATCTCATACACATTTTATTAGACACGGACACGGAAAAAATATACAACCCATTATATCATCAAACCCAATTATCTGTTGATCTGCATGTTTGTTGAACCATGGTCCCACTAAATTTTGCTTAGGCTTATACTGCCGTGCTAAGCACAGATGTGGTATCTGCACATTTTATCAAAATTGAGTTATTGTCACCAGGTGGTCGTTGGTAATTTAGTTTACCTAAATCTCTAGTTTTTTGGCGATTTGTGAACGCGAAATATTAAAAAAAGCCTCAAGAAAAAAGTCGTAACTGCAGAGTTTGCGGAGTTTGCTAAGGCAATTTGAACGTAAGTGACAAATACTAAGCCTTTAAAGTGGTATCTGCGCAGTTACCACTTTTTTCCTTAGTAATTTGTAGATACGACTTTTATACCTTAGTAAAGCAGCATATTTAATAATGTAGCAGTTTATTGTAACACAGAATATTAAAATTAGTTTACCGTTGAATAGTTGATACAGGTTGATAATAAAAACTAATGCAACTTTGCATGATTGTTAAAGTAAATATTCAGCTTCTTCTATTTAAATATTTATTTAAAATGCAAATTCTAAAAATGAAATGCATGTAAAATATTCATATCTAATTCTTTCGTGCAAAGAAAACGCATTTCATTCTACGGCCTGTAATATTTTTATTTAAGCATCGTCTGCTGTCAAAATTATCTTCATGCTCGGTAAAAATGAATCTAGAAAATAAAACATTATAAAAAACACATTCTTTGAATATAAAAAACAGAAAATTGTTATGGATTACAGTGTCCAGAGTTTTGAAAGTGGTATCTTTCAGAAGGTAGATTCTGTTAGATTTGTATTAACAAAATAAAGCGAAGCAGCTTAGTCCAAAGAAAGCAGATGTTTTCAGTATTATTTAATGATATATTGAGCACGTTTTACTGAGCTATTTTTATCGTATCTGTGCAGATACTCCTAAAAATGCCTAGTAATTGTCACTTACGGTGAAAATAGCTTAGTATATGAAAAGGTTTTGAAAAGAAAATGTGTCATAACTACATTTATTAATTTTAAATTAAGATTTTTACAAAAATACTCTCTTACGGTTTTTAGATAAGTTATTTACGAAACAATTACCGTAAGTTGAGCATTTAATTAAGTCATAAATCAAAGAAACGAGTTGTAAAACTTTATTCATCAATTTCTCATTTTGAGCTCTACTGCAGATACCACATCTGTGCTTAGCACGGCAGTATAGGCCGTGACAATCGCTGAAACTAATGGCTACAAAGAGGGCGCTACAAGGAACCCCTGCTTCCATTACGCTGCCATTGATTGGTGGATGCAGGGGTTCCGTTCAGTGCCTCTTGCGGTCAAAATGGGCAACTTCCAATCAAAACTAAACACACTTTGAAACGTTGACATTGATTGGTGCAAGCATGTTCATAGTTGCGTCTGTTTGACACAGAAAAGTCATAAATTTTTAAGACCCGTTAAGCGTCAGCGCCATCTAGTTGGGCCATGGTTGAACGTTACACAAATTCCCACCTCTTCCTTCTTGATTGTGGTTTCTTATTAACTCCATTTCAATATTAATCCACAATCAAGAAGCAAAACAGGTTAAAGTAAACTCCCGATTATCCGCGGAATTGATTTTATTATCCGTGGCACAAGTGCCACGGATAAGTAAAATTGCGGATGAACCGCAAAATAGCTAAAATGAGGGGCAAAACAAAAGGTAAAAAGTGGCCTTCCTCAAAAACTGAGCTGTATTGATGCATAATACTTTCTTCAAATAGTGAAAATATGTACAGTACATTAAAAATATTTTGTATTTTTGCGTAACATAACTTAACATCAAAAAAGAACAAGTGTTTGTACGATGACGAAAGCACAAAAAAAATCTTTATTGTACATAAATGGCTACTTCTGTGTGCTTGTATGTATGTATGTCCGGGGTAATCTTCAAAACTACTGGACCGATTTCAACCATTTTTTCACCGTAGATAGCTACATTATCAGGGACTAACTTAGGCTATAATTTATTCCTAAAAAACTTAGTTTAAAAACGTAATGATGGAAAACAGTAAATGTTATGTAATTTCCCCATTAAATGATTAAATATAAAACCCATTGTTACGGAAATTCGTTGCCTTACAACAGCAATATTAAAAGTAATCATAATGAAAATTTTTAATCAATGCTTCTCCGGAGCAAACATAAGTTTAAAGTCATTTAAACATTTGGAAACTCTACTTTTTTCATACTTAGAAAAACATAGAGAGTTTTTTTTTTTCCTTTTGTGTGTGTGTACTATTTAATTAAATAAACCGCAAGGTTTTTTTTAAGTGATATGGTTTCTGTTAGTTCATATTTTGGAAATTCTTCAAATTTTTATATGCTTCAATTCGTGCTTTCCTTTCTAAATGAATACTCGTTCGTTCTTTATACTTATTGCTATTTTACTTTTATGGGTAAGGAAGAAGCTCGATTTTCAATCACGTCAAAGCGGTGTGTTTTGAGTTCTTTCAGTTAAAACAGAAAACGAAAAAAAGTAGCGATTGTTTCTCACAATCATTACTGACCCATGCAACGCCGGGTATTTTTGCTAGTAATTTAATAAAACAAAAACAACTACTCGATTTATATTAATAAATTTTCGACAAAAAAAAAAACAACCGCTGGTTTTTGCTTTTTACTGCGAAAAAAAAATGTTACTGATCGTTCACTGACTCGCGGATAATCCGCCCCGTGGATAATCCGCTCGCGGATGATTGAGAGTTGACTGTACTCAATCATTGCAGACTTAGGAAGACAGCGGCGTTTACCCCCAAAATGGTGGACGTGCCGCTGCTTCGGCTACGATTTAGGGCTTTAAGGTACAACAAGATTTGGAGCAAAATTCAATCATCTTTCTCCAGAAAAGATTCACTGGGAAAGGATACATTCAAAAATATGTCTTTATATTGTTACAAATTCTTTAAATAGTAATTACTTTTGTGATTAATTTGTTGTAATCTAGCTAAATTTGGCGTTTATTCCATTATCTTTCATCTAAAATTATCTTAGTAACGTAACCTGTAAATAGTTTCTTGTAATGTACATACAACCCCCTAACATTTGACTGAAGTATACGGTCCCTCCATTTCTGAACGATAAGATTTGTGAATGGAGTAAAAAGAAGAAATGAGAAATTTGTAGAACTTTGTTGGGTTTGCTAGATATTTCTTCGCTCGGTATACAACGCCGGGCGTCTTCGAATGGAGGAGTCAGTTTGTTTTCTAACTGTGGAGACTGGTTTTCAGAGTTCCGCTGAAAGTGTGCATTAGCCTTTGCGCTGTGTTTTTGCGTATTTTGATGTGAATACGTTTGTGACCGTTGAGTTTACGTTTTTAATTGATATTTGCCTAATTGCTATGGTTAATTTAGCAGTTGCTAAGGATATTTCTTATGCATAGTTGTAAATTCATCTCCTGTGTTTTCTCAAGAACTGTGTCGTCATTTAAAGAAAGTTTGAAGTTGCATCGAACGCGTAACAATATTTAAAACGCTTAAGCCTAAGGCCTCCTTTACACGAGGCAACTTAGTGGATTCAAATTTCGAAGGGGCGGTTATCAGGATGAGTGACAGAAATGTGAAGGGATCGCCCGGCATCTTTCACACGACAATCAGCACACCAGGCACAAGTGCTGCTAACATTCTTATCCCCATGAGTTGAATGAACATTTTAGTTGACTCTACTCAACGGGACATTGCCGAGCGTTCGCTCTGAACACGAGTAAACTACTTGTTTCAACTCGGTGCAGTTTTTAACAGCGTTCTGGAACTGCGGCTCGAAAAAATTTGTCTTATTAGAAGAAAAATTGGTTGAACTAAGTTGCCTCGCGTTAAGACAACGAAAAATTGCCATTCAGTTCGTTGACAGGCCCTTTTCCCGAAAAGTAGATTCATCTAACCACCTCGTGTGTGGAGACCTAAAGGTTAAAGAACTTTTATTTATTTCTTTCCTCTGACAGCAATTAATCTTATACAGTAAGCTTCCGGTTATCCGCGGAATAGGGTGGAACAGTAACCGCGGATAGGCGAAAACCACGGATAATCCGAATAATAGGTAAAAAAAGATACTAGTGTTTACAATAGCTAAAAATATGAATAATACTCACACATACAATTTAAATTATAGCTAAAAACATTGCTACATTGCATCTACTAACATTGAATCTAAAAAATATAGCTAAAATCTAAAAGTGAACAATAACACAATCATATAGGTTTAAAAAAAAAATGAAAATAAAACCAGCGGATAATCAGACCGCCTATAATCGGGAGTTCACTGTATTTAATCATTTACTTATTTAGCAATGAAGAATATCAAGTTTAGCCATAGCAGTATAAAATTTGAAAATCAGCCTTAATACATTAAATGCGTGGCTAAAAAGTAGTGTTAATTTCTTTTTTCCGAAAGGAAAACGATCTGTCTCTTTTTCAAGCAAAACCGCCAAACTTCTTTTGGGAAAAACTATTTCGGGAGTTTGTCAATAAGTATTATCAAGATACAAATATTTCTCCCCATACTCGCGGAGCGAACAGCAAGCAAATAAAACTGCGTTCGGTAGAAAAGATCAAAAAGAGAGTTCATATGACTCAAGATTGCATGACGAAATATAATTTATGCATCAAGAAGAGTTAGTTTTATTTGCGTTAATGAATGGACTCATGATGGTAAGGGAAATGTCTTTGTATAATTGTAATCTTGAGTTTACTTTTCAATTAAGATGCAAATCTGATATTGAGAAATAAATTACTTAAGTTTATTTACCCGTGCCTCAATTATTCATTCTCGAACTGATTTTGCTGTGAAATAGAAATGTACTCATTTGAAACGTAAAATTTTGTTTAATCTAAAGGCTTGGCTCAAATATCGGCAATCCTTTTTGTAAAAATGCAGTTCAAAACTTCTCCAAGAGACTATTCTACCTCTCTTCTCTCTCTCTCTCTCTTTCTAGTTTTGCATTGAAAAAGGTATTTTCCTAGGACATAAATGACTTCTTGCTATTGTTTTGTAGACATCTTGTAATTTAATAAAATTTTACGAAGGAAATTTGCACAATTGTTTTAAAGAACTTCCTTTTCTAACAGCTTGTTGATTCATTGATCTTCTGCATCCTCCACACAATATTTGCTTTTAGCACGAACAAAGTTTTTAAACCGGAGTTTCCTGTTTTAATCGCACGTACTATTATAGTACCAGGGTTTGTTCGCTATCCCACCATTCAGTTCTGTGTTTTTTTTTTTTTTTGACGCGCAGCATATTTCAGAAAAAAAGTTTTTAAAAAAATGAAATGGAAAAAAAGTTAGGTTCGTTTTGCCACAGTTTGCTATGGTGAAAGGATCACCGAAACCGTTGCCATCTTCATCACATCGTTCAACAGTTTTGATAAAATAATCTTTACTAATAATAAAGCTCAAAGTTTGTCTTGATAACTGGATCTCTGTCCGGATGCCTCTCTGTGACACGCATAGCGCCTAAACCGTTCCGCCGATTTTCACGAAATTTATCACAAAATTAGTTTATAGCATAGGGGTGTGCACCTCGAAGCGATTTTTTGAAAATTCGATTTTGTTATTTTTCTATTCTAATTTTAAGAACATTTTACCGAACAAACTATCATGACGTGGAACCGTAACGTGGGCGAGCATACGAACATAGCAAATTGGCGAGAAATTAATCATCCATTATTTGTAAATATACAGGCGAACCAAAAGACCTTTTAATTTTCTATTACGGGCAAAGCCGTGCGGGTACCGCAAGGCCAGAATAAGAAGAGATGCACTGAATACTCAGTTGGTATTGGGTATACTGCTTATTCGGCAGACAAACTGAATAGTAAACAAATTTAAATATTCGACAACTGGTAAACAAACATATATTTTCTGTACAATAAATGAAAAATACAATATATTATCGTAGTGCAACTAATACTATCATATTCAAAATGATTTTAACGTAAGAAAATGCATCCAGTCGTAGATTAAAAATTCAACTGTTCTTAAATCTTATGAAACATTATGCCAACCTTATGATTACAAACTCATTTAAATACGAAACAATAACTAGAGAAACAAGCTGATGACTTCCTTTACTACATCATCACTTCCTTTACTTCTTCATCACATGACTTCCTTTTAATACAATTTAATTTCATTTTCCCATTATTGGCAATTTTAATGTGATATCTTAGTTTACTCTCTAAATATCACCAACAGTGGCAAAATTGAAATCAGATTTTAAAAAAATAAAAAGAAAAGCACCAAATTTGTTGCCCAGTTGGCGACAAAACTTGGCGAAAAAAAACACTGGCAATATATCGCCAAGTGTCCGCCAAATTATAACACTACTTGAGTTAACATCGAAATTAACAATGATTTCCCCCCAAAAAAGGTGCAAAAGACCCCTTTAGAAACACCCGAATGCAACCAAAAAAGGAGGTGCACAACTAGACCCCACTAGGAGTCTGCGTACCAAATTTCAACTTTCTAGGACATACCGTTCTTGAGGTATGCGACATACATCCGCACATACATACGTACATATAGACGTCACGAGAAAATTCGTTGTAATTAACTCGGGGAATCGTCATTATGGATATTTCGCGTGTCTATACGTTCTTAGGCACTTATCCACGTGTGGTCGTGTTGAAAAAAAAAACTCAATATTCATTCGGGGGTGAGTAAAATGCAAATTAGGGTCGATTTTTGAGTGAAAATTTTTTCGCGAATACAATACTTCCTTTTTTGTAAAAGGAAGTGAAAAGAGAAAGTTTAATGTTAAGTGTTAATAAATATGTAAAGTCAATTAACTCCTATATATTTTTTAAATAAGCAGCTGAAAAAAGATTATCATTTTACAAATTATTAAAAAGGTGATTTATAATACACAGAGGAAACACTTGGATATTTAATTTTGCAGCGTTTTAATTTCTGAATTATATAACATCTGAACGATTAATATTGTGTGTGTGTGTGAAAAAACAATCTAATTAAATTAATCATTCCAATCAAAGTTTAATGATGGTGCAGGAACATTAGGGCATTAGGAGTTCTACAAGGTTCTTTGTTTACAACCTACGTTATCATGATTATTAGTTATGAAATCATATATCAGTATACCAGAAAGAAACTAATTATGAGTTTATACAGAATTTCTGACGAAAATTATTCACTATATTAATTTGCTTTTGAAATGATCTCTTTCATTTTTTATTTATTTTAAATTGATAAATATACTTTTAACGTAGATGAATTCATGATTTTAAACGGAACTGCATTTAAATTTCACATAAAACACAAAATATATAAACTATTTTAAATTGGCATAAAATAAAAATACAAATAATATAATTTAAAAAGGTTAACCAGATTCTTCTTCATTCGGCCTAATGCTCGGTTAGGATTTTACTAGAGTATTCGGTATTCGCCGAGCGAAAAAATATAGTATTCGGTGCATTTCTAAGTAAGTAAAAAATACATAAGTCAAATATTAGGATAAAATGTATATTATGTGTGTCTTGCTGTCACGGTGTTTGGACTTTTTCTGTAATCTTTGAAATTCATTTTTGTGATAAAATTATGATGTGGTGAGAGAGAATGAGGGTCGTTTCCAAATTCAGCGGTATAAATTAGTGATGTTCCGGATATCCGTATCCGTATCCGTATCCGCGGATATCCGAGGGAAAATAAAGATCTGTATCCGTATCCGTTACTTTTTTGACGGATCTTAAACGGATCATTTCTATTCTAAAAAAAATAAATTTTTGAATAAAAGACTCTTAAATTCCGTTTAAATTAGGTTTTATTCCCTATTTAAATTATAAGGTATCATTTCAGAAGCCAATTCGTACCCCCCCCCCCCCCCCCCCCATTGCAAAAAGGAAGGGGAAATGAGTTTTAAAAGTGTGTATCAGTGCGTCTTTTTGTGGCATCGTAGCTCCTAAACAGATGAACCGATTTTGATAGTTCATTTTTCGTTCAAAAGGTGACTTGATCAAAAGTGTTCTTAGCTTGGCTTCGTTTTTGTAGAACTTTAATTACCGGAGATATTAATTAAAAACAGACTTAACGTTTTCACAATTATGGTAGTAAAAATTCACCCGTACGTTAAAAATGTTGGCCCTAATTGAAAGAACGAAGTTTTCTGCGTTTGATATTTATTTGAAACTTCGAACTTATATACAGTACTAGCTATTATCTTGTTAAGTAAATTTTAAATGCAACTCTAAGCCCTTATACGAGTGATTGGTAGCGATTTCATAGTCGGAAGATAAGGAGTAAAAACTCAATGGTTTAAAATTTTTACCTGCTGTCATTTCATATTTGTTAACAAATGTGTGTTCTGACCCGCGAAATTCATCTTAATTTGAGGTGGGCTCTCTGGGACATGTTTTTTTTTTTTTTTTTTTTTTTTTTAATTTTTAATTTAATATTAGTTTTTGTTATTGATTTGGAGTTTCTGTTACTCTTCATTTTGGTTTTTCTCGACATCCTACAGAAAAAAGTTCTAATAAGACCTAAGACCAAAGACTAAATTCTCTATTTACTGTTTGTAAAGGTTTTTCCCGCCTCTGTATTTCGTCGGTCGGAGTAAGTTCGGTGGAATGGGTCAGCGCTGCGTTAATGCTGAAATAAACTGCGAAAAATCATTTCTAGCTTGGCCAGAAGCAGCTTTACACTCTTGCTCCTGTATCCTACATCTACCGAGTCAGCTAGAAATAATTTTTCACATTCCATCTAAAAATTAATGCAGCGCTGACCCATTCCTTCCAACTCTCCCTCAATTTTAACGGAGATTTCTTTAAAGAGTAAGTCATAGTCTTGATTATATTTTTACTTGGGACTGAGGGTGATTCAATACATCCCGAGGAAAAACCCCTTTCCACACTTTGTTTCACAGATTTCCTTCAACTCAGTCATCTTCTAACTGACATTTTGTCCTGTTAGTAGACACCTAGCTTCATCCACCGGTTTTGAAAGCTCTGATTATCTTCGTTATCTTCAGTGTGATTTTCATTCATACAGAAAATCTTTACACCCGTGTGAGCTCTTGTAAGCTTACATTTTGAAACCCTCTCGTATTTCCTGTACGAGATTACATTATTTTCGAATATCACGATCAATGGTCGTTCATTTTCCAACAAGAGGGAAAATGAACGACCACCGGCATCACTCCAAAGTCTGAAATAAGTGCACCATTTCCTCATTAACGAGCTTCGTAATCGTTGGATTGGACGATCTTCTGATGACGACAATCGCCTTCTTCCGCTGCCACCTGGATCTCCGGACCTAACCCCGTGCATTTTTTTAATGAGTTATATCTCCTAATTTAAAGTTTCGATGATGTGATGAAATTTGAAGTAAAATTCGAATACACGGAGCTTTAAATTAAACGGAACCTTTTACGATACGGGAAGCAACCCTGTACGGGAAGCAAATTTAGATACACGACGGCGTCCGTAGGTCGTACAGATATCGCTAAGATCGCATTTCATTTGGCGAGATTCGGCTACCCGCGTAAATGCGCCAAAGAAATCGCGATGGCTTTTAAGGGATTCGCGCATGCGTAATGACGTTAGTGTGAAATGTAGTGAGTGCGAGGTTAAAAGTTGGTGTGGTGAGTTGTTTTGTGACAAGTAATTAATGTTTTATGAACTTGTTAACATAACTTTAATTGCAATATGTTTCTGAAATATTATTTCGCAAATTAATTCTTTGCATCTGAAAGTTCTATATACAGGGTGTCCCAAAAGGTCGTTTACAAACTTAACATGCTGGTCTGCCATATCATGATGAACAAGATTTACATAGTAACATACGTTCGCAAGCCCAATGCTGGCGCACTACGCACACCAAGTCAGGCACTAACGGATGCAGAACATGTCGCATATTTATTACACAAAGACGATTTTACACAACATTTTAGTTTTCAAGGAAGGCTTATAGCTGTTGTTGAAATTTGCTGCCTTTAACTGTCAGACACCGTCGCAACGAACGAAGTACCGACCGTCGTAATAACGATCCATTCTGACAAGATTTCTCTGATCGCTGCGTTGTCGTTGCAACGTAATTATGAGAGTTGGCAGGACTCAAATTTTAGCAACTGCTTTAAGCTTTCCTAAAAGACTAAAATGTTGTATAAAACCGTCTTTGTATAATATATATGTGACATGTTGTGCATCCGTTAGTGTCTGACTTTGTGCGCATGGAGTGCGCCAGCATTGCGCTTGCGAACACATGTTCCTATGTAAATCTTGTTCATCATGATATGACAGACCAGTATGTTAAGTTTGTAAACGACCTTTTGAGACACCCTGTAGACAGTAGTTGTTCAAAATTCGCTATGACATAAATGTTGCCCTGTCTTTGAGATGAAAATCAAGATTGTTTGAGTTTGTCAAAATGAAAATTACTTAACATTACTTCTTTAAAACCATGTTTTTGTCCATGCATACTTCTTCTTCATCGCTGGTGCTACAGCCTGTTGCATGCCAAGATCGTCTCTAGGAGTCTTTCCCACCTAACCCTATCCCGTGCAATGCCCCTCCAGCGGTTCACACTCCTACCACCTTTAAGTCCGTTTCTACTAGTGATGTGCCGGATCGTTAAAATTATAGATCCGTGGGTACGGATACGGATCCGGATCATTAGTGTCAAGATCCGCGGATACGGATACGGATCTCAAAATGTTTTTGCCCAATTCAACTATCCAAGTGTAAAATTTATTACGGAAGGTATTCCCATCACTATAATAACACTGTTTCTTTACTATATTTTCGCCGTAGATGACATTTTTTAAAGACTATGATTGACTCTTTGAAGAAATCTCCGTTAAAATTGATGGAGAGTTGGAAGGAACGGGTCGGCGCAGCATTAATGCTTATTTAGAATGTGAAAAATTATTTCTATCTTGCTCTGTAGATGTAGGATACAGGAGCAAGAATGTAAAGCTGCTACTGGATAGGCTAGAAATAATTTTTCGCATTTTATTTCAGCATAAATGCAGCGCTGACCCATTCCACCCAAATTACTCCGACCGACGAAATACCAGAGCCTGGAACAGATTTACAAACAGTAAATAGAGACTTTTGTCTCACTTTTTTTTGAAGGATGCCGGGAAAAACCAAAATGAAGAAAAACAGAAACCCCATATAAATAACAAAAACTAATATTAAACTAAAAATTTAAAAAAAAAAAACATGTCTCAGAGGGCCGTTGGCTTCTGAAATGATACCTTATAATTTAAATAGGGAATAAAACCTAATTTAAACGGAATTTAAGGGTCTTTTATTCAAATATTTAAAAAAATTTAGAATAGAAAAGGTCCGTTTAAGATCCGTTAAAAAAGTAACGGATACGGATACAGATCTTTATTTTCCCTCGGATATCCACGGATACGGATATCCGGAACATCACTAGTTTCTACCCCCATCCAGCCAGTCTCCCTCTTCGGCGCTTTCCTTCAGTGTTGGAGAAGGCGACTCTTTTTGTGGGGAACGCATCTGCATATCGAAATAAGTGGCCAAGCCACAGACGCCTTTATAACTTTTAAGATGATAGGTTTACTATACTTTTTGTAGATTTCATGGTTATAAGCTCTTCTCCAATAGTTATCTTGTTTTATTGATCCAAAAATCTTTCTTGAAATCTTGTCCATGCATACACGTAACCGATATTTATTAGTAGATATTTCATTAATTTTATTACTGATTCTGGCTTCGTAATCATAAAAAGTAATTTTTCACCAGTTGCTAAAGTACTAGAAAATCGCCTGTTAAGGTATGACGGGAGAAAATTGCTTTCTACATTTGAACGAAGCAATTGCCTGTTTCGTGATAGTTTGATAGTTGAAATTTTAACCCTAGCACCAGTGGATTAACCCTAAAATCCAGTAGATAAAGTTAACTGCTAAGCCACTTTTTTTCGTTTCTTCTTTCTCCTTAAATGATAGTTTTGCCAAAAAAAACAGTTAAGTTACCGGATCCAGTTCAGATTTGTCAAAATAAAGCATTTTCCTGCATGTCAAACATTACCAAAAATATAGTCAAATTATTATGGTATGGCGCGAGTTTCATTGTTGATGACGTCAGAGCGCTACTTTGTCAGTGAATTCGCTAATATATATATGAGGATTAGTTTAGTAAAGAAGGATTATAATTTCAACATAATACCGCTTTAGTATCTAAAATATATGAACTGGTTATGCATGTGGTATACATTTCAGGAACAGTGTCAAATGATTGAAATAAATCCGTTAGTTGTATTTTTTTTTTTTTTTTGGAATGCAGTTATTTTATGTACTTTTAAAACTATTGTATAAGTAGGGGTGCCACTAGCTTGAATTTTTGGGCAGCTTTTTGTTTTTTCATTCCTTCTGAAAGAAAAATGGCTAGCTTTGTTTGCTGATAAATTTAAAACAAAGAGAATAAAGTAGGGGTAAATCTTCCATCAATTTGTGGCAAATAAAATTTAAACTATAATTTAATTTCTCTTATCGGCATTGCTATAACTTTTTATTCAATTCCAAAAAAAAAATTAATTCTAGGTTGGTTTCATGATAAATTTCAGGCAAACGGTGGAAAAAAAATGAAAAATATAATAAAAATCAGACAGAAATTTCTATTGAATTAAATTCATATTTCAATTTATTTTACCAACGAAGCTAAATTAGTTTGATTCGGTCTCAAAAATATTTTCCACCAGCTTTGTTTCCTGATAAATTTAAAATAAGCAGACCAAAATAGAAAAAAAAAATAAAAAATAAAAAACAGGTATAAATTTTACGGGGAATTGAATTTATAGTGTAATTTTGTTATCAACATCGCTAATTAGAAATTAGTTGGCATTACTTGAAAATAAATTAGAGTACACAATGCAATGGGAAAGGAGAGGGAAAGGGAGGGAATCTTGGAAGAATTAAATTTAAAACAAAATTACTTTCACAATAATACATATTTTTCTTCATTTAGAGGAATGAAATACCAGATAAATAATATTAATAGCATTTCGTTAAATTTTTTCTTACAACGCAATTGAAAATGCATTAAATTTAATTATCTGTGAGCATTGGTATTTTCACTTCCAAGTATAAATTTTGTGCTAGTGAGCTTTTCGTACTTTTTTTTATAAGACACGTGTTTCTATGTTATTTGAAATATTCCAGGAACGAGGGACAACTCTAACTGGATTTGACTTCGTCTCCTCTCCTTTAGTCTCGATATTCTCTAATATTTCTGCCGGAATTTACTACAATGGCATTTTCTATTTTGAATCACCTTTTTACGCCAAAATTGCCATCTACCTATACGATTTATCTCTATTATTATTTTTTTTTTAATCCGTTTCTGTTTATTTTAACCTC
The DNA here is from genome assembly GCF_026930045.1 of Uloborus diversus. Taxonomy (NCBI): domain Eukaryota; kingdom Metazoa; phylum Arthropoda; class Arachnida; order Araneae; family Uloboridae; genus Uloborus; species Uloborus diversus. Next base: position 175,789,107 of record NC_072734.1, read on the forward strand.
CCCGCCCATTTCCTAATCTAAGAAAAGATCGTTCAAAAAACTGTACGCTTTATTCATTTAATTATATAGCGCAAAACAAGGTTCTCTCCTTATTCCCCGTAATGTACAAAAAGGAGCGTTTGCGCAAAAAAAAAAAAAAAAAAAAAAAAAAAAAAAAAAAAACATTATTTTAATTGAATTAAATGCACACAAATATGTAACGTAACGTAAATTATGTACAGCAAAACGTCCAGCGGGGGAGGGGGGAGTAGTAATGAAAAAAAAGGAATAAATCAATAAATTAAAAAAAAAAAGTGAAGAAAAAAGCAAGCAGTATCGTTAGCAATAGCAAAAAAAAAAAAAGGTAAGCATTGCAGCGATCAAGATTCGATTCCTTAATATCGAATCGAAATTCAGGTTGTTACCTCAGTAGCATACAGCAGCATAAAGGGAAAATGTTTTTTTTTTTTTTTTGATCGATCGACCAATGCTTGAAGATATAATGTGTTGCTCTGCAGTTAAAAAATTGTAAAAAAAAAAGCTATTGCGTATTTTTGAAAACTTTTTTTTTCTGAAGAGGGTGAAATGTTTTCAGTATTACCATACTTAATTTTAAGAAAGGAATCATTTATACTTTTCGCGGGATGAGTTTAGAAAAAAAAATAAACCATGGAAAAAACACAAAATAAAGGTTTTTTTTTAATTCATAAAAAATGCAAAAATTGGTATATTTTCAAAACTTTTCGGTCATCATATTTAAAATTAAATTCTCTACACTATAGTATAAAAAAGATTTGTCTGGCGCTATTGGGGTGTTTGTGAGGTAAAAAGTGCTAAAAATCACGCAAAGCATTTTATTATGAAAAAACCAATTCAAAATTTAGAATTTGACCTTCGAGATTGCACACCCCGGGGGTATGTTTGAATTTTGTGCCAAGTTTCTGAGCTGTACGTGCTGTGGGCCGTTAGTTTTTTTTCTTAAATTAAGTTTAGCTTCTCCTAGTTGGCCCTCATTCTTCTATAATAAAATATCAGCTGTCCGACAGAAATAGCAAAACCAAAATCCAAGAGATAATCTAAGTTTCTCCAAATTGATGGAGGTTTTACAGAAAGGGTAATGAAGGTAGTTACCCCTTGTAGTAGCATAAGTTTTTTTTCTTCCTTCAAATTTGAATTTAATAAATAGAGAATGGGATTTTAATTTACTTTTTTAACATTATCTTTAAATATTCTTTAAAGCATGAAATAAAGTTCAATGTATCTTCAAAATAACGGAAGAAGCCTTTTGATTGTTTCAAAGTTTATGAAAAAACGTAAAATTTGAAAAAAGCTATCTGAAGGTAACTACACGCCGAATAATTTTTAAGGAAATAGTCACATTGCCAATTGAAACCTGTTTTTATGTTTGCAAGCTCTTGACCAACCTTTCATTATGGATTTTTTAAAAATAATGACAGTGAAGAATACGAGAAATTTAAACGTTATATGAATCCTCTCATAACAGGTGGATTTGCTTCGAGCAAACTCTAATGGAAATATCGTTTGACGCACAAAATATGCAAAAAAGGATTTTATGACTTAATTGATAAATATCATTTTAAAGTGCATACTTTTTTAAAATTATATTTATGTTAAAATTTAGACATTTCATGCTGCCCCTTCCCTTTGTTAATTATTGTGTGAACTAAATTATACTCATAATACTTCCAAAACTAATCCTCCCAGTCATCAGCTCCAGATTTTCCCTCGGAAGTAATAACAAGGCTTTTAGTTAAAAACTTTGCAGAAAATACCTAAGAATAGTGTTGAAAAAAACTGTTAAGTCTAAAAAATATGTAAAAAAAACGCAAAATATATTTGAGGGAGAGAAAAAGAATGGGCGACTCACCGAACAAATCAGTTGAACTTTACTAAACTATAGTAAATTCTCGATTATCCGTTGGATTGGGTGGCAACCAGTGCCGCGGATAATGAAAATCGCAGATAAACCGTAAAAAGGGACAAGTAAGGTAAAAATTGTCCTTCCTCAAAAACTCAGCTGTAATGATGCATAATATTTTCCACAAACAGTGAAAATATATACAGTACAATAAAATTGTTTTGTATTTTGCACAGTAGAACTTAACATCAATAAAGAATTTCACTGAAAATATTTACGTTACGTTAGTCACTAAAATGTACTATTTGCTGCTTAAAAACTAAACCAGATGATTGAACCAAACATCACTTTTTATTTTCTTACATCTGTGTCATATCTACTTAAAAAGTGCAAAATATTTATTTTAGTATCAGTAGATATAAAATATTTAGTATGACTAACGTTACATTTTAAAAATGACTGCTAATATTTAAAACTTATTTAATTTAATGTACATTTTCATGAACAATTTTGAATAAGTAGGCATTCTATACTGATTAAAAATATTTAGGGTGTAAAATACCAGTAATATTACATTGTAGACCTTCTGTCTCGTTAAAAAAAATACTTTTTTAAAGGTCTTTAAAAAGATAGTTCCAATTAAAAGAATTATTATTTTTTTTTTAAAAAAAGGTGAGTAAAGCAAAATGAGTACTCTGCTGAATGTGCATTCAACACAGGAGTCCAAGCTAAAGAATTAAGAAACTAGAAAGACAGTCTTAACAAAAGAGAACGTCTCTATTTTTTAGAAAATATATCTGCACCTATTATTAAAATGAAGTAATGGAAGCTCGTTTTAAAACATTTGAAGATGTTACAAGATACAGTTACAATAAACGCTGCTGCAGCATATTTCAGAAAATGCATGAATGATCATTTAGAAATTTAAACATTTGCGGTGGCATCTGGAATTAAAATGCATTCTGCAAAAATGTTCGATTTTTTTTTTTTTTTTCAATATTACATTTTAATTCAGGATGCACAACACTTCGTTCGATGAATCAGCAAACCTTAAAAAATAATATGCCGTTGAAAAGTAGTACTGAGTTTCTTATGACGATAAAGAGTATATCGGAAAAAATATTAGAATTTGGTGAAACTATCAATTTGTATAAAGATAACTTTTTAAAAGAGAGATATTTAGGATTTGATTAGCCCAAAAATGGTGTTATTAATGGTAGTAAAAGCAGTTTATTTATTTATTTATTTATTTCGCACATTCAAATTGAGTTAATTAAACCGAATCCTTTCATTCAATTTTTTACACTAATATAGAAAAAAAAGTAAAGAAAGAACCATTATGCAACATGAAAAAGGTTCCTAAAAAGTGTAAAAGTAATATAAGAGCAAGAGATTAATTACAAAAAGAGTTTTTTATATGGATTCATTGCTTGTTATTCGATGGTTACGTTAGTCACACACAGTTTTTAGTAAAAGTACAATTAAGGCCCAAAAAAGATTCATCTGTAATAAATCTCAAGCATTTTTTTTAAACAGACTGTTTACCTCTTACAAATATATCGGCCAATTTTAAATGCCTGCTTAACTTTCAGAAAAATTTGCCTCGTAAAATAAGCATTGTTTCTCGGGGTTGCAAAAATGTTACGTTAGTCACGATGCCTTTTTTGATGAAAAAATACCTGCAAGCGCTTATTTTGCTTCAAATTCTCGGTAGAAATGTAAAATAGTCACCTGGTACGTTTTAAATCTGCATATTAAACCAAAAAAAAAAATCCACTATAATATTAAAATCTGTTCGCGTCTGTCTGTCTGTCTGTCTGAAGATCTATCTTCTCGAGAACCGCTGCGAATCGGGAGTCAAACGAGATACCGATTAATTCGAAATTTCCCAAAGAAAACAATAGGACCAATCTCGTAATTGTGCGACTTTAATTAGCGGAGATATTAATTAAAACGTTAATTAACATAACGTTATTCGGGAATTTTATTTCTTTCCTGTTGCCATTTTGAATTTGCGTGAGCAAGTAAAATTCTGATAATTGTTTTAAAAGAGATTTTTTTTGGTTGCTGTCCAAATCTTAAAACAACGTCTCCATCTAGAATTTCATTTTAAATTAGTTTAAAATTGGTTGCTCTATTCGGATATAGCCTTTATTTTATCGTCTGTACTTTTTTTATTTTTTACATTCAACGTTCTTAACTCTTTTCAGCATATGAAGGTTGTTTCTTTAGCTATGTTTATTGATTATAGTGTAAGTTTTTCATTCACCGGCCTCATATTTTGGTACATTTAGGATGTGCGACTAATTATGTTTATTTTGTTGAACTTTTTCCCGTCACATGGGTGAGTTTTCGAATTGCAATAACTCTCTTTTTCCTTCCTGTTTCTATTTTTGAAATACAGTTTGTATCGTTAAAAGAACATGTTAAATTAAGATTGTTTGGATTTCTTTAAGTGAAACAGAGTTGAACAAAAATATTGTTTTTAAGGATTTTAACTAAAGCTTAATTCGAATCTGATGACTTGGTATTAAATTAATGCTGATTGGTATTTATTAAGTCTTAGTGCTTTAGTTTCACGTAAGCAACCAAAAAGTATGTGTCATTTTATGTAAAAAGCTGATCGTAATTGTACATACAAATGTTTCAGGTATAGTCTATCAGATTTAATTCAGTTTAAAGTGAGCACAGATTATAATTGATAATGCATATATTTTCATCTTTTGTGCTAATTGAAAATACTCATAACTTGCATTATTGAAAACTATGATTAATTTTAAAGAGATTTTTGCCAAAAATATGCTCTACTGGTGTTTTACAAACCTTGCATTACGCGTATTTATTTACTCCTTAGCGCTTTAGAAACTGATGTCAGAGTAATACAAAAACATCAGTTGGACATCTCTTGAATTTTTTAAGTAGCCCGTGCAACGCCGGGAACGCAGCTAGTTTATTTTTACTCCCGGTGTAAGTAAAAAGAGTAAGAGAATCAGCTGCGAATGTTACGTTTGTCACTATGGAATGACCCTTAATGGTCTGGTTTTATTGACATGATAGAATACTAATTTATTCCAGGCCCCACAATGTATGCCCGTAAAAATTTTTAGGTCCAGAGATTTTCTCTTTAGAATCTTGATCTGTAGGTGTTCTAATGTGAGAATATCTTGGGTAGACATGTTGAATCCTGCGCGAAATAATTTTACAGGCCATCAAAGATAGCGGCCATTTTGGTTCACTTGCTCATTACGTTTTTCGCAACGTGCGTACCTATAAATTTATTTTTAGTTTTGAACTGAAATTTGTGGGCCTTAGAAAGTCAATTAATGTAATAGTTATGTCATAAAAACCGCTCTGGCTTTTTCTACAATTTTTACGTGAGGTATCTCTAACGTTTTTTTGTTTAACATTCTAGTTACTTAAAAGTGTACAAAAATTAATAACTCTTAATAAAACCAAACGATTTTAAAGTGTAAAACCTTTTATGTAAAACAATATTTTTCAAGGTCACCAGCGTAGCCACCAATATCTTCTGTAGGGGTTTTTTTGGTCAAAAATACCTTCTAAAGCGGGGTTTTTTGATTAAAAAAAACCTTCTGAATGGATTTCTTCGATCAAAAATACCTTCTGAAGGGGATTCTTTGATTGAAAATACCTTCTGAAGGAAATTTTTTGATCAAAAATACCTTATGAAGGGGATTTTTTGATCAAAACAGCCCTTTCATATGCATAAGCTACTGTATTAAAATTTGCATTCATGTTAAAACCAGTGGCTATAGGGATTCCCCCCCCCCCCTCGGTCCACGCTGTTCAAGGTTATGTATCGTCTGCTATCAAAGTAATTGTTTTCGAGTAAAAATGTTCCACAGTTCCATAAACTTTTTGTTTCATGTTTTTCTGTGACAATAACTATTTTAGCAATGGCTGATATTTCTAAACTGAGTTCAGAAAGTTTTGGTAGGCAATTGAAGACATCTTGAAGACAGTTTTAACAAACGAATATGTAGTTTGTCAAAAGGAATCAAGAGAAAAATTATGTTCTTCGACCAAAAACGAGTTCGGGAAGCTGCTGAAATACGCAAAGACGCAATATTGAAAAACGCGGCAAGAAAATATAGTGTGTCATTGCAGCAACTAGTGCTATAAGAAATACACGAAATGAAAAACGCTAAAAAAAATGGTAGAAAAAAAATGCACAGACAAGTTATTTTGAAAGTGAAAACAATATTTTAGAAAAATCAGGAAGTACTGAAGGAGGTCCAAATCAAAACGAAGTTTTTGACAGAGTAGCAGATCTTAACCAGCGATATGAATGTTTCTGCTGCGAATTAATATGCACATCCAAACTGTATAAGTTCTTATATTCGAAAGTATGAGCGAGAAACCAATACACAGTCTGCGCAACATCTATCCTCAAAATTTGAACTGTTTAAAAAGGCAAATGAAATATTAAAGTCTCTGTTAAATGCTGGGCATGGATTTATTCTTTCAGAAATAAAAGAGTTGATGCTTAATGCTCAATGTAGATGAAAATGCATTGGTTTTTATAAATGAAACAAAACTATTTCTCGTAACAACGTATAATGAAAGGATTCTTTTCTGTGCTTCCAAAAGAAAGAATGACCCTTTGTTGGTTTTTTTTTAGTCATTTATCTCCAAAAGTACTTGCTGCTGCTTTTAGCTCACAAGAGGCTGTGAAGACTGCAGAAAATCATTGATAATCTTGAGAAAATCATTATAAGATGTTGATTTTAGACTACAAGAGAAGTTCTGCTAAGCGAGTAAAGACGGTTCAGGAGGCTCTTGGCTCAATGGATGAGGAAAAAAGTCAAATAATGATTCAATCGCTACGCACAAATATTGAAAGCTTGAAAACAGAAATTGAGTTTTTGTTAAAGGATGTAGTGACAAATCAGAACTGTGCAAGTGTTGGGAAGTGTTTCGTTCACTGGTATCACTTGTAAAACACTTGATTATTGCTGATCGCGAAGAAAATTACAAATTATACGTTAAAACTGTTGAATTACTGTTTCCAGTCTTTCGTGTATTTGATTGCATCATTTATCTACTATATGAAACATGGTACGTAGAGAGGATAAGGGCGCTAGGAAATGAGTGTCCCTACCTGTAAGAAAAATTCATTCAAGGTAAATTTGTTGTTAAAATTCAATGCTGTGAAGCCAGAGATGAAATTGGAACAAACGATTCAACGGTCACAGAAAAGTGCCGGAGAAATTGCAGAGCAGACGAGAAAAAGTATGTTGCCGAGTGGCATTTAGAGTATCATGAAATTTTAATGATATGCAATGTGTTTCGTGGTCTTACTAGTTCTCATTTAATGGATCACTGTGAGAGTGTCCCGCATCCTTATTTTTATAGGCAATCGTAGCCAGTATTTTGATGAAAATGTCAAAAGACTTGTTGATTTTATCCATCAACATGTAAATCCCTATGATATTTCTGAAACAGAGCAACTTTACAGCTTTCTCACTAAACAACTTGTGAATGGTAGTGTCAAGATTCGCCTTCTCAGCATCATGAATCATTGATCAGAACAGTACCGCCAGTTTCGACTGGATACATTTTGTTTCAAAAATTGTCTGATCTTTCCAAAGTCAACCTGCCATGCTTTGAGGCACACAGTTCTTCATAAAATATCACTTCTAAGCTAATGGGGAAGAATCAACTTTAACAGGGGTACAGAGACATGGAAATAGCGAAAGAAAGGGGAGAATGCATTAAAAATATTTTAGCTCATGACTTGTTTCCAACGAACACATTATGTGATGGTCAGGGGCGTGCACAGAAAATTTGGGGCCCGTCACAAATGCCCACAAATGTTTCGGCCGCCCTAGGGATGAAATATTGCTTAAGCACATATTTCATCCCTAGTTTTAAAAATAATAGGCCCCCTTCAGGCTCAGGCCAGGGCAAACAGGTTTCTCTTATTCCCCCCCCCCCGTGCACGCCCCTGGCGGTGGTGATTCACCTACCAAGCTAGATTGCAGAAATATCCGTTCCCAGAACATTTTTTATTTAGCAAAGTATCCCCAATAAAAACTGCCCTCGTTATATATTTCATGTCACAAGTCCGCCAAATAAAGAAAACTTTTGGCGAAGTTATCATCAATGTTCTGCACGGATTCATTCCTGTATGCTCTTTTCATGAACTTCATCCTGTGTTCGATAGTTATTTGCAGCATGTTGTGAAATAATTCGAAAAGATGAGAAGAGAATCAACTAAGGGCAGAACAAACATTGCTGTAATTGACAGAAAAACACTAGTACCTATGCAGGTAGAAAAATTCTGGTCTTCAGTATTAAATAAGGAAAATTTACAGTAACTAGAACTAGCACGCAAGGAAATAGAAGAAATGTCAAAAATGCTACATTTTCAGCTATTGCTAGTGGTTTAACAGTTAATGAAGAAGCATTCTGCAATACTTTTCATAGGAGATTTGAGACACATCATTGAAGAGCTTAATTAGAAGAACTCAAGAGAAGATGCAGATCTACAAATTTTTCCACACATACACTGGGCTGATAAAAATTGCTCAAAAAGAGTGGCTGCGGCATCAAATGATACAGACGTTCGTCGTAGTGCAATAACATGCAATGCAAAAACAGATCGTAACCTTTTTTAAAAGTAACTAATCTTGTATTTTTCGTTTATTGTGTTCTTGAAGAAACATATATGTGATAAACAGGAGTTTAAAATGAGCATTTTGGATTATTTATTAATTTTTGTACCCTTTTTAGTAACCAGAATATTCAACAACAAATGTCGGAGATATCTCCACGTAAAATTGTGGAAACAGCTAGAGCAGCTTTTATGACATAATTAATACATTAATTGACTTCCTTAACTTCAAAAACTGCAGTTCAAAACTAAAAATAAATTTGTAGGTACGCCCGTTGCGAAAAACGTAATGAGCAAGTGAACCAAAATGGCCGCTATCTTTGATGGCCTGTAAAATTATTTCGCGCAGGATTCAACATGTCTACCCAAGATATTCTCACATTAGAACACCTACAGATCAAGATTCTAAAGAGAAAATCTCTGGACCTAAAAATTTTTACGGGACTACATTGTGGGGCCAGGACTAATTGTGCAAGGGAAATTTGACATTTTGTTCTTTGAAGAAGTTTTATTTGCCAAAGAGGTGTAAAGATTATATTTTCTTTGCTGCGGGGTAAGAGAAAAAAGTTAATTACTTTTGTCGCCGCTGGAGACTAGCATGCATCGAAAGCTTTCGGTTTTCATTTGTTTTGGAGACTTCTTCAGCTAATTTCTGAAAACATGATGTGATGGATTCGGTTCGTTTGTGCTATGAGCAAACAACAAACAAAGATCTCTTTAATGGATCTATATGTGGGCAAACTTTCAAGCCTACGCTTTTCCCCTAGACAACTTTTTTTGCACCTTGATGCTTCTAAATCACGAAATGTCAAGAAAACTCATTTCGTCAATTGTTTGATAGGAAGTATAAAACCATATTTCTTCACTTTCTTGCTAAGCTTCACAAAAAATTCATTTCTTTCTAACACAGATTTTTTTGCTATGTTGGCAGCAATATGTTTTCTTGATAATGAAGTCATCACCAGAATTATTGGTTAAAGAAAAATACAAAACTCGGAAACATTTAAAAACAATTTTAACATCCACTTCTTAAACAGCGTATCTGTCAGTTCAAGCAATCTATATAAATAAAACAGAATATATATGTATGTTGTGTATAGTATATGTATGTTACCTATACAAATTCACAGTTTTCGTCGGGTCTGGACCAAATTTGGCAGGGAGGGACTTGGGCACCCGAGATGGAACGTATAGGGGTTTTCGAACGCTAGAACCGAACCGTTCGAATTTTTATTTTAGGACCTAAAAATGGCGTTAAATGGCGTTAATTAAAGAGCGTTAAATGACTCTTTCTACCCGAAATAATATTCCAATTTCTTTTATTCAGGTCCCATTCGAAAGAAAGCCCGCGAAAAACACCCAAGGACTTCCTTTACTTCGATTTTTTTTTTTTAAAAAAAGGCTGTAAAATCACCGGGAAAAAATTCAAAAGCGCTACTAAGCCTAATGAAACAGAAATTTTAAATCGGAAAATTATCGTTTCCGCGAACTCATTTTAAATTAGCATGGACCATTCAGAATGTTGCCACTTTTCTTTTCTCGACTGTGACTAAATAAAATTTTGTTTTGAGGTAAAAATTTAATTTTTTGATTATTAATTTGGCTATATATATATATATATATATATATATATATATATATATATATATATATATATGTATATATATATATATGTATATATATATATATATAATTTTTGTTGTTGTTGTTGTTGTTCTGCCAGCAGAAGCTAACCAGGAAAGTTGCGTTTAATTTGATCGGGAACTTTTGACTTGCCGTTTTCTTTCTTTAAGAATGATTATTTTTACGGGAAATTTTACACTATTTCTTTTCTCTAATTGAAGCCCGATTGTTGAACATGCGTCACTTGACATAACTTCTATTTTGGAGCTAGACCGTGCAAAACCGGGCAATGCAGCTAGTAATAAAAATAAAATGATGCATTTGAGAAAACGACGACACGATTTTTTTTTCTGCGCTAGCCATACCAAGCGTAGCCATTTTTTTTCTAGAAAACAGCTTAATTTCTTCGCTGTCCCCTTCAACTGACAATAACGAAGTTACCAAAACTTTTTTATACAAGGGCCATTCCATGTGGTTTGACGGGACATTTTTCAGTATATTTTGTTTTAAAACACAAATAAAACAAGCTAGAAATTTTATTTTTTTGCAGCAACAGTAAGGATTTCTCATAAGAATTCCGTAGACTATTAAACTCATCGTCTTTCTCTTTATCTTTACTAATAATAAAGCTGAAAGTCTTAATCATCAAATCACATTAAAATTGCCAATATTGGAAAAATTAATCTGTATAAACCTTTTTTTTTTATCTTTTGCTTCGGTTCGCAACAAACTTGGGGGGGGGGGGATATTTAAAGTGTTTCTTTGCTAACTCCAAGTCCAAGGCACTATTATCATTAAATTAGCGTAAAAGGGAGTCATGTGATGCACACATCAGCTAGTTTACATAAACGTAAAAAATGCATGTAAAAGCTACAAAAGGATTGATCATTATTGCAAACGGATTGCACACTAACTGCAACAGTTCAAGCCAGGGTTGGCAAAAACCCGGGTTTTTTTAAAAAAGCCCATGGACCCAGGGTTTTTTGGGTTTTTTTAAATAAAACCCAAAAAAAACCAACTAAAGCTGGGTTTTTTTAAAAGAAATGAGGGTTTTTTTGTCTTTTTTTAGGGAAAATGTGGAGTACTTGTAACATTTGTAGCATAAGTATATGGACGAAGTGCAAAAATTGTCTTGGGGTAAAAAAGCTGGAAAAATAGTTAAAATTCAGAGTTTTTTGAAAAAAAGTAAAAGACGACAAAACCCAAGAATGGTGAAGTTTCAGATTTTTTAGTTTCCATGATTACCAACAGTTAAGTCAAAGTTACTTCTCTCGTGATAAAATCTATTGTTCGTTTTTAATTACTATGATTTTTTTTTTTTTTTTTTTTTTGCATTTTACTTTATTCTATTTCATTTTGTTATGCAAAACTACTGTAGAATCTCAAGTAGTTTAAAAATCCCTTTTTAGTGAATTCCAGCTTAATCAAGACATTTCTTTGAACTTTATGGTGCCTATTTTTCTATTTCTGTGTACAGAGTAAAAAATATTAAACTTTTTCGTAAGATTATGAAACTACTGTACATCCTATTCTGTTTTCTGTCCAACCGTTTGAGAAACCTGTTGATTTCTAAAAAATATACCTTGTTTATTTGAGATTTGTGACGTGTTGGTTTGCAAAAAATAATTCATGAAAGCCTTTTAGCTAGAGTAGTTTCCTCTGTACAATCTACAAATATTGAGAAAATCAGACAGGACAGGACTAAGTCAAGATAGTGTGAGTTATTTATTATTAGAATTTTTAGTTTTATATTACTATTAGAAAAAAGTTTAATATATTTATTTAAAATCTTTGAAGTATTTTTTTTTTTTTTTTTGATGCCGTCATGAGTTAAGAAATACTATTAAAGTTCAAAATTCATTTTTTATGTACATTGCTTGTGGTAAAGAACAACTAAAAAATAAGTTTAAATTGTGAAAGTATTTAAATTAATACATATTTTTAAAAAAATCTCAGAAAATTTAAAAAACCCAAAAGTGGGTAAAATAATGGGTTTTTTAAATGGGTTTTTTCAAAAAAAAAAAACCCATTGGATCCAACCCAATTGGGTCCAATCCGGCCAACCCTGGTTCAAGCTAGTTTTTAAATAAAATAAGAAGACGCAATAAAATGCCCGTGACGGAACGGGACTCTCGCTCCGTCGCGGGCATTTTATTGCATGCCGTTCAATTACTTTCTTCAAACTGACTAACTTTTGATGTTCTACATAATTCCTTTGACAAATTTTTACTGTTGCTATCAAAAATAAAATTTCTAGCTTTTTTTATTTGTATTTATGAAACAAAATCTTGGGACAAAACTACTCAAAATGTCCCGTTCCGTCACATGGAATAGCCCACAATTGTCTTTTTGACTATTTTCTTTTGTAAACAAGTTTGCGCTGTCTGCCTTCAGAGACTGAAATCTGCCTCCTTATTTCCAAGAACTGCCGTTCACTACTGAATATCTTTTATGGGGCGCAAACTAATCAAGATGTGAAATCAACCTGAAAATTGCAATGACTTTTTCACGACGTGGAAAATTAAGAAATTCTACCTCACTTTGAGAATGTATTCGCATTAAAGCTGATAAATTTTCTTTTTCCCGTGTTCTATTGCTAACTCAAACATTTCTGTCATACCAAACAGCAAATTCATCTCAGAGGAACATTTTTGAGAAACTGCATTAAAATGAAGCGGATTATTAATTGCAGTTCTCTGGGTTTTAAATATTCATTCAATATTAATTCAGCTAACATTATCTGGAAAATATCTTCTTTTTCAAACAGCTATTTCAGAGGCCTTTGAATTTGCGAAATACATACCTTTCAGGCTCACAAAGAACTGTAATCATGAGGCTTCTTCTTTGCTGTCTGTGAAGAATCGATTCGATTTTTTAATTGTTTGGTTCTTCTCCTCTATCCCCCTTCTTGTGATCAAACTTGGCATTCTTTCTTGTACCTGTTTCTTGCTGCTATTCCAACTTAACCAAGTTTTTATATTTTAGTGATTTTACTCGCTGTTTAGAGACTGTTATTAGAGTACGTTGGATGCGGTTTTTAATGTTTTTATACTTTGAGTAAAGAGTTTCTCTTGTTTCTGGAGTATGGTAAACGGTATAGTTATTGGCCCCATAACAGTTACTGCCATTTTAACTATGATCCTGAAAAACTCGCAGTCCTCTGGTCAAACGTGAGGTGGTAACAAATATATTTAAGGTAAAGGGGCAACATGTTAAATAAGTGATCAACGAAATTGTGCTACGTGATTTGGTCATTTTGAGATCTGTTAAGATGTAATGTTGTACAGTTATTTGAATCCTATAACGTATACAGATGAGATGCCTAACAAGTGGATTTGAGGTACAATATAACAATATTTTCGAATAACCTATAACTTTTGGTGTAGCCGATAACTGTCGCAATAATTTCGAAAACTTTCAGTAACTGACCCCTTTCAGTTTTAAGGTGGACTCTACTGAAAATCCGAAAAAATACCCCCAAACTGTCACTGAATTTGGCATCTCATTTTTGTTACCAAATTTGACACCAACTTGGCGATAGTTTTCCAAGTTGGCGAGGAAAATTTGGGCAAAAGCTTGACGACATATCACCAAGTTAGCAAAAAAGAATTTGGCAACTAAAAGCCTAGTGATACTTCGCCAAGTGGTCACCAATTTATGATGTTACTTCTGTTTGCATTGACAGGGCCGTGGATAGCCTAGTTAAATGGGGGACTCGGGGGGATCCAGGTTCGGAGCGTGACGCCGCCAAATACCTTGAGTAGGCGCGGAATACTTGCTCGTACACTAAAAAAAAACTGTAAATTTTGAAGAAGTTATCCGTATTTTTTACAGAAAAAAACTGTTCGTAATAAAATACAGGATTTCTCTGTTTTTTTGAATCTGTAACCGGTTATACTTTGTTTTTCTTCGAATCTTCGAAATTTCGCCCGCGTGTTTGGATTTTGGTTCTCGTGCTCGAGTTTTTGATCTTATATTTATTTAAAGCGAGTAAGTCTTAAATCGTTTGCAACTTCCATCTCATTGCATCCTAATCAATATTTTATTATTATGTTTTTTTGTCATCTGTTACAGAGGCATATTCGGAAATTTACCTTTGTATACATGTATTTCGTAGTAGTATAGTAAATATTGAAATGGATTTATGAAAGCGTAGTTTCATTTTTTAATCTTCATAAAATAATAAATCAGCTTGAATCTTTACTAATAATAAAGCAGAAAGTCTCTCTGTCCGGAGGATGTCTAGATGTCTGGATGTCTGTAGGATATCTGTAGGATGTCTGTGACGCGCATAGCGCCTAAACCGTTCGGCCGATTTTCATGAAATTTGGCACAAAGTTAGTATGTAGCATGGGGGTGTGCACCTCGAAGCGATTTTTCGAAAATTCGATGTGGTTCTTTTTTTATTCCAATTTTAAGAAAAAAACTATCATAAATTACGAAATCATCATAACGTGGAACCGTAACATGGGCACAAGCCAATTGGCGAGAAAATTCACCACACATTATTTGTAAATATACAAGCGAACCAAAAGACCTTTAATTTTTCTATTACGGGCGAAGCCGTGCGGGTGCCACTAGTAAATAATAAAAATACGGAAGATTTCTAAAATAAACGGAAGAAAACTGGCGTCCTGGCTGACAGTTTTTTTCTGTAAATTTTACGGATTTTTTTTACAGTGTAGAATCCATGGGTCCAATAGTTCTGGAGTTGGTCGCTAGCAGTTACCTGTGATGCTGAGTACTAGAGACATTCAATCCCCTTCAGTTCTATGATGAAGCTGAGTTCTAAATGATTGATTCACTAAAACCAGTTACACAGGTTAATTTAATTGTTGCGAGAATCTCTGGGGTGTCACGTCGGCATTGACGGAAGCGTGGATTTTCCAAAAAACGAGTCAAGAACTCTTTTGGGTCATCGAATTGCAACCAAACGAGCTGATGTGTGCATCACATGACTTCCTTTTACACCAATTTAATATTATTTCCCCATTATTGCAATTTTAATGTGATTCAAGCATAGACTAATAATAAGTAGACCGAGCTTTCTCATTCTTGCTGATGAAGAAAATTGGTTCATAGATGTATCATGTGACTAGTGGAAGGGCTTGGCGAAGACTTTGGCAGCATGGTTGCTAGATGGCAGCATTATCTATAGTTTGGCACTCGAATTGTATTTTAAGACAATGTGTTTTCATTAAAAAAAACTTCCAGGTGCAGAGATTGAACTGTTTTTCTTTCAGTTATGCATTATTTTGACATTAGTAATAGTTTTTGATCAGTTTTCGGTAACTTTTATTTCATTTGGAGCTGTCAGCGTTGGCGTGAACGAAATGGCGTAAACGTTTTGCGTTAACGCAAAAATGTACTAATCGGTATCTTAAATTGAAACTGTAGGTAAAAATCTTACCGTTTGCTGATTCTTCTTGGTCGCTTGCATCTTTTATTGCTTAGAGAGTTATTGAAATTGACTAAAGAAAATGCACAATACTATCTAAACGAAAAACTCACTATATTAACAAAATATTTACAACTTAGAATAACAAATTTACAAATCGGACTCCATAAAAGATCATTCTTCCGTGTTCCATAAATTCTATTTATTTTATTTCGCGGTGGCGTTGATCGTCTGCTACGATTAACGCCCGCTGTTGCTAGGATATCCACCAGTCACATGGTTTGGTTTATGAGCAGCAAAAGGGTTGCCATAGCTCGGTCTACTCTTATTATTAGTCTATAGATTCAAGAGTTAACTCTCTAAATATCACCAAC
Source organism: Uloborus diversus (assembly GCF_026930045.1). Lineage (NCBI taxonomy): Eukaryota > Metazoa > Arthropoda > Arachnida > Araneae > Uloboridae > Uloborus > Uloborus diversus. Next base: position 175,804,997 of record NC_072734.1, read on the forward strand.
AATGGCCAAATTGAAACAAGATTTTTTTTTTTAAAAATTGCCGAATTTGTCACCAAGTTGGCGAAAAAACTTGGCGACCAGAATACTGGCGATATATCGCCAAGTGTCCGTCAAATTCTAACACCACTTGAGTTTGCATCGAAATTAACAATGATCCCCCCCCACTAAGGTGCAAAAGACCCCTTTAGAAACACCCGAATGCAACCAAAAAGAGAGGTGCACAACTAGACCCCCACTAGGAGTCTACGTACCAAATTTCAACTTTCTAGGACATACCGTTCTTGAGTTATGCAACATACATACGCACATACATACGTACATACAGACGTCACGAGAAAACTCGTAATTAACTGGGGAAACGTCAAAATGGATATTTCGGGCGTCTATACGTTCTTAGGTACATATGTACGTGTGGGTGGGTCGAAAAAAACTCAACATTCATTTGGGAGTGAGCAATAAGGAAATTAAGGCCGATTTTTGAGTGAAAATTTTTTTGCGAATACAATACTTCGGTTTTGGTAAAAGGAAGTAAAAAGGGGGTGCACAACTATGCCTCATAAAGAACTTACATCCATTTTGATCAGTTTTGGAAAATGTCTGTCTGTATGATTTTTACCGGTTATTTGTGGCTACCCTGGTATAAAAACTACTGCATGAAATTCAACGAAATTTCATACACATGTGTGCCGCCCCCATGTGAATTGGTGTCCATTCATTTTCGGCACAACTTCCTCGAGCCGCTATATATACAGGACTAGCTGCACTGCCCGGCTTTGCCCGGTCTACCTTGAAAATAAAAATTGTGTCAAGTGACGTATATTCAACAATCAGGCGTAAAAAATGAATTAAAAAAAAACATCATGATTTCCCTTTCAAACAATGACGACAGATATTAAAATACTCTTAAGAAATTAAATCCAGAAAGATGGATTTAAAATGCGTAACCATGGAAACAAAATAAAATAAGTTTAAGTAATTAAAACGCGAAAGAAAATGGTTCACAATTTGAATGCAATCTAGATTTCTTAAACTTGATTTAAAGAGGCATGTAATTTTTTTTCCTTTCGAGATAAAAGCTTATTTTTTCGACCATAGGTCGAGTTAGATCTGGAGTAAAAAAGGTCGCTTTTTCGAATGGCGTCAAAAAGAATGCTGTGGGACAATTCCTTCACTTTTTATTGATTTATTTAATAAAGAAAGTAGTACCTAGTTTTCAGCTAAGCCTAAAGAAATTTGAGCTAAAAACGTTAATAACTCCCGCCGTAATAAAGTTAGAGCATTGAAACAAATTGCGTAGAACGCGAAAAATTCTACCCTTTCTAACGATATGTAATATTAATATGTGCAAGTAATTTTTCACCCCCATAATCGGGAATTAATGTGAAAATTGGACGTAAATTGGAATAAAAAAGGAACAATTCACCGAATGTTTTTCGAACTGGTCTGCAAACCTTCTCAGGACTTAAAGGAACAAACTGTGAAAATTTCAGTGCAATCTTCCGGGTAGTTCTCGAGTTTTGCGATTTCAAACACACAGACGGTTTTTGGAGACTTCATTTTATACTATGTATAGAAGAGGCATCAGATCAAGTTTAGCCGAACTGAATTGGATTTTTCATTGTTTGCAGCAGGGTTCGCCGATATATATCAGTCGACATATATCATGATATTTATTTTGAAAATGTCATGATATTTTGATATTTTCGATATATATTTTTTCAACTTCGGTATTTTCAATATAATATTGGTCATTTATTAGTAAAAATAACCAAAACGTTATGTACTATATTTTTATGGTGTAATACATTATTGATATAACAAAGTAATATAATATTCTGTTTTTAATTTATATTCATAAAATTGTTAGTAATGTATCAATGTCAATTCATATTAAAATAGCCTAGTTAACTATAAATTGTTGGTCAGAAAAAAAGAAAATGTCTTATGACTCTGCACCGACTAATGCATATTTTTTATTTATAAATCATATAACTGCAAAAGTACCTAACAGAAGAAAAATGGGTAAAACAGCTAATGCTAAATTAACTCCTTAATTGATAAGAATGTTCAATGAAATGTTAGATATAAATATTGAAAAAAAAAGAAAAAAAACGTTCTTAATTTTATGTCTGCATATTATAATAACAATGTAAGAAAATGAAGACTGGTTTGAGGATGCATTTACTATTTTTAAGACTTTAGTTTGAGCTGATTTAAAATATCGGATATACATATCAAAATATCCGATATATATCAAAATATCGGATATTTTCGAAAATATCATGATATTTTCGAACCCTGGTTTGCAGTACCATAATGAGGCACCCATACGAGGCAGTGAGAAGCAAAGGGATATAAGTGGCAAAATTAAAATTTTGAAGTTAACCAGTACAAATTAGTGATGTTCCGGATATCCGAGGGAAAATAAAGATCTGTATCCGTATCTGTATCCGTTACTTTTGTGACGGATCTTAAACGGATCATTTTGATTCTAAAAAAAATTAAATATTTGAATAAAAGACTCTTAAATTCCGTTTAAATTAGGTTTTATTCCCTATTTAAATTATAAGGTATCATTTCAAATGGCTATTTGTACCCCCCCCCCCGTTGCAAAAAGGAAGGAAATACGTTTTAAAAGTATGTATCAGTGTGTCTTTTTGTGTCATCGTAGCTCCTAAACAAATGAACCGATTTTGATAGTTCATTTTTCGTTCAAAAGGTGACTTGATCAAAAGTGTTCTTAGCTTGGCCTCGTTTTTGTAGAACTTTAATTAACGGAGATATTAATTGAAAACCGATTTAACGTTTTTCACAATTATGGTAGTAAAAACTTACCCATACGTTAAAAATGTTGGCGCTAATTGAAAGAACGAAGTTTTTTTGCGTTTGATATTTATTTGAAACTTCCAACTTATATACAGTAGGAGCTATAATCTTGTTAAGTAAATTTTAAATGCAATTCTCTCTAAGCCTTTATACGCGTGACTGGAAGCGATTTCATAGTCGGAAGATAAGGAGAAAATTCTTCAATGATTTAAAATTTTTACCTGCTGTCAGTTCATATTTGTGTACAAATGTGTGTTCTGACCCGCGAAATTCATCTTAATATGAGGTCGGTTCTCTGGGACATGTTTTGTTTTTTCAATTTTTAATTTAATATTAGTTTTTGTTATTGATTTGGTGTTTCTGTTATTGATTTGGTGTTTTTCTTGGTATCCTTCAAAAAAAAAAAAAAGACTAAATTCTCTATTTATTTATTTGTAAAAGTGTTCCCGGCTCTGTATTTCGTCGGTCGGAGAAGTTCGGTGGAATAGGTCAGCGCTGTATTTATGCTGAAATAAAATGGGAAAAATTATTTCTAGCCTGTCCAGTAGCAGCTTTACACTGTATCCTATTTCCTGTATCCTATATCTACCGAGTAAGCTAAAAATAATTTTTCACATTCCATCTAGCAGCGCTGACCCATTCCTTCCAACTCTCCCTCAATTTTAGCGGAGATTTCTTTGAAGAGTAAATCGTAGTCTTGATTATATTTTGCCGCAGTTGACATATTTTGAAGAAACTGCTATTATTCTGACGGGAATACCTTCGGTAACAAATTTTACACTTGGATAGTTGAATTGGGTAAAAAACATTTTGAGATCCGTATCCGCGGATCTTGACACTAATGATCCGGATCCGTATCCGTAGATCTACTTTTTTAACGATCCGGCACATCTCTAGTACAAATGGAAGGTTAACCTCTCTTCTGTCTTGGTAGTACTAGCAGTCCTGGTAGAAGCAATTATACAGAATGATTTGGAAACAAAAATTCTTTTAAAGCCTACACAGAACATTATTTTTAAACGCGTTTAACTCAAAACTTGGAAACATCCACTTACATCCCTTTTTTCTTCTCACTGCATCATATGTATTCCGAATTTTTCCCATAATATTGTCAATTTGAGCTGAACACATAATGTTTTCCTGACTGCACAAAACTTCGTTGTACACTCAATGTTCTATGAAAAACGAGCTGATGCGAGCATCACGTGACTTCCTTTTACGCCAATTTAATGATAATAGCGCCTTGGAGTAAGCAAGGAAACACTAAATATTTTCATCCCTAGTTTCTCGCGAACCGAAGCAAAAAAAACGTTTTGCACAGATTTATTTCACCATTATTGGCAATTTTAATGCGATTCAGTGGTTCTCTTTAAATATCACCAACATTAGCCGAATTGAAACCAGATTTAAAAATTTAAAAAAAAAAAATCGCCGAATTTTTCGCCAAGTTGGCGACAAAACTTGGCAATATATCGCCAAGTGTTTGACAAATCAGAACACCACTTGAGTTAGCATTGAAATTAACAATGATTTTCCCCCAAAAGGTTGTAAAAGACCCTCTTTGGAACATCCGAATGCAACCAAAAAAGGAGGTGCACAGCTAGACCTCACTAGGAGTCTACGTACCGAATTTCAACTTTCTAGGACATACCGTTCTTGAGTTATGCGAGATACATACGTACATGTTTTAATTAAGTCGGGGATGGTCAAAATGGGTATTTCGGGTGTCTGGATGTTCCTAAGCATCTATCCACGTGTGGTCGGGTCGGAAAAAAAACTCAACATTCATTCGGGGGTGAGCAAAATGGAAGTTAAGGCCTATTTTTGAGTGAACATTTTTTCGCGAATACAATACTTCCTTTTTTTGTAAAAGGAAGTAAAAAATGATAAAGTGCCAGTGCGATGTGAGCTACTGGTTTTGGTCAAAAAACGAAACAAGCCAGAAGGTTTATTTTTTTATTTATTATTATTATTTCTGCATTTACAATATCTTTTTAGTCGAAGAAGAATACATAATATTCAAAATATACATTCAATATAATAGAGCTTTGAAACACAGAGACAACAAGAGCACAAGATTATAAAATATTTTTGTTTACAGAAACATATTTCTAGACAATATTATATATCTTGACATTTATAGGTGTAGCTTTATTTGCTACATCTTATTTGATCTAAAAGCACCAGAAGGAAGTTTATACTGTACAATGTTATATATAGAGAGCTACCGATAGAAATTGTCTTCGTGTAAGAAAGCTTAAAAGAACGCAGTATCCAACTGTAATATTCCTTTTCATTACAAAATGCGTATTTAGGCAGATATTTAATGTATGATGTTAAAATGATTATATTAATTTCTGGAATTGTATTGGAAATGCCTAAAAAGTCGTATTTCGTTCATTATCGTATATGACACAAGCCTAGCGTTATTTGTCTAACCTTCGAATCACACTATATTACATTTGAATACGAAGATATTCAAGTTGGCTTCAATCAAAAGGTTTTAAGTTTAAACTTGAAAACTTTTTTTTTTTTAGTTTAAGAGTTGCAGATATACAGTTACAAAAGATGTCTTAAAAACTTTAATTCATTTGAGCAAGTCTTATCTTTACTAATAATAAAGCTGAAGGTCTCTCTGTCCGGAGGATGACTGGATGTCTGTAGGATGTTTGTGACGCGCATAGCGCCTAAACCGTTCGGCCGATTTTCATGAAATTTGGCACAAAGTTAGTATGTAGCATGGAGGTGTGCACCTCGAAGCGATTTTTCGAAAATTCGATGTGGTTCTTTTTCTATTCCAATTTTAAGAAAAAAAAATATCATAAGATGGACGAGTAAATTACGAAATTATCATAACGTGGAACCGCAACATGGGCACAAGCCAATTGGCGAGATACGAAATTATCATAACGTGGAACCGTAAGATGGGTACAAGCCAACTGGCGAGAAAATTCACCATACATTATTTGTAAATATACAGGTGAACCAAAAGACCTTTTGATTTTTCTATCACGGGCAAAGCCGTGCGGGTATCACTAGTCTGTAATAAAAGAGGCAAAAATGTTTTCCAAATTCTAACACTAGAAACGTTTGTTTCAAATACCTGAAAAATTTATTAGTACTAGAGAGGCAAAGGAAAAGACAATGCTTCAACGCACGTAGGTAGACCGGGGCACGTTTACACATGGGGTATTTTTACGCACTGCCCTTTTTTCAAAACGAGTTATAACTGAAGAGCCAACAGTCATAACAGATTGATGCTACTCCCTAGCAAATATTCACACAAGTTTTTGAGCAATCGTCGGGCTTTGGTCCAGCATGCAGAAAGAATAATCTGTTTTTTCCCCAAGGGTGAGTAAATTTTGTGTTGAACGTTTTGAAGCTTACTGTAAATAAATAATACTTAGTTAAGAAAAAACAAATATAAAAAATAGCAGAATTTTATCCTTTTTTGAGAACTGTATTTGTATGAACTGAAATGTTATTAATTTTTTTTGTTCGTTAAAAATAAATCCAAACTTGGCGACGGGGCAAGTTTACGCGTTGAACGTCCGTCGGAGCACCTTTACGCACGTTCTTACTGCGTCTTACTTAAACGTGCCCCTGAAACTTGTTTCGCTTCAAACTGTCTCAAACATTTTTAGTATTTTCCGGCTATTTAGGTTTGAAAATTACCATTTAATTTTTAATTAAGTTGCACATTCGTATCTTGTAGCTTACAATCATATAGTGCTATCTTCATGCCTCTTCAGCTTCAACTTTATACACTGTTCAGTCTGTGATAAACTTGCTTTATTTTAGCGATGGTAAGACATTATATTCAAAACACTAACAGAATCACGTTAGGTGTCAAAATAAGTATGGGTAAACGTACCCCGCGTCCGGCGCAAGTTTACGCAACCGACTTGGACTCAAAAATAATTTTTTAGCTGTTAAAAACACAAGCTGAGCAACAACTGAATATACCAATTTTGACTCCATTAACTGCTTCATAAAGCCGCAATGTCTAAAATTTCCTAAGTTAAAACATAAAAATTAGAAAATTCATTGAAAAAATCCTCATAAACGTGTCTCGGTCTACCCTACTGTAGAGTCTCGATTATCCAAGTTAATGGGTACCACGACTAACTCAAATAACCGAAAGACTCGGTTAAGGCGAAGAGTGTAAAACAGGAAAGAAAGAGTAAGTATGAATGTAATATATTTAGCAAATATAAAAGTTATACAAGTACACCACATGGAATTTATATTATAATTGAAAAGCTCATTTAAAAATCTTTAAAGAGCGTACTTTACGAGAATGAAAGGGTTTTTACTTGAAATCCTTAAACGTTTTTTGTTTTACATTACTTTGGCGCTTTTTTGCAGCCATGTTTCGTCATTTTTTAAAGGATATTAGGAAGGCTGGTATCGCTTTTTCATGTTATTCTATTGTTCTATATATGCAATAGCACTTTCTATAGCTTTTAGTTCAACTGTATGAGAGATTTTTATATGAATAAAATAGAACAAAAAAAAAAAAAATCCATGTAATATTTGACAGCTCCGTTAAAGCGGAAACTCGGAGGATGATAATCGAGACTTCACTGTATATATTTTTTGTTTGCAAAATGTAAGAGCATTAGTTATAACCGAATGGTAGTTGGCTAATTCTACGAACGCTATTCTTGTGCAATATATTTATTCTCAATGAGAGGTATTGATTCTGTAATAAAAACAAGTTGATCAAATGTCTGTTCATGGATTTCTTTAAATTAAATGTGTGATATATATTTTTTTAAAATAATGATTCAACTTTAAATATTCTATTGCAAACTGCTCCTTTGATTCAGCGTCTTAAATGATACGTCCTTTAGACAGCTTTCCGATTGTCAAATAAAGAGAATGGGTATTATTTTAAGGTGGGACAAAAAATGACAACTTTGAAAGCTCGTAAAAAAGGTAGTACTTCAAACATATTGGCACAAAACTGAGTGACATTAACTAACAATGGCGAAAAAGCTGTATCACATTTTGTTCTTCAGTACCTAGAACAAAAGAAACACGTACTGTTTGTCAACGGATTGTATGGAATTGGCAAACGACCAGTTCAGATGAATCTATATGAATGAGGGGGGGGGGAAGTAAAGATTTGATGCGCGTGTTCCGCTCATTTGAATGTCTGCTTGAATTAGAGGCTAACATACATCTGCTAGCATCCCTGAAATTTAGTAGATGCTTCCATTTTCGCTTGTAAATCGGAACTTTCCATCTAATCAGTGGTCAAGCTGTAAATGTGTTTCCGAAATGGCTCAATAAGCATTTTAATTCCTCATTTACCCGTTATGACGGATGTTATTTCTTAAGCATTTAGTGCTCAGTGGTCTCAGTCGGTCAAACACAAGTCCCCCCCCCCCCCCGAGCTTGGGCTAGAATCTCGGTTAGGGTATAGATGTTATTGATAGGTATTGACTTCTTCCTGTCAAACTCTAGTGTTTTGATGGCTACTTTAAGCTTTAGGTGCACGGCGATCTTGGTCTTGACTCTTTTTAAGTCTCGAAAGAACGAGATATTTCTACTTCAGTCACAGCGGATTTTTTTTTTTTTTTACAAAATTTAATGCATGTTAAAAGTATAGCACCTTTAAAATCCAGCAGCATCCCATAAAAGAACAAGAAGTTCCGTCCAGAACTAAACGAGCCTACCTTCTCATATACGAATACAGTAAAACCTAAGTTGACCACCCTTGTAAGTTGGCTAACTGTCTAAGTGACAGCTTTTTCCAAGCACGGAATTAGCCCTTATCATATAAATCAACCTCTGTAAGTTGACCACTAAAATAGTGCACCGCAAGTGGTCAACTTACACAGGTTTACTGTATCGGCATTCTAATCTCTGATAAATATTCTCAAAATTAGCTAAAATCGCAAATTATTTCAAACATGACTTTTTAACATTTTAACCTGATTTCTAGGAATAAATATGCTTCACTCATTTGAAGAAATAAATGCGTAAAAAATAAAGAAACAAAGTAGTATCACCTTTTAAACAAAGCTAATACATTTTTTTTTTCATTTAAAAAAATCTTCAATTGCTTTCAAAAAGAAAAATAAAGAAAAATTATAAGCTCATTAAAACAAATAAATTATGCTAAAAAACAAAAAAAAATGTCTCTTTTTCTCCTGTTGCCCAAAAGTAATTAAAAAAATTAATAAATGTACTTTCAAAATAAATTTTTAAAAAAAATCAACTTGAGAAGAAGTAATTTTTTTTATTAAAAAAAATCGTTTGCGTTTATCATTATGTAGAAACATAAAGGACTCCGAACTACGAAATTCCGCCAAAAACTGAATACATAAATTAAAACTTTAGCGTGGAAATAAAAGCAAATCCTATCAACAATTATTATTTCGAAGGTAAAAACTGTGGCTACGGAGTTGGAGTCGGAGTCAATCTCATTTTGAGGTAAAAGAGTGAGATTCGCGAGTCGAAGGTTTTTAATTCAAAGACTCGGAGTCGGAAATTTTCCCTTCAAGTCTGCAACTCATACCAATTTTTGCGGATTCGGAGTCGGACTTATTTCGGGATAAAGGAGTTGGAGTCGGAGTTAAAGACTTCAAATTTCCAAGAGTCGGAGTCAGTCATTTCCCCTCCGAGTCTAAATTTTTGTCAAAGTTATGGAGTCAGAGTTGGGGTCGTGGAGTCGGAGTCCATCTAATTTTCGGGTACAGGAGTCGAATTCGGAGTAGACTGCTCTAAAAACCTAAAAGTTGGAGTCGGAAGTTTGTCATCAAGAGCTATTTCCGACACAATTTGTTTGAAGTAAATCTGCCTTTAAGTTCGCGCGGGAACGCATATTGACTTTTAGTTTTGCCTTGGGGCTAATGTTAAGGGATTTGAACTGTTCAAAATTGAACGGAAAATCGTTCTAATCAAAAAGATATTGTCTATACATGCTCTTCTTCAAAAACTTTTTTCTACAAAGTTTGTTTGAAGCAAATTCGCCTCTAAGTTCGAATTGATACTTGCCTTGAATTTCCCCGTAGGCGATAATAATAAGTTTTTTTGAACTGTTCAAAACTGGACGAAAAAGTTTTCAAATCCAAAAGTGAAGTATGGGAATGGGGTGTTCTCAACAAAAAAAATTGGTTCGAATCGGACTATTCATTATATTTGGGGGGGGGGGGGGGCAGACAGACAGACAGACCGATAGACATTTTTCCTTATCTCAATACCCTACTTTCCAATTTTTTGACATTTATTTAATTATTTTATTTATTTTTAACTTTTTTTTTTGTATGTTTTTCGCGATATTCTTAAGATGCATTATGCCTTCTTGCATGCTTTTTTTCTTCTTTTTCTGACTTTTACTGAAAAAGTACGTTAAAAAGGCACTTTTAACCATTAGCAAATAATCAAAGTGCAACTATTTCTTCAATTAAACTTGTATTGTTTGTTTGCTTCTTTTTATTTTATTTTATTTCATTTTTGCAAAACTTTACAATTGTGTTTGCTTTTTTTCTAAAATTTATCTATTTATTTATTGCTTGCACTATGCTATTGCTGTCGCATCACTAAAATAAGAACTAATATTTTTTCTCTTTCTTTTCTTACTCTCTCATTTACTAATATAATATTTTTCCTGATTGCACCTCTATTTTATACATTATACTCTTTAGAAAGCGCTTCTTCCGAACGTGGATGTATTTCTACTAATTTCCAAATTGTATACCAATAACTGACGTTCTTTCAAATTTGAAAGTAAATATAGACATTACGCAACTTTCAACTACTTCTTTCGTGCGTAAACTTCTTTTTTTTTCCTTTTTGGACCGAAAGAAGCAAAATCTCCTCATGCTCCACAGTAAAATATGGGACACTCAAAAGCAAGTAAAATAAATACACAAAAAAATATAAATAAATTTTGAAGCACAAAATGAAAAATGAAAAACAATTAGACTTTTAATACTGTTGACAAGATCCGAAAGAATAGGACGCCGACAAATGGATAAACGCATTAAATTATCCCTAAAAGTACTTCCGCTACTCATATAAGTAATTACATGTCGCGATTAGTTCCTAAACGTTATTGCTTAGCGATTTTTTTTAATTGAAGAAGATAAATTAGCAAAATGTGTACAGGAAAAACACCAGTAAACATAGTAGCATTCTTTTTTACTTTCTTCTATATCTAATATATAGAAGAAAGTATTGGATTCGTGCAAATTTTCGAATTCCGAATTTTGACGGATTCGAGCGTTTTGAGGTGTGCTGAGTCCATTTCGACCATTTTTGGAAAATGTCTGTCTGTCTGTGTGTGTGTGTGTATGTGTGTGTGTATGTATGTATGTGTGTGTGTATGTATGTGTGTCACGTCTGTGTGTGACCAGTTTTTTTGTGGCCGCTCTACAACAAAAACTACCGCATGAAATCGAACGAAATTTAGTACACATATGTGCCCCTATGTGAACTTGTGCCCATTAGTTTTTGGCGCAAATTCCTCCACGGGGGGTGGAGCAATGGGACGTTTTTTCGAGTTACGCGTGCTTGCTATTCCTCAGGAAGTTACTGGCGGAATCAAACAAAAATTTGGTCCATATGTTTGGTATTAACAGGAACAGGTGCTGATTCAATTTTGGTGTCAATAACTCAAACGGGGGTTGAGCTGTACAACATTTTTTGTCGTCAATTGTGACTGCTGTATCTCAAGAAATAATGAACGGAATGAAAGAAAAATTTATCGGCAAGTAGCCCTTAGTGGGTATAAGAACTGATTTTAGTTTTGTGTCAACAGCTAAAAAGGGGGGTAGCGCAATCACCCGTTCTTTTTTTTCCATTTTGAGTGCCCTATCTCAAGAAGTAATGCTACGTTCTGGTTGAAATTTGGAATATATGTGAATCCATATGTAAACAGGCTTTGGTTCTATTTTGACGCCCGATCGCTCCAAGAGGTGTTGATTTTTTTTTTTTTTTTTTTTTTTGCGAATAAAAATATTTTTATTAACGCAACAATAAGAAAGATAAATCGTAATAGATTGTCGTCTGCGTATTTCTCGTGATTTTAATTGTATGGAAATGATAGGAAATATTATCTCAATGATTTAAAATTTTTAACTGTTGCCATCTTATGTTTGTTAACAAATAAAATATTTGTAATTAATTCAAGCAAGGCTTTTAAAATAACTTTCAATTTTCGCTCTTTGCTTTGCTTTTGCAATAATTCAGACATTGGGATAGTCGTCAAGTTTTTGCATGTGTAATTTTGTTTTTGTTGGGAATATTGCTTCCTCGTCAAGCATGGGGAGGGATCAGAAAAAGGAAAAATATAGAAGAAAGTTTCGTGATGGCCACAACATACTAGTTTTATTAGAATTGAGTATAAATCTTATAACTATGGTTAATGGTTAAGAAATTTTTATGTATAATATGATTATATGACAATTATGAGTTATTAACTCTGATTTTTAAACTTGGAGATTTATAGAGTTTTTGAAATATTTCTGCTGTATAAAAACATTTTCCCCACCTCAGAAATATTGTTTGAGCCCCTCAACTAAATTAAATAGAAGAAAAAATGTTCTAATGTATCCTTTTCTCTATCCTTTTTGCATCTGTGACAAAGGAATTATTTTCGTAAATTTCTTCTTTTATATATTGAAAAAAAGAACTCATTGATACCCCGAAAAAAAACTGTTTGAAAATAGAGTCATGTGGCAAAATGCAAAAAAGATTTTTTTTTCGTATTACAATTGTAGTTTAGTTAATAATTCGAAAGAAAACTAGTCTTTTTTGAACAAATAATATCCATAGTTATTTGCTTATTAATGGAGCGTTAACTGATATATCATCTTTAGTTAGACAAATAAGATCTGAAAATGTGTACTGCATAGATTATGTGATAATACAAGTAACTAAAATTTTTATTAAAAAATAGTAGGAGTGCAATCGATCTTGAAAATGCTCCGTCAAGATGACAAAACATTTTGCATCTTCATTAACCGAAGATTTCATTAATTAAATTTAATGAAACTTATTTTGAACAACAATGATATTTTTTATTTAATTAACTAATAGAGTATAATCGATTTTTGTAACATATTTTTTATTATATTAATGTGTGCGTATTATATTAATGTGTAAGACATTTGCAGAGACGTTTTTCATTTTTACTACGATGAGTTTTGCTTTGATCTGATGACTTTTACAATGATGTTCAACACTTGTGGATCCAGCGTTGAAAGACCGAAATCTTGCCAAAAACATTTTTTTTTTTTAAGTTACAAGGGGCATTTTTTAGTATAAGAAAGTAAATTTGCGTGAGTAAAAAATGCTCAAAATTATTTTAAATCCCCTATTATTTCAAAACACATCATCTAGATTTTAATAACAACCTTTTGCAACAGGCCACGCAGAAAACTTTGCAAGCAATTTTCGTTTTATAACGTACTGTAAAAAACGATTTAGAAACGTTCCTGGAAAACAATGGGCAGCTAATGTGCCCAATTTCAGCCAGTAACATACTTTGCAAAAAAACAGAAAAGTTTCGAGCTAAAAATTACTAATCTTCCCGAAATTAGCCTGGAATCTTTCTAAAAGTATTATATAGTAATATCTTGCACGTTCCTTCTTTACTAGGAAAGCATCTAAAGTAAATATTGCCGAAGCTAAAACGGAAATGCAAGCAATACCTTCAAAACTACAAAAATCCGGAGACTGCATTTCGCCCTTGATTGGGGCTCAGTCAATATAGAGAGGCCGTAACTAACCTGAAAGAAAAAACACCTAATAAAGAAGATTGAAATGTTTTTACACTGGCAGTTAAAAATGTTTTTCACCACAGAATAAAATCGAAATTCTTAGAACTTGCTGCGATTCAAGAAAACTTTTTTCGCAAAAAAAACTTTTTTTTTCCACAGAAAACTGGTATAAACCCTTGAAATCCCGAAGCGTTGCCCGAAAGTAATTAGTGACGCTTCGGAATTTTTTTACGGTGCGTTGAATTCGTCTCTGTGCACAAGTTTTTTGGAAATTAAATAATTGTATTCAGTTATCTGTAGAACTTAGGTTGTGTTAATCAATGGTAAAAATGTTAAAACGTTACATTTAGATTCAAGCAATATCATTTCATAAATTTTACAACCTCTTAAATTTATGTATGAATCAGCTTAAATATTAATCCTTAGTTATACAATATGAGGACAAAAAATTCAGAAACTACGGATTCAAAACTTTTATTGGCGCAGTATAGCCCACTAAGGCTCTTGCGCCAAAAAAGCCTAGTAGAACCAACCATCTGAATTTTTAATAAGAGTGTCAATGAAGATTTTTTTCAGCATTATTATTTTATAAATAACTTTATATTGAAATAGAAAAACAACATTGCGCAAAATCCGTTATTAATTTTGAATGTAAATCAATAAAAAAAATTGCTTTCAGTTATTGAAATGAAATTTATTTTTATGTTTAAATTTCGAAGGGTTTTTTTTTTTGTTACCTAAACCATTAATTCAGTGACCTTAGATAGTTGCAAAAATACCCACTAGACTCATTTCGTGGCCAGAAAACACCGTTTTTCAGTGACTGACAAAAACTGCTAATGGAAAGTTAAGCTTCTTACTGAGAGCAAAAAATATGGAAAGAGCCTAGAAATAAAGCATAATATTTAATGCTATACTAACTAACACTAAGGAATAGTGATACTTTTAATTAGCTTTCAAGTTGAATAGTAGTGTTTAAATAAGTAATAAACAAATTTCTATAGTCTTTTTGGTTACAAAAAAAGTTTTTTAAAACCTTTTTATTCACTTTACATACTTGTATGTTACCCTATTTGTCGGAAAGAACCTGTTTAAGTTCGTAAACAACAGAAGAAAAAAAATGTGATACAATTTTCTCTTAGGTTGGAATTAATCAAAGAAATCCTTTAAAAACTAAAAAATGCACAATACAACTATGCACGTCGAACAAACCGTCAAAATAGCTTTTCATTCATTAAAAAACCTAATTTCTTTTGCAAGATAAAAGATTTTCCTCCATTCTAAAACTTATTCCGTGAGTCTAAGTGTATCAAGTGTTCTAAGAGTTGGATTAGTCAAAGAATTTTTGTTTCAGCATATTTTCATAAGCTACAAACATAAGACTAGTATCACCTGTAAGTACACACTAAATGATGATAGCATAATTTTAAGTGAAACATATTCATTGCTTAAAATGATTTTAAAAAAAAATGTAACAAAGTATAAAATTTGCCAGAATATTATTCACGTGTTTAGAGGCTACAAAAAACTAAGAAACTCCCTTTTTCAATGCAGAATACATGTGCTTATGGGTGAAAAGACACCTGACAAAGTCTTTTAAAGCTATCGTTTATTTTTATAGCTTTTGTCACACGCTCTTTTATGCATCAGTTCCCGTCTTCTGTTTTTAAAAAAGCGGTTCCTCGTAACCCCAAAACATGTATATACAGGGTGTTCCATTTTAACCTGCAAGACCTTTATTTTCGCAACCGTTAGTCCTAGATGTATACTTCCAATTGCGAAATGTTCAAAATCGGAGGCAGAGTTAAGATATTGAAAGTTGGAAAGCAAAAATAAAAATGAGTCAAAAAATACAAAATTTAACTTTTTATACAGGCCCTAGGTCCCCTAACTAATATAGAGAAATAATCTCCATTGAAAACTATTACTGACACAAAAAAATTGACATTTGTGCGACTAAAACTCAAGGAGATATTCCATTTCAAAGTTTTAAGGGACCATACAGAAGATGAGATTGGAACTTATCGCCCTTTCAGAAGAATGGCAGGTTGTCAAAGTAGAAAATCAAAGTATTTATATTTTTCATTGCTCTTCAAAAATAAATGCAAATGATATGCCATGATACGCAAAAACACACTACAAAACATCGAACAATTTGAAAAACCACACTCTATGCACACATATGATTTTAAACACTGGTTGACCGCTATATTTTCCCCCTAAAGGTGTTATTGACGGCGAGTAAAAAGTGGTTCAAGTCACAAAACGCTGCGTTTTATGTCTCGGTGAATATTGATCGTACTAATTTCAAAGTTTTTGTGTTAGAATTGTTTTTCAATGGACATCATTTTCCGAAACATAAATTGGGGCCACGTATAAAAAGTTAAATTTTGCATTTTTTGACTCGTTTTTATTTTCGCTTCAAACTTTCGCTATCTTAACTCTGCATCTTATTTTGAACATTTTTGCAATTGGAAGTATACATCTAGGACTAACGGTTGCGAAAATAAAGGTCTTGCAGGTTTAAAACGGAACACCCTGTATAATCAATAGAAATCTGGGCATTATTAACGTCGTTTTAACCATTTTTATTTCGAAAAAATTTACGGTCTTATTTTCCTGTGCTTTCTGTTCTTCAGTGAGGTAAACACACTGGTAGTGGCCAGTGCTTCAGTAGTAGACACCTCAAGGGTTATATTTGAAAAATAGGATTCCAGGTTTCCCAATGGATTCAAACGTGCATCACGTTTAATGCACTTTTGAATTCATTGGGAAACCTAGACTCCTAGTTTTTCAAATATAAACCTTGAAGTGGTCACTGCTGATTCCCTTTTAGAATCAATAAGTTAGTTACGTCTTAACTTTAAAAACTGGAGGATAAATATACACGCATTATATTTCTTCAGTAAAGTTTGTTAACTGTTATAAATATGTTTCGTCCCTCCTACTCGTGTTATTAAAGGACGACATCTTGATAGCTTGTGTCTGAGGGTACAAGCTATGAGTGTTGATATCAACCCTTGAAGATGTCTTTGATGAATCAAATGAGATATTCCTGTTTTGATTTGAAGGAGGCAAAGCACAGTTTTGCGATCGTATTGCTGTCAATATACACCTAAAGCATTTTTCCAAAGCATGTAGGTTTAGACTGAAAGGTTAGATAAATGTAAGGATTAAAGGCACTGTTACTGGCTGAAATCACTCCGAATAAGGCAACTATGTTGGGATCGAGCAGCTTGGAATCCCCAAAAGCCAGAATCATTTCTTGAATGACATATGGCAAATTTGTGATGATAAAAGTTAGAAAAATTGCAATAGTCATTTTTAGAGTTTTGGTTTTTGCTCTGGGGAGAGATGAGGTGCTTAGCTCGTTCGAAGAAAACACAGACGATTGAGTCCATATCTCTACAAGTATCCTTGTGTACAATCCAAGGAGAAGTAATGAAGGAATTATGAATATTGACAAGAATATGTACGCCATGTACAGCTGCCGCCAGTAGTGAGGGTACTGCGAAGTATAGAAGATCGAGACACAGTATGACACATTCGACGACACCAATACTTCTTGAAATATGAAATAGCAGGGAACTGATGGTAATAAAGAAGTAATCCAAGCTGCAATAGCGTAAGATTTAGGAGCTGGAGTTCTTGAGAAAGGTTTGACGATGGCATTGTATCGATCAAGAGCTATGGCTACAAGTATATACGTGGACAATGTGAGGGAATAAGTCTGCAGAAATTTGACTATTTTGCAGAAAGCGTCACCAGCGAGCCATACCTTGCCCATTATTTCCCAGACGGTTTGGGAGGACATTGCGAAGAATGTGACGCACAAGTCAGCTGCTGCCAGATTGAGAAATAGCACCTTAGATTTTGGGAATCTTTTGCGACGGAAAGGGAGCAGCTGCCAACAAATCATGCTGTTGCCAAGCAGAGAAAATGCTATCATGGAGAACAAGATACATATGCGTGCTGTTCGGTGGTACTGTGGTCCGAAGTCTTCCTGCGGTGGTTCTTCTGTCACGGATGAGCTCACACAGCAGAAGCCAATGTTTGTGCCCTCTGACACATTCGAATACGCTTCTGAATGCATGACCGACATTAATGAAAGTGAACACACATCGTTTCCAGTCAGCTTTTACAACTATTTAAATCTCTTGAATGTTGCCAGAAAGTTCGTCGTGAAAAATAAATCCAGTTGAAATTTTACTTAAAAATTTCTCGTTAAGTGTTGAGATTCTCCAAGGTTTTCATGCTCATATACTGAAGAATATGTAGGCAGTAAAATGCGGATATTTTTCTTACAGCCATAAATAAGAAAGCATAAACACGATAGTTGAAGTAAACAAAAACATAGTTTGTCCATAAAAAACAGCAAAAATTATCTGGAGAAATAATTAATTACTTTAGGATCGAATTTCCATCTTCTTTACCTAGAAAAAAAAAGAAAATTGTGATGTAATTATTTTCTGAGGCATGTATTAAATATTATGCTATCTAAAAGAACGCTTATTAAAATAATGAAAACATTTTTGACACTTAGGTACAAACAGATGAAAACATTTTAATGATATTTTTCTTTTACTTTCGTTGGAAGTGGAATAATTATTATAAATACATATATTAATAAACTTAATTTCGGTAGAGTAATTAAAAGAATTTAATACATAATTTAGGCATTTAATAACATGACCGCAGAAACTCTCAACTTGGTATCTAATTGGAATCGGAAGCATTATTATCATTAGTTCGGCTGAACATTAAATTGAACGCAATTAATTCCGTCAATCAATTTTCCTTCTTGCTATGCATTTTAATGAGAAATAAGTTGTAAATTAGTTACAATGCAATGTATTTCTAATTAATGTTCAATTTATATTTTTATATAAAAAGCCTTTTTTTTTCTAAAAATGATATTCGTTTTAAAACTAACAGTTTAAATCAATGGCTTAACAAATATAAATTTACCAAAGATTTGTTGTTTACTTTTAGCAATAATTATACTATTAGTACTTTTACTTTGCAATTATTTAATTATCGTTTTTGATTTCGATATTTCAGTAATATTTTTTGAATAATTCAAAAAGTTTTTAAACATTAACGTCTGCCGACACCATTTTATAAAAAATCCAACCGCATCCAAAAATATTTTTTAGTACCGAAAATTTAAGAAAATTGCAGAAATTTTCATAATGTTCTTATGTAGGCTCTAACCCGAAGACCAAACGATAGTGTAAAAAAAAAATTAAGAAAATTAATTAGTATCGATCGGAAGAGCATAGTATATCATGTTTCTGGACGCTTAAATTATATGCCCTCGTGTCCACGCTTTCGGAATATGAAGTCTTCAAGTCAAAATATCTTTTCACGCGATTTTTTGTGAATAGATGAAGGAGCAGGGTTGGCAAAAACCCGGGTTTTTTTTTAAAAAGCCCATGGACCCAGGGTTTTTTGTGTTTTTTTAAATAAAACCCAAAAAACCCAACTAAAGCTGGGTTTTTTAAAAGAAATTTGGGTCTTTTTTTTTAGGGAAAATGTGGGGTACTTGTAGTATATTGTAGCGTAAGTATATGGACAAAGCACAAAAATTGTCTTGTGGTAAAAAAAAAAAGTTGGAAAACTAGTTAAAATTCAGCGTTCTCTGAAGAAAAGTATAAAAGACGACAAAACCCAAGAATGGTGAAGTTTCATATTTTTTAGTTTTCATGATTACCAACAGTTAAGGCAAAGTTACTTCTCGAGTGATAAAATCTATTGTTCGTTTTTAATTACTATGATTTTTTTTTTTTTTTTTTTGCATTTTACTTTATCGTACTTCATTTTGTTATGCAAAACTACTGTAGAACCTCAAGTAGTTTAAATCCCTTTCTACTGAATTCCAGCTTACTCAAAACATTCTTTGAACTTTATGTTGCCTGTTTTTCTATTTCTGTGTACAGAGTAAGAAATATTAAACTTTTTCGTAAGATAATGAAAATACTGTACATCCTATTCTGTTTTCTGTCTGACCGTTTGAGAAACCTGTTGATTTCTAAAAAATATACCTTGTTTATTCGAGATTTGTGACGTGTTGGTTTGCAGAAAATAATTCACATTAAAGCCGTTTAGCGAGAGTAGTTTCCTCTGTACAATCTACAAATATTGAGAAAATCACATGTGACTGGACTAAGTCAAGATAATTTGAGTTATTTATTGACCAGTTAAAGAAAAAAGTTAAATATATTTATTTAAAATCTTTGAAGTATTTTTTTAAATGTCATCAAGAGTTAAGAAATACTATTAAAGTTCAAAATTCATTTTTTATGTCCATTGTCTGTAGTAAAGAACAAACAAAAAATAAGTTTAAATTGTAAAATTATTTAAAATAATCAATTTTATAAAAAAACTTCTCAGAAAATTTTAAAAAACACAAAAGTGGGCTAAATAATTGGTTTTTTAAATGTTTTTTTTTTTTCCAAAAAAAAAAAAAACCCATTGGATCCATCCCAATTGGGTAGAATCCGGCCAACCCTGTGAAGGAGGTGAAATTGCATGATATATATATACGGGTGTATATATATATATATATTCAATATGCTCTTTCAATTGCTACCAATTTGGACTTTTTTTCATTATTACATTCAGCTTCTTATCCAAATTAAGGAGGCGTAGACAACTTGTGACGCCATGTATTGAAAGTTAAGCCAGTTATCGTTGTTCTGTGTTAGGTACAGAGGTGGTCACCTTTATAGATGCACATTAGAAATGGCTGTATCTTTAATGGTTAAAAGCAAGATGAGTTCATGTCAATAAGGATGAATTGAATTTGTAAATTGTTTAATGTTGTCACAGTGTGAAAACTATTGCTCAAGAACGAAGAATTAACAATCGATTATGACCACGTAACAACTTTAAGCTACAAAAAATTAAATTATCGGCTGCAGAGTTTTCCCGAAAATTATTTATCACAGGAAATAATCTGATGTATCTTGGCGAGATTTCACTTATCAGATAAATCATTTTTGTGATGAATGAAAAATATAAAAATCACAGAATTCGATAAGTTAAAAAAACTAGTGGTAGTAGATCAATTAAAAAGAAATTACCACCATATCCGTGATCATTTTATTGGTGATTTACATAGCTTAACGGAATGAAATCATTTAAACGTATTAAACAGCAAGAATTAAAATAACCCGATTCGACAAATTAAGAAATAACATAACCCTACTGCAAATGTACAATAATTTGTGGCAGTCAAGCAAAATAAAGAATTATCATCTTCCTCTTTTGATAATCAACCACACAGTCGTAGAAATAAATTATCCAGTATTAAATGTTATCTCAAAAGGAAAACTAAACCAAACTTTTAATCTACGAGGGCAAATCAAAAAGTCTTTGCGCCTATTTTTTAAGCCAAAATATGACTGGGAATACAAAACGAATATGTACATTCCCAGCAGTGACAGTTCCTTTAACCGTACCAGCCGTATCTGCTTTTTGCTCGGAAGAGCGGAGCTGCTATCGGTCATTTAAGATGACGGTCCGTCTTCAGACGTTCACAGCTTATGAGCAGCAAAATGTTATTCGTTTTCTATGGAACAAGGGACAAACGCAAATAGCATTTCGCAGGGAAATGCTCCCCACACACGGGGAAAAGTGTCTCTCCTCGAGAGACACATGGGGCGTTTGTCTCTTTTGTTCCATAGAAAACGAATAACACTTCGCTGCTCATAAGCTGTGGACGTCTGAAGAACGACCGTCATCTTAAATGACTGATAGCAGCTCCGCTCTTCCGAATAAAAAGCAGATACGGCTGGTACGGTTAAAGGAACTGTCACTGCTGGGAATGTACATGTTCGTTTTATATTCCCAGCCATATTTTGGATTAAAAAAATAGGCGCAAAGACTTTTTGATTTGTCCTCGTATAAATCTTTTATCATACCTGTACTCACATACTCCTCAGAAACCTGGACATTGACCCGAAACAATGAAAATGCCCTCGGTGTCTTTGAGCGCCGCATTTTAAAGGTCATCTTTGGAGGAAGAAAGGTTGATGGTACTTGGCACAGGCGCTCTAATTTAGAGCTTTATCGTGCTTTTAAAGAACCTCATGTGGTCAAATTCATAAACATTCAAAGATTCAAACGGCTGGCCACGTTATAAGATTAAATAAAGAACGAGCAACAAACTAAATTTTTTTGGCTAAACCTACGGGAGTTAGAACAAGGGGTGGACCTAACCTCAGATGGGTTGATTGCCTTGATAAGGATTTTTCTACCATAAAAGTGAAGAATTGGCAAGCCATGGCCAAAAAAGAGAGGCCTGGAAAAACAAATGATTTTTTTTTTTTTTTTGATATGATGTACTAGTATTAATTTTAATGAGCTTATTATTTTTAATTTTTTTTTTTTTTTCTATTTGAACGCGGTTCAAGATTTTTTTAATGAAAAAAGTATTAACTGCTTTGTTTAAAAGGTGGCTCTATTTTATTTGCTCTTTTATTTATTCCCTTTTTATTTATTTATTTTTTTAATCTTATTTATTTATTTATTTTTATTATTTTTTTTTTACACATCTTAATTCTTTAGATGAGTGAGGCATATTTTATTTCCATAAATCAGCTTCAAATATTAAAAACTTATTTTGGAACAATTTGCAATTTCAGCTGTTTTTGAGAATATTGATCAGATACTAGAAAGTAGATATTGGTATACGAGAAAGTAGGCTCGTTTAGTTCTGAAAGGAACTTCTTGTTAAATTTTTCTTCTAACAAGCGTACACGAGTTCCTCATGCGTTAACTTTTCTTTCTTCTGGAAATAAAATAATGAGGAAAAATGGAATTTCCTATACCAGAAGCAAAAAAGGACTTATTAAATATTTAAGAATTGGAAATTATTTATGAAATGATTGTTGCAGAAATAGAATACCTAAACCATTCTAAAGAACAATAAAAATTCAAATTTAATTTCGAAATTTCCTCACTAGGGTTTCGAAAGTGCAACTTAAACTTTAATAAGACGTTCAGAATTGCAGGGGAAGTTTTATTCATGATTCTTTAATGAAGACAAAATATCTTTGTGACCGCTGTTCCTTCATGGCAATTATTGAAGCGTTATTGGTAAAAATATGCTTACAAATTTTCTTAATTAAGTGAAATTCCGTCTGACATAAAGAGTTTTTGATGAAACTACATAGGTGTTTCATCATTGCCACGGAATTAATTTATTTACTGATTAATGATAAGCTCGATACGACGAAAGAACGCTAAAAACGTTTGATAAATATGTATTTACAGTAACTGCATTTAAATGTTTGTTGCAGTGGTTGGAAGTAGCGCGCTACAAGTAGCGACGCTACTGTAGTAGCTACATTTTTTAGTAGTTTGTAGTAAAGTAGCGCACTACTTTTTAAAAAAAAGTAGAGTGGCGAGTAGTTCGCTACAAAAAAAAGTAGTTTGTAGCGATTTCTGGAAACTACTTTTGAATAAAGTAAAAAAAAAAAAAAAAAAACGCGTTTTCAAACGAATCTGACTGGTGCAAGTATTACGCGAGTAAAACTTGCACCAATGAGATTCGTAACACTGAAAAATATGAGCTGACCTCTGATATATTATTTTGACGCCATACGTAGTATCTGTTTGACGCCATTAGTTTGTTTGGCATAGAAACTTTAACATTTTCCCCTTGAGTAGAGCATGGCTTAGAAAGAAAAAAACGAATTGATTCCGTTTCATGCAAACTTTGCCCGTTAAGCAAAAAGCTTTCGGTATCAATGCCATTTGCACATGCAGTCGAACCTCAACTTACGCGAGGGATACATTTCTAACTTTAGATAAACAGCCCGCTTATGTGAAATTATGTTTCATCAACTTAATATTTCGAAAAAAATGCGGAGCGGCGATTTGTACGTTAACAATCTGATGTTTCGACTCTACGGTGCGAGGAATTTTGGCTTTCAGTGATGCCAAAGGGAAATTCCATTCACGAAACTAATATTTAGTACCCAAGAAAGAGGGTGATATAAACCCTGCGCTTCTGCTCCAAAAATTTTCGTATAGCGTGTGAGGAATTCGCGTCAGCTGCAAAATTCGTTTCTCGAGAAAAACTCGCTATATAGACATTTCGTGTTAGTCGAATTGTGTTGTAGCCCGAGTCCACTGTTGCTAAAAAATGCACTTTGAAGTAAAGTAAGTTTTTAGTTATGTTACATGTTTCGGATAATTAGTAGAACCGTTTGGGGTATTTTTCCTATTTCTTTTTTTTTTTCTTTTTTACTGATTGGGTGTTCATATATTAACATATTAAAAGTCAATTATTAAATGTTCTGAGTTTTTGAGATTATTCGGTAAAATTGAAAAATTCTTTATTTTATTTTGTCAGGGGCATAAGAAAAGAGATGTGTCCAGGTCCGGAACCGTAGCTTGAAGCTCAAAAGCAATTAATTCCTACGAAATATAAGTTCTTTTAAAATTAACTCATATAATGAAAATTAAAGTTCTTCTCCTTTGTTTAAAAGATGATGCTTTTCATCATCTAAATAAATTTTATGTATATGTATGTCTATGTAAAATTTAAATCAAATTATGACTGGATTTATCTCAATTTCAAGTAGCCGAGTTACACTTCTTGAATGAAATACTATTTACTGTCAGGAAAGGATTAAAAATTTGAAAGTTGAATTCCTTCCACTTTTAAGTCTTTTCTTGCAGGGAATATTTGCAAATGGTATACAATGTTTGAATTGACGAATCGTTTCAGTAAAGGAAAGAAAGAATAGATAATTTATAGCAATATTCCATGTTCAAATGAACCAATTTATCAATCTCAACATTTTTTTTATTCAATCCGCAAACGGTGTGTATTATGTGTATGTTATTTATTTATTTTTTGAAAAGTAGCGAAGTAGCGACTACATTTCAAAAGTAGTTTGTAGTTGCTACATTTTGAAAAAAGTAGTTGTAGTTGTAGTTAACTACATTTGTGCTAAAGTAGTTGTAGTTGTAGTTCGCTACAAAAAAAATGTAGTTTTTCCAACCACTGGTTTGTTGCATTATGTCAACCGCATTTAAATATTTAAACATCAAGTTATGTGCTCATTAAAATAAATTAAGAGAATGAAACAAAAATATTGCTTTTCTCTTGAAATGTCGTATTTAATTTAGCTTAATTCATCGAATTAAATTCGTTAAGATCGAGTCAACATGTCAATGATCGAGTCAATGTACATAGTTCAGAAATAAATAATTAAATTCCGTTTAAGAATTAACTGTCATAATTCAATCAACTCAATAAACTGAAATTTGTTAATTTGGTTATCGTCTGCAATACCTTTAAAAATCAATGAAGTAAAAGTAAGTACCATTAAAAGTAATTTAATCTATACTAATAACAAAGCTGAAAGTCTCTGTCTGTCAGGATCTCTGTGACGCGCATAGCGCCTAGACCGTTGGCCGATTTTCATTAAATTTGGCACAGTATTAGTTTGTAGCATGGGGGTGTGCACCTGGAAGCGATTTTTCGAAAATCCGATTTTGTTCTTTTTCTATTAGAATCTTAAGATTATTTTCCCGAGTAAAATTATCATAAGATGGACGAGTGAATTGCCAAGTTATCATGACGTGGAACCGTAACATGGGCAAGCCAACTGGCGAAAAATTCATCATACGAAATCTTTAGATCCAAGACCTTTTAATTTTCTACTACGGGCAAAGCCGGGCGGGTGCCACTAGTGAAAAATAAATAAATATTTATTTTCCATTAAATTACTTTACTGCGGGTAATGCTTTTTTTTTATTCGCCGTTCATCAATTTATCTCCTGAACTTTTTGTTTATTTTAGGAACGAACTGCAAAGCTAAAAAAGAGAGAAAGAAGGTTCCTCATGAAATGTGCATGCTATTTCTTGCTCATTGTTAGCAAAGAATATTATTTGGTAATACTTATAATGGGGTAGTTTCCAAAATTTTAAAAGTATTTTTTTCTGAAAGAGCATGCTTAAAAACATAGGATCTGACCATTTTTTAAATAATTTGTTTAAGTTTAATATTTTTAAATAAATTACTTAAAGTGGTGCGCTTTCACTGTTTACATTTCTTGCCGATGACATCACAAATGATGAAATGCCATTCTGTGCTGTCATTCACAAAGCAAAATATTTAATTCGCAACTTTACTCACGTGTATTGGCAATGATAGGGTTGATAGCAAGCGTAGAGCGCAATTTTAATTCGCTGCTTGATTATCATAACGTGGAAACGCGTTAGAAAGATGTGGCAAGAGCTTCATTTGTGACGTCATCAAGACCACGCCTTGTTTGAAAAATGGACATTAATTTTTTTTTTTTTTTTTTTAAGTCTATCAATTTCAGTGACTAAAAGTAGTACTTTTGACTGAAGGAAACAACCCTATTGTGTGATTAAACTTTTTTTTTCAATAAAAATTGAAAACTTGAATTTTATTTAAAGTAACAAAATATTTCGCTTAAAATTTCAGAAGAAGTGGAACAGAAGAAATATTTTGGAGGCATCTAGGCAAGGTAAGGTTGCCTAGAATTAATATAATTTATTAATAATTAATAATATTTTATTAATTTAAAAGACTTAAATTAATAAAATGTTATAATTTTATTAATTTAAAAGACTTGTATGAAAATTGACTACTAGAAAATCGACCGTCAAGGTATGACGGGTGAAAAATTACTTCTACATTTGAACGGAGCAGTAGCCTATTTGGTGATATTTTTATTTGAAATTTTAACCCTAAACTCCAGTAGATAGCGTTCATTGTTGACCATTTCGTTTCTTCATTCTCCTAAAATGAGTGTTACCAGTAAAACAGTTAAGTTACCGGATCCAGCCCAGCCTTGTCAAAATAAAGCGTTTCCTGCAAGTCAAACATTGCCAAAAAAGATCATCAAATTATTAGTAACTTACTGAATTTTTGGTGCATCAACAATGAAATAATGCCGTCACGCATGCATTGTTGGTGACGTCAGAGCGTTACTCTGTCAGTGATTTTGGCTATGTATATATATGAGGATTATAAAAAGTTTGCTTAAGATTTCAAATGCATTTTACTTAATTTACTGCATAAAAACAGTTAATGTTTCATGGAAATAAGAGTTTTCGAAATACTTGAACTGTTACAAAGAATTTTCAAGAACTGTTTGTAATATTTTGATGAGTACCGAAGTTTTAAGTTTCTGAGTTCATAAAATTATACTTTAATATTAATTTCTGAGGTATAATTACTCCAGTTAAGAATTTTTTAGTCTGTTTAAATAATTGTTGATTTATTATTACTATGGAGATGGAGATGAAGCTTAAGTAATATCGATTAGGGTAAAAATTAAAGCATTTCATTTTCAGTCAAAAATGGGAGACAATACACAGTGACTTGTTAATTGAAAGAAAATCTAAAGTTACGAGCTTTAAGGGAAAAGTCTGTATTTAAGTAGAGTAAAAAGTTTAGTTGTGTAGCCTCAGGTAGCAGAGGGGCAAACTAATAGTAAAGTTTCACGAAAAGAAATTTGCTGAGACAAATATGTATTGTTTTAGCATGCCCAAACTAAATATAATGTTTATCTTTTTCTCTTTTTATTTGAATGACTGGGTTACTTTTAAAGATAATCAATCTTTGGTACAGTTTGCAATCAAAACTCATAATGAAATGTTCAATATTTAAATATTTGGAAGGGTTACTCGCTGATGAGCCACTCTTTTCTAAACATCTTAAATAATTAAAAACTGAGCGTATGAATTTATGTATCTATGTATAAGTTATACTTTTCCCGAACGCCAATGAACTGACCATCGAACCAGGTACCGATAGATTCCTAATTTTCCCGTCTTTATGTTTGGTTATTTAACATAATCCTTCGATAATAATTAATAATAGCGGAGACATCAATTAAAAACGATTATTTATGACAATTGTTACAATCGAAACAATTATCTATAGATTTTGACATAAAATCCCTGTTTTTTGAAGGTTTTTCTCCGTTCAAATTATTATTCAGTGCTTCATCTCAACTTTTCGTAACAATGCTTTTATTCAAAATTCGTAGCGTGAAGAAAATCATTGAGAAAAAAGATCTGTTGCCATTTTTTTTTCTCGAATATGAACAAATAAAATTCTGACTTTTTTTTGGCTTTTCCCTGCCTTAAAGGTATTTAAAATGTTTCCTTTTTGGTTATTTTTCCGCAATCTACCACAAAATTTTACTGATTTTTTTTTTTTTTTTTTTGTCAAGCCTGAGTGTTGAATTCGGCGTCACTTGATATAACTTTTATTTTCGAGGTAGACCGTGCAAAGCCGGGTGACGCAGCTAGTACTGCATTATCCAATGATTTATTTATGGATGTACGGGAAAAGCAACCGAGTAGATGTGACAAGTCTTTCATTAGAACATTTTTCGAATTAAGAAGTGAATTAAAATTGCGCTCTGCGCTTGCTATCAACCATATCGTTGTCAATACACGTGAGTAAAGATAAGAATTAAATATTTTGCTCTGTAAATGGCAACACTGAATGGCATTTTATCATTTGTGATGTCATCGGCAGAAGCTTAAACAATAAAAGCGCACCGATTTAAGTAATTTTTTAAAAATACTAAACTTAGAATCTGACCATTTTTTGTATAATTTGACTATGTTTTTACGCATGCTCTTTCCGAAAAAATACTTTTAAAATTTTGGAGACGACCCCATTGATGGGTTTCTTTTTGACGTCTCGTAAAACGAACCTTATAATGCAATTCATCTGTTTTTTTGACGTCACTAATTCCATTTAATAAGCTACTACTTTTTTCAGTCTTACGTTTTGCCGCAACATGCTGACCAACTTTTATTCCGTCCCTATTTATGTCAGAATCATTACATTTTCGCAAGAATCAGCACAACTTGAGTCTTCGAAAACTTCACAACTGCAAATTACCAGATTTTTTTTCCTAAATCTTCTAAAAGATTTCATTTTTGTGGGCTTCTAAAAATGGACCAACGTAGACTGTGTTTTTGATCTGAAACAATTCTGTCATATATAGTGGTGGTAAAAAAAAATGCATCACCCTCGCCGCAAAGGAGAGGAATATCATCTCGACTGCATTCAACACACAGTCAAGCATCCCGTATCCCAGATAATTTGGGGATTTATTTCTGATCAAGGAGTTGGTGGGCTTCACTTTGCGCAAGGAACAGTAAACGCTCAGGTGTACATCGGCATTTTGGAGGAGAAATTGCTTCCTACTATCCGGGATCACTTTACTTCAAAATTGGTACGTTAGCATCTGAGTTGATGAAAAAATGTAAAATGAAGGGTTACCTTTATTTATTAAAACGTTGAACTTGATAATTGAATGAAATCTTATGTTATTATAGAACTTAATACTCCAACAATTCTTTCTTTTCTTTTTTAAATTTCCCAATTTCGTTTTCTTGATAGGAAAATGTGCTTTTGTTCAGCATTTTTGGAAAAAAGTTTAGATGCACATAGTTTGAAAAAACTATCTAAAATGCCTATGATAAATTTTATAACATTGAAAATACAATGGTGAATTTTTGTATACTAGTTAGCATAATAAATATGCTACATATAAGAGTAATGTGAATTAAAAAACAAGCTTTGTACAAATTAAATCCATATATGATAGTTTTTTAAATAGCATAATTACAATATAATTTCAAAATTCCAATTATAATATTTTGTTAGCAAATCTGAATTGAAAGTAGGATTTCATTCTTACAAAATTGAAAAAGATGAGATATTTTTTCCTTTAATACAAATTTATACAAATAGGAGGAAATATGAACAAAAGAAAAAACATAAAATTATAATACGGTTTCTTCTTTTAAGATTATGCCATTTGCTTTTAAATAATGCCTAAGCAACATATTTGATCAATTTCAATTTCCCATGTTAATAATGCCATTTGTATGATTCCCATTTTAATGACAGCATACTTAGAAAACATTTTTTTTCAAAACCTATTTGACAAATCAACATTTTTAAGTTGAAATTGTTGAACATACTTAATGATTGCATGTAGTTAATTCTCTCTAAATCAGTATGCTGGAATGAATAAAAAAGTATCAATTTAAAAATCATTAAATAGTGCATTGTACAAAGTCTGCTTTAAAATCTTCCACAAATTACTGAATCCAGCTGATTGTATTTAATGAGTAAACTAAAAGTTAACTATTTATGAATGAAAAGCTAAATAATTACCAAAAATCTGAAACAATTAGAATGAAGAAATCACGGAAAATATAATGCTCAGGGGAAATAAAACTCTCATATGATGTGATGACAAAGTGCTCTTATTATTGACGATTATACAGATAAGCTAGAAGCTTGATAATAACTTCATCGGAGCAAATGGACATAATTATATAGGCAACCACGCATGTTTTCCTAATATCATTAAATGTATGACATCAATAACAATTTTTAAAAAACAGACACAGCATGGAGAAAAGCATTTTATTTAGAACTAGTGTGGTACCCGCACGGCTTTGCCCGTAATAGAAAATTAAAAGGTCTTTTGGTTCGCCTGTATATTTACAAATAATGTATGGTGAATTTTCTCGCCAATTGGCTTGTGCCCATGTTACGTTTCCACGTTATGATAGTTTCGTGACTTACTCGTTCATCTTACGATAATTTTGTTCTTAAAATTGGAATAGAAAAAGAACCACATCGAATTTTTGAAAAATCGCTTCTAGGTGCACACCCCCATGCTACAAACTAACTTTGTGCCAAATTTCATGAAAATCGGCCGAACGGTCTTGGCGCTACGCGAGTGACAGAGATCCGGACAGAGATTCTGACAGACAGAGAGACTTTCAGCTTTATTATTAGTAAAGATAATTTTATATCACGTAAATTTTTGAAATTTATTTTCAAGGAATTGCTTACTCAATCAAGAATGCAAAAGATTAAAATGAGATAAATAATTCAAAGAAATTTTTAAAATTAGGGGGGGGGGGTCAACCGAAAAGCTGAGACAAGCATGACTAAAATTTAAAATGAGGAGGGAAGTGAATGGGATTCGAGTTTTTAATACACTCAGGCAATTTGGATATTTGGTTGTTTTGACGTTAGATCTTGATGCAAGAAAATCGCAGTTTGTGAAAAAATGTATTCAAATATTAAAGGCATCTTACAAAGGCAAATTTCGTAACATTTCATGAATATTTTGCAAAGAAATGAAAGCCAGTAATGAAAAGAAATTACGAACAACAACCTTTGAAAAAGATGGAACTTGTATGAATCCCGACAACAGTAAACATTGGTGGTTTTAACCTCATACTTGGCGAAATGTCAACAGCGCCAAGAAAGTAGGTCCGTTTTTAAACATTCTAGCCTAGCCATTGTTTTTTGAATTAAATACAATCGATCATCTACTAAAGTGAATAAGAACAGTTTATATTAAGAAATAAAAATGGGTCTCTCTCTCTGGGTGGGGATGAGAAATTCATAGTTCATACCCTTGCACAGACTCACGAGAACTCAGTTAAATACCGTCGAGCAAATAAAAAAGTGCTGTTAATTGGAAACAATTATATTTTCGAACATTTTTTTTTTTTTTTTTACAATTCAAAGCTTCAAACATTTACAAGCCGAAAAAAAAAATGTTTTCATTCCTTTCTTGAGAAGAGAAGACTTGTTTTTTACAGATTAGCGCAGAGGTCCATGCTAAGTCTACGAGAGCAGGAGAGAAGTCACCTCGTTGTCCCCTCTCTTTCTCCTTAAGGCACGCTAGTTAGAACCATGGAACGCGCGCCTTGAAGCGACTTTTAAATTAATTTGCTTTTTTTAACTACTTTACAAACCCAATTGGTCAAATTTCCATCACATGCATGCTAGTAGTATTATGAATATGCCAATACATGAGGTATACTTGCTCTAAAAATTCTTCCATTAGGGCCATTCTACGAAAAAGTCAACCCTTTGTCCCGCACGTGACGGTTCATATATTTCATTAAAAAGTAATAATTTTAAAAGGGTAATGACGAAATATTTTGTTCCAGAAATCACATATAAGTTTGTAATTTGCGAAGCAGAAAAAATTGTTTCATTAGTATTTTAAAGTATTCTTCTTCATAAAATATATGATGCGTCACATGACCGTTTTTCGTGGAATGGCTCATTAGAAGGAAATATGTTAGATAATTATATTTTGCACTTCATTAGTCGGGGAAAGTTGTCCAAAAGAGGGTCGCTAATATATTTTGACCAACCAAAATAAAAAGTATATTTAAGTCCTCATATATATAATAGCCAATGATCGAGTAACCGAGGAGTTTCAACCAAGAAACTCTCGCCACGGCATTATAATTTGATTACTTGTTTTGGTAATGTTTAACCAAGGCTTCACTTGAAGATGCGTATCCAGTGAAGCCTTGGTTTAACATGCAGGGAAAGGCTTTGTGACAAGGCTGAACTCGATCCGGCAACTTAACTGTTTTACTGGTAAGACTGCGTCATTTCAGGGGAATGAAGAAACGGTCAACAATGAACGCTACCTACTGGAGCTTAGGATTAATTCACTGGAGTTAGAGTTACAATTTCAACTATCAAAATATCACCAAACAGGCAATGGCTTCGTTCAAATGTAGAAGCAATTTTCACCCCTCAAACCTTGACGGGCGACTTTCTAGTTAATAATATTACCCCGTTTTGGACTACCATCGATATCTCCATTTAAGCGGGCAGTGACACATATTTTTAGAAAATGGCGACTTTTTACAAAAATCTCACATAATGTTTCTGGAAGTATATCAAAATTTAACTGAATCCTAGAAGAATCAATGCTGTTCTCACCGAAACGTAATTTTCTAAATTGACTAGATAAAACTCAAGAATAAGAAAGGAC
This sequence comes from Uloborus diversus, assembly GCF_026930045.1. Taxonomy (NCBI): domain Eukaryota; kingdom Metazoa; phylum Arthropoda; class Arachnida; order Araneae; family Uloboridae; genus Uloborus; species Uloborus diversus. The sequence goes on from NC_072734.1 coordinate 175,837,411, forward strand.
AAAAACAAAAGACCTGAAATATATACATTTTGTTCCAAATGAACAAGCTGCCAAACATGTCAACAACTCGATTCAACATGACTAATACACAGTAAAGAATGGTATATAAATGGCAACGATAACACAAATAAATGATAATTTAAAATGTATACATCCTTGTGAAAATCAATGGAATTAAGCCAATTTTTTTTTACAAAATCACCTTTACATCATTTAATTGTAAAATCAAAAAACCACTTTGTATGCCCCCCCCTTTCTTTTTCTGTCCAGCACCATTTTGACTCTACTGGGCATTGAGTCAGCTAGGGTTTAGCACTTTTCTTTGAATTCTTGATCTCTAAACCATGTTTTTAGCAAAGCAAAAAGTATTTTTTATTTTGTTGTGCAATCAGATTTTCACTCAATGTCACAATGGCCTGCCTCTTCCGTGGAGAAATATCCATGGCTAACAAAAGGATAAAAAGTGACCGGAGTGAGAAAAAACAGCAAAAATATGTAGAAATTTATAACACTTAAACGAAACACAATATATATATGACGAAAAAACGTAAGGTTATAGCGCCTCACCAACTGGTAGGCTAACCAGCTGTTATAAAACAAAGATTGAACAACCTAAAAAATTCGAAAATTCAAAATTCCCAACTTGATTCCATTAATTCGCACAAGGGTGTATTTTTCAGTATTTTTTACTTCCTTTTACAAACGAGCTGATGTGTGCATCACATGACTTCCTTTTACTCCAATTTAATGTCATTTCCCCATTATTCGCTATTTTAATGTGATTCAATATTTATTCTCTAAATATCACCAACAATGGCCAAATTGAAACCAAAAAAAAAAAACTCCGCCAAATTTGTCGCCAAGTTGGCGACAAAACTTGGCGACCAAAAGACTGGCGATATATCGCCAAGTGTCCGACAAATTATAACGCCACTTGAGTTTACATCGAAATTAACAATGATTTCCCCCCAAAAAGGTGCAAAAGACCCCCTTAGGAACATCCGAAAGCAACCAAAAGGGGAGGTGCACAACTAGACCCCACTACGAGTCTATGTACCAAATTTCAACTTTCTAGGACATACCATTTTTGAGTTATGCGAGATACATACGCACATACGCACATACACACATACGCACATACATACAGACGTCACGAGAAAAGTCGTTGTAATTACCTCGGTGATGGTCAAAATGGATATTTCGCGTGTCTATACATTCTTAGGCACTTTTCCGCATGTGGTCGAATCGAAAAAAAAACTCAACATTCATTTGGGGGTGAGCAAAATGGAAATTAAGGGCGATTTTTGAGTGAAAATTTTTTCGCGAATACAATACTTCCTTTTTACTTCCTTTTACAAAAAAGGAAGTATTGTATTCGCGAAAAGATTTTCACTCAAAAATCGCCCTTAATTTCCATTTTGCTCACCCCCAAATGAATGTTGAGTTTTTTTTTCGATTCGACCACATGCGGAAAAGTGCCTAAGAATGTATAGACACGCGAAATATCCATTTTGACCATCACCGAGGTAATTACAACGACTTTTCTCGTGACGTCTGTATGTATGTGCGTATGTGTGTATGTGCGTATGTGCGTATGTGCGTATGTATCTCGCATAACTCAAAAATGGTATGTCCTAGAAAGTTGAAATTTGGTACATAGACTCGTAGTGGGGTCTAGTTGTGCACCTCCCCTTTTGGTTGCTTTCGGATGTTCCTAAGGGGGTCTTTTGCACCTTTTTGGGGGGAAATCATTGTTAATATCAATGCAAACTTAAGTGGTGTTACAATTTGGCGGACACTTGGCGATATATCGCCAGTCTTTTGGTCGCCAAGTTTTGTCGCCAACTTGGCGGAAAATTTGGCGATTTTTTTTAATCTGGTTTTAATTTGGCCATCGTTTTTAATATTTAGAGATTAAACTATTGAATCACATTAAAATTGCCAATAATGGGAAAATGACATTAAAATGGAGTAAAAGGAAGTCATGTGAGGCACACATCAGCTCGTTTGTAAAAGGAAGTAAAAAGGAAGTATTGTATTCGCGAAAAAAAATTCACTCAAAAATCGGCCTTAATTTCCATTTTTCTCACCCCCGAATGAATGTTGAGTTTTTATTCGGCCCGATCACACGTGGATATATGCCTAGGAACGTACAGACACCCGAAATATCCATTTTGACGAACCCCGAGTTAATTACAACGAATTTTCTCGTGACGTCCGTATGTACGTATGTACGTGCGTATGTATCTCGCATAACTCAAAAATGGTATGTCCTAGAAAGTTGAAATTTTGTACGTATACTCCTAGTAAGGTCTAGTTGTGCACCTTCTCTTTTGGTTGCATTTGGATGTTCCTAAGGGGGTCTTTTGCCCCTTTTGCGGGGAGAAATCATTGTTAATTTCGATGTTAACTCAAGTTGTGTTATAATTTGTCGGACACTTGGCGATATATCGCCAGTCGTTTGGTCGCCAAGTTTTGTCGCCAACTTGGCGACAAATTTGGCGATTTTTTTTTATTATTTGGTTTTAATTTGTCCACTGTTGGTGATATTTAGAGAGTAAACAATTGAATCACATTAAAATTGCCAGTAATGGGGAAATGACATTAAATTGGAGTAAAAGGAAGTCATGTGATGCACACATCGGCTCGTTTTTCTCACAATTTATGCGTGCCATAAACTGGTTCGCATATTCGATTCACTTTATGATCATTTCAATAATGTCGCATTACTGAGTATATTTGCGGCAGGAATGTCCATTTCTAATTCAGTCTATTCCTACATCAACTGCAAGTTTGCTACATCATAGCTGCCATGGAAACGTACATTTGTTTGTTTGCCATTTATACGAGATATTTTGCTTGGATTGATAAAAGCGTCTATTTTTGTTCGACAACCCCTGATTAGAATATAGTGTGACTGAAAGCAATCGATCGTTTTGGAATTCGTAATGGACAATCTTTTCTCAATGCCCTTTCTAATATACATTTCGTTATTAAATATTCTATTACGTATTAAATAATCTATTATTAAACATTTATTCTTGTCATTGCTGTAACAAGAGGGGTTGACGGTCCGGTCTCGTTAACATACGATGTTTAGATATTAAGCAGATGGTTCAATTCTTATTGACTTTCAAAGCACTTTCTTTTATCGAAATATTTCTTCAGCTCTTAACGAAATGTTTGTCCTAAAGCAAACGGGCCTACACTCACATATGAAATCATCGATTTTTTTCGGAAGCCAAATCTCTTTCGTTCGGTTTTCTGATGCTCATAATTAATTCAATTGCATCTTTTTAAATGAACAGTCCGTTTCTTATGCATGGCTTATCTGAAAGCAAAAACAAATTAATTTAATACAAAAACAATATTAAATTCGTTCTCTCAAGCTGTTAGCCACGATGTTTCAGTAAATTATTACTAGTGTAACGTTTTAGATCGAAATAGCTTAATTTCGATCTTCTTTTTTTTTTAGTTTTTTTTTAGTTTTTTTTTTTTTTTTAGTGAGTAAAAAAGGGAGAAACAAGAATTGCAAAAAAAAAAAAAAAAAAATCCGAATTAAAAGTTGCAGCTTAAATAAATTTAAAAAGTCAAGTTAGAAAAAACTATGTCTGAACACATAAAAGGGTTTCATTTTAATCAAATAGTATTAAAAACAAACTTATTTTTCCCAGAAAGAGTATTTAGGATTTTAATCGAGGACGGAAAAAAAACATTGAGACTTAAAAGTTTTATTCCGAAAGAATTTGTGTTTTTACTTTCTTATCATTAAGAAAAACCAATGAATTATAAGATTTAAAAAAAAATTAAGCAGTTAAAAATCTTTTAATATTCTTTTGTATCAAATATTAAGTCGCTTGCAGCTTTCGGCCGCCCTTTGAGCTCATTTCATTTCGACTAAGGAAATAAATATCCAGATTTCGTCAATGTTAAGCCAAGACAAAATTGCATTTCGAATTTTGTTACTAACTTTTTTTCTATTCCTTTTTTCAGAAAATGAAAAAACATATTTTAAATCTTTTCAATTTCTATCTTTTTTTTTTTTTTTGCCAAAAAAAAAACTGCTGCTGATTTCTTAGATAAAAGGATTTGAATTACCCCGCAGGCATTAATGCTAAAACTTTTGATGTTATACAAAAATTAATATCAAATAAAAAATTAAAACTAAAAATAACCAAGTAGAAAAAAAAAAATTACATGTTTTTCGTCAAGACTTTACAACAAAATTTGTCGGCGGCAAATCCTCACTTTATATCCGTATTTATTTTTGCACTAGCGGTACCGGCACGGCTTTGCCCGTAATAGAAAAATTAAAAGGTCTTTTGGTTTGCCTGTATATTTACAAATAATGTATGGTGAATTTTCTCGCCAATTGGCTTGTACTCGTGTTACGGTTAAACGTTATGACTACTTCGTATCTCGCCAATTGGCTTGTGCCCATGTTACGGTTCCACGCTATGATAATTTCGTAATTTACTCGTCCATCTTATGATATTTTTGTTCTTAAAATTGGAATAGAAAAATAACCACATCGAATTTTCGAAAAATCGCTTCGAGGTGCACACCCCCATGCTACAAACTAACTTTGTGCCAAATTTCATGAAAATCGGCCGAACGGTCTAGGCGCTATGCGCGTCACAGAGATCCAGACATCCTGCAGACATCCTCCGGACAGAGAGACAGACTTTCAGCTTTATTATTAGTAAAGATTAAACTTCCTCGTAGGCGCTGATGTTATATTTTTTTAACTTTTCAAAATAAGCCAAAATTTGTAAAATAAAAAATAAAAAATGGAATAAAAGAATGAAGTATCGTCACCTATACCTTTTGAGCAAAAAAGGTTTACTTGAATCCGTCTATTATTTCAAAAGTTATGTTAGCATTCGGGACCGGTAAATTGAGCCATCGTTCAATCTTTCTTTTCTTTACTTCATAAGGAAAGTAGGCAAAAAAGTGGCAGAATCAAACTTTAGACATCAAGGGTGACCAAAGGGAAAGGGGGGATTATGGCGCAGGTTGCTCCATCAAAAATGCGGGGGGGGGGGAATGTTTAAATTATTGAGCAATCACGATTGCTTATTGTTCTCATTTGACTGTTTTTGATGTTACGCTGATTTTATTTTCCCGCCAGCACCCTCGGCAGCATCACCGTCGACCGGGTCCTCACGTTGCTGCTCCTCTTGCGAAAACAGTGTCTAGGTTGCGTCCATATCCTACACACACAAGCATACATACACACACACACACACACACCTACACACACACCTACACATACACACACTTCTACACACACACTTACACACTCATGCCTGCACACAGACACAAACACACATGCCTGCCTACATACACACACACGAGCGCCTACACGCACACGCGCGTACACAACACTCAATCACACACATACATACATTCACACACACGCACCCACACACATGCGCCTACACAAACACACACGCGCATACACACACACACCTACACATACACACACTTCTACACACACACATACACACACTCATGCCTGCACACAGACACAAACACACATGCCTGCCTACATACACACACACACACACACGAACGCCTACACGCATACGCGCGTACACAACACTCAATCACACACATACATACATTCACACACATGCGCCTACACAAACACACACGCGCATACACACGCTCATGATTGCGAAACACATATTTGAATTCTTTTCTTTTTTTTTATGTTATTTATTTAAATTTATTTATTGATTTATTTTTAATTTAATTTATTTATTTTATTTTATTCTGTTCATATTTTATTTATTTATTTAGTTTGTGTGTGTGTGTGTATGTCATTGGCGTAGCACAGAACTTTTCAAATAAAACAAAAATAATAATTATAATAATAATAAATAAATAAATAATAATTTTTAAAACAATGAATAAAATTAAAAAATAGACAGTTGAAAAAAATTGGGGGGGGGGACATTTTCGCCATTGAACTTGGGGGGGGGGGATCGGCACCCCTATTAGAGAATTTGCTTTAATATTTTTCCTCCCAAAGCTTGGAAACGAGGCATCCGCAGGTGTCCTTGAACCAAATACTTACCTTCAGCAAGAAGTTTCCATATGACCACGTTTTTTTTTCTTTTCTATTTTGACTCATTAAAAAATCGAATTTCTTATCTATTACATTCAGTTAACAAGCAAGAATGGCTCTTGCAAGGTAAAACAGAAATAAGAAAACTTTTAACAAGCAAATTAGGGAGGATGTTGCCTTACTTAGAATGTATTGAATGCAAATGATTGTTGGAATGTTTAGACTTGTTTTGTTTGAGAAAAAAAAAGTGTTTTCTGAGAGGTTAATTAACGTTTCGTCTTTACAAACGTGATTTTGGTTGCTGTGAAGGAAAAAACATGTCTCAAGAGGCAACTAAAAATCGACACTTACTTTTCACTTAACAATAGACTTTAACAACATAAAAAAAACGATCAGGATTAAGAAACATTTTAAAGTCAAGCAGAGGCAAAACATTTCTCAACAATAACAAAATTTACGATTTCATTAACTTTTACTTTTATTATGCACTATATCTCAAAAAAAGTCATAAAATGAAAACAAATTTTTGAAACACAATAAAATCTTCACAGGGTTTTGAACAGAAGATGAGGTAACATCATGCAAAGATACAGTAGATTCTAAGTAACAGAAGATTTCTTTCATAATCTCTGTTAATATTATATCCTAATTTTACAAAATTGTTTATTGAATAACAGATTGAACGACGCCAGATCAGAGCGAAAACAGGCGGATAGAAACTTATAAATGTGAAATACACCGACAGCTCAGTCAATTCCAGCCGAGGACAGCAGTTTCGTGCTTATTAGCACTCATCAGTCCGGCATATGAAGTGAATGAGCTGGAGGTAAACAAATTGGTAGCTAAAATAGAATTAGCACTGACCAGACGAGTGACCGAAGCAATGGTTCGGTTCAACTCGAAGATTGAAGGCAAGGTATATTCAGTAAGTTACACCCTATAGCCAGGGCTAAGGCAGAAATACGTGAAATACACCGACAGCTCAGTCAATTCCAGCCGAGGACTGCAGTTTCGTGCTTATTAGCACTCATCAGTCCGGCATATGAAGTGAATGAGCTGGATATAAACAAACTGGTAGCTAAATTAGAATTAGCACTGACCAGACGAGTGACCGAAGCAATGGTTCGGTTCAACTCGAAGATTGAAGGCAAGGTATATTCAGTAAGTTACACCCTATAGCCAGGGCTAAGGCAGAAATACGTGAAATACACCGCTAGCTCAGTCAATTCCAGCCGAGGACTGCAGTTTCGTGCTTAAGCACGAGTCTTCGAGTTGAACCGAACCATTGCTTCAGTCATTTGTCTGGTCAGAGCTAATTGTATATTAGCTAGCAGTTTGTTTGGCACTCTTGGCTTCCTTAAGAGATTTTCCAGCTCCAGCTCAGTCACTCCTATGCGGGATGATGAGTGCTAATATGCATGAAACTGCAGCTCTCGGGTGGAATGACTGAGCTGGCGGTGTATTTCATGTTTTTCTGCCTTAGCCCTGGCTATAGGGTGTAACTTACTGAATATAAATGTGAGTTTGGTTACATCGCATTTTTTCCCTTCCTTTAAATTGATTAATGAGCTGTAAAATACTTTTGTTCAGGGCTTATGGATTAGCATAAGATTCATCTAACCAATTTTGTAATTCCTGCATTCAAAAGTTTAGAAAGGTTATTGGGGTTATATTTTAAATTAGCGACTTGTTCGAGAGCGTAGCGAGCTAAGATCGCGCTGTGATCTTTATGGGACTGCGTCAGCAGCTCCGGAGGTTGGCGAGCGTCAACGAGCAAGGTTGTAGACTACTGTATCTACAGGAAGAGTCTGGACGAGGAAGAGTAGGGAAAAAAAACAACAAATAGTTCCAAAAACAACAAAATAGTTACACTGACCCCCAAATAGTTTTTCAAAAAAAAAAAAAAAAAAAGCAATTTTAGCAATGGAGTTGTTTCTAAAATTTTAAAAGTATTTTTTTCTGAAAAAGCATGCTTAAAAACATAGGATATGAGCATATTTTAAATAATTTGTTTAAGTTTAATATTTTAAAAAATTACTTAAATCGGTGCTCTTTCATTGTTCACGCTTCTGCCGATGACATCACAAATGATTTAATGCCATTCAGGGTTGCCATTCACAGAGTAAAATATTTAATTCGCATCTTTACTCACGTGTATTGGCAACGATATGGTTGATAGCAAGCGCAGAAAGCAATTTTAATTCGGTTCTTAGGGCCGTGGTAGCCTGATCGGTAGGGCATTGGACTCGGGGCCGGAGGGGCTCGGGTTCGATCCCCGCTGGTCGAAGACCCACCGTCGTCATTAAAGGGGACTGGGCGACGTTAAATATGCTCGTGGTCTCAATGTCCTCCAAGTGAAACGATACCTCTGGGGGTGCTAGTACCAGGTAGCTATTAGCTCTTGGACTAGTTCTAAATTCTCATTAACTGTTCGATCCGGTGATGGTGCTGCCATCTATCGGTATATAAAATAATGGAGGCAAGGCACTTAGTATGCAGTCCTCGACATAAATACAGTTGTAGTCAGTTGTGACTCTTGAATAGAATAGAATAGAATAATTCGGTTCTTGATTATCATAACGTGGAAACGCTGTAGAAAGATGCGCCAAAGAGCATCATTTGTGACGTCATCAAGACCACGCCTTGTTTGAAAAATCGGACATTTTAAAAAATGAATTAAAAAAAACAACTGTTGGGAAAATGATAGTATTTTCAATGCCCATGTTTTTTTTTTTTTGCTTATTCTATTAATTTTAGGAACTAAAAGTAGTACTTTTGACTGAAGGAAACAATCTCATTACAGTAAACATCCGATTGTCGGCGGTCGGAATATCCGCAGGTCTTTTCACATTTTTTTTAAAAACACTTTTATGATTGTTTTATTGTTCGCTTTTAGATTTTACATACATATTTGAAATTAGGTGTTAGTAGCTGCAATGTAGCTATGTTTTTAGTTATAATTTAAATTTATGTGTGAGTGTTATTAATGTCTTTTTTAGTAATTGTAAACGCTAAGTATCGTTTTTTACCTATTATTCGGATTATCCGAAGTTTTCGCTTATCCGCGGTTACCGTGCAACCCTATTCCGCGGAAAATCGGGAGTTTACTGTATGTTCGAAACTCGTCCTGATGAAGAAATAAACACTAAGCAAATGTAGCATGCAACGCAACAGTGAAAGAAATAACAACTGATGAAATTAGCATGTTTCATATATGTCGAATTACGCAGCCATGTTCAGTTATGCAATTATTTTGCTGCGAAACTGCTTACCTATTTCACTGCAAAGTATATATGCAAATGTTGTTGCAGTAAACATTCTTCTTCTTCAGTTGAGCTAAATTGTTTGCTGATTTTTTTTTTTCATACTTTTTATTTATTTTTTTATTTTTATGTATTTATTTATTTTATTTTATTTTATTTTTTGAAGTAGAGCGCAGTTCATTTCGAAAAAGCATGGACTTTGAAAATACATACCTACCGAATCTATTGTTTTTCGTGGGAGCTACACGCTTTTTAGAACTGTCTAGAGATTCCCCCCTTAGTATGACTTTCTTCCGCATTTTAAAACACTTTGAATAAATTATTTTTTTAAAGACTGCTACAAGCCAACAAATCCTTGAGATAGGACCAAACAAAAAAATGTTACAAAAAATTTCAAAAATTATCCCAAATCAGAGATTTTTCTTTTCATTATTTTTTGACTTACTAAAAACTTTTCGGTAATTGTTGATACCATGAACAGATTAAAATAAAATTCTAAAATTATTCAATTCATTAAAAAGCACTTTTTGTTTTGTGTTTCATACTTCTGATCAACATGGCAAAATGTTAAATTACTTAAAGTAAAATTTATGTTTATTTTCAGTAAAACATTAATGCGGAAATGTTCAATTAAAATTGCGTGATCATTTTTAGTGTTAGTTTTCAAATGTTATGAAGTTAAATATTAAACCGAATAAAATTTATTTTTAAAAGTTCTGCCTGTTAGTGTTTTCAATGTGATCTTGCTGTTTTATCTCCTGTTTTTTAAATAAAAATGTGCTGTGTTTCTCCTACTTTTCGAAAAAAATATACTATTTGTGTTTCTTTCAAAAATTGCAGGTATGTCTGTATACGAAAACTGTTTGGAACGAAAATAAAACTTTTTAAGATTGAGTATGCATGATACAATCAAATATATGCTTAAATATATTTATAAATTCAGACTTCTGCTAAACAAACCTCGAATTCCTCTATTTTACAGATTTTCGCTTGGTAGTAAGTAGACTTTTAAATGTCAATCTTTGCTAATAATAAAGCTGAAAGTCTCTCTGTCCGGAGGATGTCTGGATGTCTGTAGGATGTTTGTAGGATGTCTGTAGGATCTCTGTGACGCGCATAGCGCCTAAACCGTTCGGCCGATTTTCATGAAATTTGGCACAAAGTTAGTATGTAGTATGGGGGTGTGCACCTCGAAGCGATTTTTCGAAAATTCGATGTGGTTCTTTTTCTATTCCAGTTTTAAAAACAAAACTATCATAAGCCGGACGAGTAAATTACGAAATTATCATAAAGTGGAACCGTAACATGGGCGCAAGCCAATTGGCGAGATACGAAATTATCATAACGTGGAACCGTAAGATGGGTACTAGCCAACTGGCGAGAGAATTCACCATACATTATTTGTAAGTATACAGGCGAACCAAAAGACCTTTTGATTTTTCTATTACGGGCAAAGCCGTGCAGGTATCACTAGTGAAAAATAAAACATCATATATCCAATGAGATTTTTTCTCGTAGTCAAAACGTTTCCTCGCCCTATTTTTCAACTATTTCCTTCATTTCTACACCTTTTAAAACTCTCCGTGAAACAAATTGGTCTTAACACGTTTTCCAATAAAATCTAACCTCAAGCTATAAACTGAGGTATCCATCTTTGCATTTCATTTATCTCCCTAAGGGTGTATCCTGTCAAAATTCAACCGGATAGAGCAATTTTTCGGAATTTACTGTCCTTTCTCTTTTAACGTTAATGGGTCTTGAACTTGTTGAAGACTCAAACGTGTTAAAATAAAGGTAATAGAAATATCTTTTCAAACAAAGAACTCAAATAAACCTAAGACTTTTGTAGAAGCTAAAAATGAACTGGGTATGTCTTAAAAAGAGTATTTCACTGAAGTATTGTAGTATCATGCACCAAAACATATACAGTTCTCTCCCAATTATCGGCGGTCGGATTATCCGCGGTTTAGATTATCCGCGAGTCTTTTCACAATTTTTTTTCTTCAACGGTGGCGACTTATGATTATATTATTGTTTGATTTTAGCTTTTACATATTTTTTTTACAATCAATGTTATTCTTTTTAGCTATAACTCAAATGCATGTTTGAGTTTTATTCCTATTTTTTAGCTATTGTATGCACCAGTATCGTTTTTTTTAACTATGATCGGATTATCCGCGGTTTCGCTTATCCGAGGTTACGGTGCCACCCTAATCCGCGGATAATCGGGAGTTTACTGTATCTCAAAATTAAAGACATGATGTTCATACAGTTAAGAAATGGTTTAAAAGAGTTGGAGAGGTACATGGAATACACCGCCGGTTTCATGTATTTCTGCTTTAGCCCTGGCTACAGGGCGATAACTTACTGAATAGTTGGAGAGGTGTTTAAAAATACCTAAAATAATTAGATGTGTTAATAAAGAATTCGTGTACATACTTCTTTCCACAATGCGAAATTTCGACTTACGCGAGGGATCTTGGAACGCACCCCTCGCGTAAGTCGACAGCACATATCTTGTTCAAATCTTACAACTCAACTTACGTCCACTTCTTGTGGTTGAATTCTTTTGAAATTTGCTATGTGACCTCAGACTCGATGAGAATGCAGTATTCTTTAGTAAAATTAATGAATTAACCGTTAATTAATAGTTTATTGCAAGTTTAATCAAAATTTTTTCATAAATCCTCTAATATCTGTGCCTTAAAGCTAGAGTGACATATGAAACAGGGAGAAGCAAAGGGATGTAAGTGGCAAAATTAAAAAGTTGGAGATAAATAGAACAAATGGTAGGTGAACCTCTCCCATGTCTTGGGGCAAGAGATAGTAACGGTACTCCTGGTAGATGCTGCTGTACAGCCGGATTTAGAAAAAAAAAAATCAATGAAAGCATACCTACGATGTAATCTTTACACGCGTTTTACTCGAAACTTGAAAATGTCCACTTACTTGCTTCTCACCAGCCTTATATGTCCAAAATTTAAGATTCCACTTTTATTAGTGCATTATATGTAGAATCCTCATCGAGTCATGTGAACGAAGTTCTTTAAAAAAAAAAAAAAAACTTTTGTAATTATTAACCAGTGTTAAAAGAGCTCACGTCCCATCCTTTGCATGCGCCAGACAAACGTTTTCCCCCTCTCCTGTAAAGCAGCGATCAATGTGACTTTCGCTAGTCTGGCTCTGGGGTACGGATATGAGGACGAAAAAATGCTCGCCCACTGACTTTTCTGCTTCACGTAAAATTTATTTCAACGTTCCAAGGTAATATGAACGTGAGTTATAGTTGTTTTTAACAAATTTCATGCTGAAATGTAGATGAGCCTTCAATTGAAAGTTAATTGTTTATCACGATCATTGTTAAACAATGCTTTTATTAACATGTACCTCAAATTTTGGAAGAATATTTAGGTTTGTGGCCGTCCTATTGTGAAAAAAAAGTTTTTTCCACAATAGGACGGTGACCCGCACTGATGTTTTAATATATTAGATACTAGTACGAATTTAGTTTACTTGAAAATATATCAAATGAATGCAATTAAGAAAAGCAATTTTTACCTGATGTTTCGTATTTACAAGCTTAAAAATGCTTCTTTATCAAGCATAAAGAACAGTAACAATAATAGATGTATTTTTTTACCAAAATTAGATTTGGATGTACTTTACAGTTGGTTAACTTTTGATGTATGACACGTAATTTAAAGGGGCAGTATCGCCTATTAAGGCTCTTGCGACATTATAAAACCAACATAACCATAATTTAAAAGAATTTTTCTAAATTTGAAGTTCGAATGAAGTTGAAAGTTATTGGTTTAAGTTCATTAAAGCATGGCTACCAAAAAATTCCAGAAAGTATGCTTGCATTTCTTTCTAATTTTTTGTTCCCCAGGAATAAAAATTATTTTTTTGTTTCGATTTAAAAAAATCTTAATAGAATAACATATTCTGTTTCCCGGTTCATACTGGGGTCGTTTCCAAAATTTTAAAAGTATTTTTTTCGGAAAGAGCATACTTAAAAACATAGAATCTGACCATTTTTTAAATAATTTATTTAAGTTTAATATTTTTAAAAAAATATTTAAATCGGTGCTTTTTTATCGTTTAACGCTTCTGCCGATGTCGTCACAAATGATGAAATGCCATTCAGTGTTGCCATTCACGGTCCAAAATATTTAATTCGCATCTTTACTCACGTGTATTGGCAACGATATGGTAGGTAGCAAGCGTAGAGCGCAATTTTAATTCGGTGCTTGATTATCATGACGTGGAAACGTAGTAGAAAGATGCGGTACTGTGCATCATTTTGACGTCATCAAGACCACGCCTTGTTTGAAAAATCGGACATTTAAACAAATAAATTTAAAAAAAAAACTGTTGGGAGAATAAAAGTATCTTCTGGGTCCAGGTTATTCTTGTTTTTTTTTTTTTTTTTTTTTTTTAACTCTTTCTATCCATTTCAATGACTAAAAATAGTACTTTTGACAGAAGGAAACCACCCCATTGTTTGGGTACAACCAAAAGCAGCAGTAAGTATGGTTACATTTTCTGAGAATTATTTTTGGAGATTAGTTATATTCTCTGCAGCACTCACTTTGATTAAATGTGAGTTAAAAAATAACATATCATGTTTATTGACACATTGTCAGTCCCACAGTCCCATGTTTTCGAAAGCATAGGATAAAGCTTTACAATGGATTACGTTACTGTGGAACATTATAATCCCTTGCGTATACAAAAAGGCAAGAAGAAAAATAAAATTATTTTTCATTTTATATTCGTTTATTCTTATCTTATCTGTAATATGTGATAGAAATAACAGCACTTTAAAATACAAAGAACAAAAAGATTCTTTGAAATAGTTTTATTTTCCATTTTTTTAAGCTTATGAAACCCTTGTTGAAATTTTATTTTGAAGTAATAAATTACGTAACAAATTTCCCTGGTTTAAAAGATTGCGCATTGAAGTTTTACTTGAAAGGGAACCGGGACGTTTTATACGTTCAAAAAATTGATTCTTCAATTTTAGCTGCATAAAATAAGGCACACTTCCCCAATTCCAAAAATGTATGTATCGTGCGGGTATCAAATACCGAAAGCTAATTAATCTACTCTTTAAAATGTAAACAAAAAAGCCACGCCCCTTTTTAAGGGATGGTATCTGAATTGAATGTTGACACAAACTAATGTTTTGTTTCATCAAATATTTCATGATCCAGTTACTTTTACTCTTTTTTTCTATTTACCTAACGTAAACTTAGAAAATGCCTCGGCGCAATCAGTTTGGGAAGTGTATCGCATGCTTACCAGCATTGTCAAGGTCAACACGTTTTCCCTTTTTCAGTAAACACATTTTTTTTAACTTTAGGTACGCTTACGTAAAATTCATATCAATGTATGATTATGAAACTTTGTATTATAACATATACAAGCATTTTGCATGTGTTAAACATATTTTTACTTTTGATTAGGTACTATTGTATTTTTAAGAGGCTAATTTTAGCGAAAGAAATCGTACTTTTTCGGGATTTTATGAAATACTATATTTTAACATTTTTTGTGGTTTTTTAATTTGAAGGTAACTGAAAACTAATAGGCTCACTGTAATTTGTGACCTTTTGCCTGTATAGTATTGAAGTTTAGAGTGATTTAATTCAGAATTGTATTTGCTAAGCGTACCTATTTGCAGTCATAAATTTTCAAATTATCGTGCAACTATATATTTTCTATTTACTATTCAAAAATATATTCTTTAAGGAAAAAAAATATTTTTACTGGTTTATGACGAGAAGATTACATTCTTTCTATACAAAATAGTTGATTTTAAAACGAATAAACACTTTGTGATTTGCAACTAAAAATTTGACTCTTTTCGTTGCCGAGAACGTCCGGTTCCCTTGAATTCTGTTTCAATTTATTTAAAACAATAGTTGCTTTTCAAAATAAAACGCGAGATATAATTGTTTAATTAACCAAAATACCTATTTTTGCTCCTCTCTCTCTCTCTCTCTCTATATATATATATATATATATATATATATATATATATATCAAAAAAGGTGTAAATATGGGCACCCTCTTTTGTTTTTGATCTAAAATTACTTTTAATTCGAAAAATTCTATAGATGTTTGTCTTTCATTAACAACTAAGGCAAGTATCCAAAATGCGAGATAGCGGAACAATGATTAATGTCAAAGACCTCATTTTAAAAACGGCGCAAAAAGCTTTAAAACCTGCATCAGATAAAATGGGGTGCAAATAAGGGCACTGGGGTGGCTCAAAAATACATGTAAAAATAAGTTTCTCCTAGATACCAGGACACCCCTCGATATTTTTAGACTTGCGGATAGCAATATACCAGAAGAATTTTAGCTTCCTATTTCAACTGAAAGAGGGTGCTCAGCCCCCTGCCCCAAACTTCATCAGTAGGGGAAGTGGGGTGAAAAAAATACATTGAACTGAGAAAACAAAGCTCATATCATAGTATACACGTATAGTTTCTGCACATGAGAAATGATTCCTTTATACGTTGGAATCATAGCTTTCAAAACCTAAATTTGTTTCGTCATTGCAATATTAAAAGAGATAAAATATTAAGTAATTAGTGGTACCCTTACGGCTTTGAACGTAGTAGAGAACTAAAAGGTCATTTGGTTCGCCTGTATATTTAGCAATTAATGGATGGGGAATTTCTCGCCAATTTGCTCGCTCATGTTGCGGTTTCACGTATATAATAATATTTGGTAGTTTAATAGTCCACGTTATCATAATTTGCTTGGTAAAATGCTCTTAAAATTGGAATAGAAAAAGTACAAATCGAATTTTTAATGAAAAATCGCATCGAGGTGCAGCGCCCTCATGCTACAAACTAATTTTGTGCCAAATTTCATGAAAACACGCCCGAACGGTCTATGCACGTCACAGAGATCCAGACATCCAGACAGAGACCCAGACAGAAAGACTTTCTGCTTTATTATTAGTAGAGATGCATATAGAAAAGTACAAAAGGTTGACTTTGGGGGTCCCGTATCGGACGTATGCAAATAAATTAAATTTTAAGTAGCAAAGTATTTTCTAAAAATAATACTGTGTCAGGAAGCTTCTTTATATCAAATGTGAAAATTAAGAAATGTGCTTACTTTTTTTAATTAAAATATTAAGATCTATAACAAAATGTTGGTGATATTGTCGAGTCGGATTGTCCCGCACGTCAAGGTGGAATGGCCCTAAAGATGCATGTCCCTTTTTTGAGTATAAAAATAAAATTAATCATTGAATCAAAGCCAGAAGGAATAACCTGATACATACAGTGTCACCATTAAAAGTAATTTCTTTCAAGTTTATAGAATATTAGAATGTCATTTTCCCTGACTCAATATATGCATTTTAAAAACAACGATTTACTCTGGAGAGTTGTAAAAGATATTACTTACAATTTTTTCCCTCCAATACCTCTCCTGTCAATTTATCAAAAGAATAATTTTAATGCATCTTTCGTAGGGGAGATACGGGCAAGATGGGGTGGCGGGCAAGACGGGGCACCCGGTCTATTATAACCTTCTAGTCGCGCGAACACGTTTCAAACTCGCACAGACGATGTGGCACCACGACGGCTTCCAGTGCACTCTCGTATGTGATTCGTGCGACACCGTATTTTTTAGGTTATCGAAACAAAAGTGATTTCGCCAAGTTTTCTTCTTATTTTCTCAATTCGTTTAGTACGTGTTTAATATACAAGTAATAGTAGTGTAAATGAGATAAGAGTTTATCCGCATGCGCCGAATATTACGCTAACAGGTAAAAACTGGTTTATTTCTGTCTTGTGTGTTGTTTATTTTGTTTTCTTTTTTAAATACATCAAGACCCATGAGGGCAAGATGGGGTTATGTGTTCCCCGTCTTGCCCGCTCTAAGTTTTTATTACGGTTCGAGCTTTTGTGTTGATTAATGTTAATGTATCTCTCGCTCTATATGTATGTTTGATTGTATATATGCATGTGGCTTGGCTGTGTAATGCATAGGCGGACTTGTTTGTTTTAGCATGGTGAAAACATACAAGAGAAAGACAAATAGAGGCGAGTGGCCGGAAGAGAGCATGGAAAAAGCTGTTAAAGCTGTTTTAGAAGAGAAAATGGGGTATATGCTAGCAGCAAAGACATTTTCAGTTCCTCAGACTACTCTAGAAAGAAAAGTAAAAAAAGCTCGGGAGAACTTGGCCCTATCTCCATCTAAAAGTATTAAAGTAAAGGTTTCATTAGGACCTAAGCAACCTGTTTTCACAGAAAAAGAAGAGGACGAGCTTTGTGGCTATATATTGGACATGGAGACTAGACTTTACGGACTTACAGCCAAAGACTTAAGAGCATTGGCGTACAATTTAGCAGTAAAAAATAATAAAGTCCATCCTTTTAACGTTCAAAAACAAGAAGCCGGCAAAGATTGGTTTCAAGGGTTTTTGAACAGACACCCAGACTTGTCAATAAGAAAACCCGAAAGCACTTCTGCTGCACGTGCTGCCGGGTTCAGCAGAATAGTTGTTGATCAATTTTTTAATTTTTTGGGCAATATCTATGACGAACACCATCTTACACCAGACCGCATTTATAACTGCGACGAAACTGGTGTTTTCAGTTGTACCAAAGACTAAATCCAAAATTATAGCAAAACGAGGCCGAAAACAAGTAGGGGCATTAACTTCTGCAGAAAGAGGTACTACAATCACTGTAGAGATATGCTTCAGCGCCAGTGGACAATACATGCCCCCTATGATGGTGTTTCCCAGGAAGAGGATGGATCCACAGTTAATGCTTAATGCTGCCCCTGGAGCATGGGGAGTTGTTAGTGACTCAGGCTGGATGACCACGGAGTTGTTTCTTGGATGGTTTAAACAGTTTGTGAAATTTAGTGGGGCCACAGTAGATCGACCTGTTTTGCTATTATTGGATGGCCATAGCACCCATACAAAAAACATCGATTTAATAGATGAAGCTCGAGCCAATGGGGTAATTATTTTATGTTTCCCCCCACATACAACTCATCGTCTTCAGGTCGCCCGATGTTGTTTATATGAGACCGTTGAGCAATTATTACGATCGGCAAATTACGACCTGGCTTCGCAGCAATCCAGGGATGGTTGTAACAATGCGGCAAGTTGCAGAAATTTTTGGAAAGGCATTCATAGAAACATCTACCATGGCAACAGCTGTAAATGGCTTCAAAAAGTGCGGAATTTGGCCTTACGATCCGACGGTCTTCTCTGAAACCGACTTTGCTCCTTCGTTGGTGACTGATATTCCGCTCACTCAAACACTGACTTCAGCGACCACAAATGTAGCAGTCACAGCACCTGCTGAGTTAGAAACGCAGCAAGTTGACGTATTACCTGTGCTGGATACCAGTGAAGCTGCTATTACTAATGCAACTACATCTCGTGCCTCACTTCTATCTACCGGGGTTGAAACAGAGGCAATTCGCAAAACCATTAATAATGTTCCTGTATCAGCTACTTTTCACGAGACACCTACGGTGACTTCTGCTACCTCGTCGAGTCCTCAACCTGGATGTTCCACGTGGGTTGATGATACAGAAATAGACAGAAGACCAACTACTCCACAACAGTCAACATTTTCTGTTGTTAGTCCACAGCAAATATTACCCCTTCCAGCAAGTCGTAGATCTTCACGCGTGACTCGTAAACGAGGAAGAACAGCCATTATTACTGAGTCACCGTATAAAAAAGAACTGGAAGAAACGATTAAAAGAAAGCAGGTCACGGAAGAGAATAAACTAAAACGAAAAGAAATTAGACAATTAAAATTGGAGAAGACGAAAACGAAGGATAAAAAAGGAAGACCCAATAAAAGAGGAGTCATAAAAAAGAAAAAAACGATAGGTAATCGCAAATCATCGGATAACAATAGTGATGCAGATATTGAAAATACCCCTTGTTTGTACTGCAGCGGTCTTTATTTAGATTCCAATGAAGGCTGGATCAAATGTTCTCTCTGTGGTACGTGGGCACATTGCTCTTGTGCTGGAGTGGATGATGAGGACGATGAAGCAACATTCTCCTGCGAATTCTGTCAGGAAAAGTAGGTGAAATGCTGTACCCCATCTTGCCCCTAGGGGTACCCCATCTACCCGAACCAGAGGGTAAGACGGGGTGGTGGGGCTTTTTTTACTTTTATATCTCTAGAATAATAACTACGCTATGATTGTTCCTAAAATTATAAAAAAATTAAAAACTGATTACCAAAGGAAGATTTTGAAATAAATATGATTGTTTAAATGCAATGGTTTCAGTTTTATTGCCCTTTAAACGTTAGATATCCCATCTTGCCCGCATCTCCCCTACTTTTTTATTTCGTAAGATATGGAATAAATATTGTTGGAAACATTGGTTATGTTCTAATAGAATTATAAGAACATTCAGATGCTCCTTTTATTTCTATGGGATCATTTCCGAAATTTTAAAAGTATTTTTTTTCTGAAAAAGCATGCTTAAAAACATAGGATTTGACCATTTTTCAAATAATGTGACTAAGTTTAGTATTTTTTAACAATTATTTTAACAGGTGCGCAGATTGAAATTCATTTTTTATGCTTTTGCGCATGACATCACAAGTGATGAAATGCCATTCACTGCAGCAAAGAACAGCGCAAATTATCATAACCTGGCAACGCGGTTGACAGCAAAGCGTAAAAATTTAGCGCGTCAAAATACATCACTTGTGACGTCATAAAGACCACGCCCTATTTCCAAAATCGGATATTTAAAAAAAATGTAAATAAAAAATAACTGTTGGGAAAATAAAAAAAAAAATTCTCGCTCCATGTTATTTTTCTTGCTCATTCTATCAATTTCAGTCACTAAAAGTAGTACTTTTGACTGAAGGAAACAACCCCATTATGATAGTTATACAGGGCGTCTAGACAGTAGTTAACTATTTAGAACGAAATATATTTGCTTTACGAATATTCAGACAAGGCTTGATTCATCAGAAAGTGATTCAAACATCAATCGCTTCTACTAATTAAAATAATTGGTAATATCAATAGTATCTTCCAAAACATTGAACCTAACTTAAACTCTGACCCTGAGATAACTAGTTAGGTGTGCTTTAGAGGTATTTGCATTGAAAGGGCAATGCTGCAGTTTTGTGAGAAGCTGTTCTGCTTACTTAGTGTATTTAAGTGGATCTGTACAATATAGCGCCTCTGGAAATAATTTCCAATTTGTGAAGAATGTTCTAGAAAGTTCGTTCGAGAGACGTATTTGGTGTTTGAATTATTATAACTTTGGAAGCGTCTCCGTTTTGGCTCAGTTTCTTATTAGAAGAGGTGTACTAGAATGATACTGCGAAGAAATCTTGATTGGGGCAGGACGTTCAAGAAATAAATTGCTCTTCATTTATGAACTCAGGACTCGCAACAGTCGGAGTTGGATTAAGTGTAACGTTGGAATTTATTTAAGTTTTATTTGATAAAGTGGAAGACGTTATAGTTATTAAACTATAACTCTAAATATTCCGACGAAGGAAGAATTCGTTTTACATTAGTTACTAGCTTTATCTCTACATAGAATAAAATGAAGTCCCCAAAAAGTGTCTGTGTGTTTGAACTCGCAAAACTCGAGAACTACCCGGCCGATTGCGCTGAAATTTTCACAGTTTGTTCCTTAAAGTCCTGAAAGGGTTTGCAGACCAGTGCAAATAAAATTCGATGAATAGTTCTTTTTTTTTTTATTCCAATTTACGTCCAATTTTCATATAAATTCTCAAATATGTTGGTGAAAAATTACTTGCACATATTAATATTACATATCGTTAGGAAAGAATTTTCAGCGTTCTACGCAATTTATTCCAATGCTCTAACTTAATTACGACGGGAGTTATTTACATTTTTAGCTCGAGTTTGTTTAGGCTTAGCTAAAATTTAGGCACTACTTCTTCATTAAATCTATTAATAAAAAGTGAAGAGATTGTCCAACAGTTTTCTTTTTCACAAAACTAATAAAAGCGGCTTTTTTTACACCAGATCTAACTCGACTTTTGGTCGAAAGTTTAACTCTCTATCTCCATTAGAAAAAAAGTTACAATCGAGTTAAATGAAGTTCAAAAATCTGTTTTCTTTACAAGTTTTTAACCATTTTATTTTCCGTTTCCACGGTTACGCTTTTTGAATCCATTGCTTATTTCCATCTTTCTCATTTTCAATTCTTAAACTTATTTTACTTTGTGTTTCAATGGTTACGATTTTTAAATCCATCTTTCTCATTTAAATTTCTTAAAAGTGTTTTAGTATCTGTCATCATTGTTTGGAGGGGAAATTTTACATGATGGTTTTTTTTTCTATTATTTAAGCCTGATTGTTGAATATACGTCACTTGACACAATTTTTATTTTCAAAGTAGACCGGGCAAAGCCGGGAAACGCAGCTAGTCTTTACTAATAACAAAGCTGAAAGTTTGGATGTCCGGATTTCTGTTTGGATGTCCAGATCTCTGTCTGGATGTCTATGACGCGCATAGTACCTAGACCGTTCGGTCGATTTTCATGAAATTTGGCACAAAACTAGTCTGTAGCACAGAGGGGAGAACCTTGAAGCGATTTTCAATAAATTGATTTTGTCCTTTTATTATTCCAATTTTAAGCCTATTTTTCACATGAATTTGACTATACGGGGGAGAAATATTTCGTTCACATTTTCAAATTTTAGATCATTGAAAAGCTAAGAATTTTCTGTAAGATGAAATTAGTTCGAAGTTTCTACGAGTATTCGGAGAACCGTAGGATTCGTTTGAAAAAAAGCAAAATTTAAGGTTTATCTTGAGTACTCCGAACGATTCTAAATGATTAAAAGCTCGGGAATAAAATAAAAAATTAAAGATAAATACAGTTTATTTTCAAAACGGAAATTAATTTTTGTATGTTACCATGGTTGCGTATTTAATTTGGTGTCTTTGATTGTTTCCTTACGTTTTTAAAAAAAAATATTTGAAAACGTACTTTGCGATCCAAACCCTTTTCTTTTATTAAAAAGGATTTTAATCGAAATATTTTGACTGTTAAAAAAAATCGTCAGCTTTTATTTGCGTAGTTTTTATGGAATTACGTCTAGAAAAAATTTAAAATATGGCTATTGAATCGTTTTTTCTATAGTGTTTAGTTATGGAAAAAATGTCTCATTTTCCATTTTAAAGCCGAAAATGATGCGTCACATTCAGTGACTAGCGTACAACGTACATCAGCACATGCAACCATGTTTTTGACTTTTTTGACTTTTTTACTTCCTTTTAAAAAAAAGGAAGTATTGTATTCGCGAAAAAATTCTCACTCAAAAATCGACCTTAATTTCCATTTTGCTCACCCTCAAATGAATGTTGAGTTTTTTTTTTTTCTTTCGACTCGACCACACGTGGATAAGTGTCTAAGAATGCATAGACACGCGAAATATCCAGTTTGACGATTTTCGAGTTAGTTACAACGAGTCTTCTCGTGACTTCTGTATGTACGTATGTATGTATATGCGGATATGCATATGTGCGGATGTGCGTATGTATGTCACATAACTCAAGAACGGTATGTCCTAGAAAGTTGAAATTTGGTACCTAGACTCCTACTGGGGTCTAGTTGTGCACCTCCCCTTTTGGTTGGGTGTTTCTAAGGGGGTCTTTTGCCCCTTTTGGGGGGGAAATCATTGATAATTTCGATGTAAACTCAAGTGGTGCTACAATTTGGCGGACACTTAGTGATATATCGCCAGTTTTTTGGTCGCCAAGTTTTGTAGCCAACTTGAGCTATTTTATTTATTTTTTTTTTTTTAATTTGGTTTTAATTCGGCCACTGTTGGTGATATTTAGATAGTAAACTATTGAATCACATTAAAATTACCAATAATGGGAAAATTACATTAAATTGGAGTCAAAGGAAGTCATGTGATGCACACAGCAGCTCGTTTTCTAAAAAAAATACAGTTTGTCGTAAATAGCGACTAATCAACTGGTACTCGTATTGGTAAGTTTTCAAATCTGCCAAAAATCTGAAAAAAAAAATAATAGTAATAATAATACTTAACGCATAAAAGAGGCTAACTGTAAATACACAGGCAAATCAAATGATCTTTTAATTTTCTCCTACGGGCAAAGTCGTGTGGGTACCGCTAGCTTTTATATAAATGGGTGCGTCTCGTTGTCAGAAAATTGTACTCATCGTGAAAAAGTTATTCAAGGTTATCATAAACGAATATCCCGGTTTTAGAAATTTATCTGTATACATAAATGGCTACTTCTGTATGTATGTATGGCCGGGGTAAACTTCAAAACTACTGGACCGATTTTAACCATTTATTCGCCATAGATAGCTACATTATCAGGGAGCAACTTAGGCTATAATTTATTCCTAAAAACCTTAGTTTAAAAACGTTACGGTGGAAAACAGTAAATTTCATGCAACTTCCCCATTGAATGATTGAATATAAAACCCATTGTTACGAAAATTCGTTGCCTTACAACAGCGATATTAAAAGTAATCATAATGAAGATTTTGAGTCAAGGCTTCTCCGGAGCAAACATGAGTTTAAAGTCATTTAAACATTTGGAAACTTTACTTTTTGCACACTTAGGGAAACATAGCAGAGAACTTTTTTTTATTTTCTTTTTTTTTTGTGTGTGTGTACTATTTAATGAAATAAAGCGCACGGTTTTTTTAGTGATCTTTGTTTTTGTTAGTTCATATTTCGGAAATTCTTCAAATTTCTATATGCTTCAATTCGTGCTTTCGTTTCTAAATGAATACTCGTTCGTTCTTTATACTTGTTGATATTTTACTTTTATGGGTAAAGAAGAAGCTCTATTTTTAATCACGTCAAAGCGGTGAGTTTTGAGTTCTTTCAGTTAAAACGGAAAACGAAAGAAAGTAGCGATTGTTTCTCACAATTCTTACTGACCCAGGCAACGCCGGGTATTTTTGCTAGTATTTCATAAACTATTACTTTTAGCACAAAAATGATACATATAAATAAAGATAAACTTATCAAGTTTCTTTGCAATCGCACATGTTTGTTGTGTGCGCCTTTCGTAACGCGACACACATCTATAGGGCGATTCTCAAAAAAATATCCCGTGCATAACGCTAAGTTTTATGTTTTTTCCAGTTAACCAAAGCCTTAAAAAATAATGCTGTTGGAGAATGATACATGCTTTAATATACTATCAAAGCATAATAGTTAATCCCATATTTAATTAATAGTTACTTAAATAAAATAAAAAAACTTAGCATTACGCACGGGACACTTTTTCGAAAATCGCCCATAACATACATTTTGAAGTGTTTCACTGTCAATTTTTCGTAATGCCGTCAATTTTGCATATGCGATCTTTCAGTTCTATTCCGATAAATAGCAGAGTTTATGCACGCAGTTCCATTGCCTGGTGTAGTTAGAGACTGAGAGACAACTATCATATTAAGTTAAAATATATTTATTCTTATACTCAAGATTTAACGTAAAATGAAAGTATTTACAGAACATGTTAAACATACAAAATCAACACATAGAATCACCCACTCGTGGATACAGTCGACTGCTTACATACCTTCTTTAGCTACGGAAATTTGCATACGGTTAAGCAAATAAAACAGTTAATACATTACGACAGAATAAAATTAAAATTCCAACAAGTTCTTGCAATGATGTAGGCAATGGTGGTGTATAAACACTGTCTTTGACGAAACCCAAAAAGAAACGAGTTGATGTCTGCATCACATGACTTCCTTTTACGCGAATTTAATGATAATAGCGCCTTGGAGTAAGCAAGGAAACACTAAATATTGCCCCCTCTCCCTAGTTTATTGTGACAGTTTGAAAACAAAAAACGTTTTACTGATTTATTTCCCCATTATTGGCAATTTTAATGTGATTCAGTGGTTAACTCTTTAAATATAACCAACATTGGCCGAATTAAAACCTGATTTAAAATATAAAAAATATAAAAAACTCGCCAAATTTTTTGACAAGTTGGCGACAAAACTTGGCAGCCAAAAGATTGGCGATATATCGCCAAGTGTTTGAAAAATTATAACACCACTTGAGTTAGCGTTGAAATTAGCAATGACTTCCCCCCAAAAAGGTGTAAAAGACCCCCTTAGGAACATCCGAATGCAACCAAAAGGGAAGGTACACAACTAGACCCCACTAGGAGTCTACGTACTAAATTTCATTTTTCCAGGACATACTGTTTTTGAGTTATGCGAAATACATACACACATACGCACATACATACACTGTAAAAAATCTCGGAAAACTCTCTGAATATATAAAAAAGTTTTCCGTAATACACAGATTCGTACGCCCTCCGCAGTTTTCTGAAATAATCAAAAACGTTTCCCGTATAGCAAGAAAGTAAGAGTCGACGCATGCGCAGCTCACAATTTTATAGTCCAGCAGAAAATCTAAACTGAAACTTTCGAAAGCACGCAATGAAAACAAGTGTTGACTCATGTATGCGAAGTAACACTCATCAAGGGGATTAGTAGAAGTTTTGTTCCTCGCATGAATTCACTGAAGATAATTTTAAAGTCTTATATTTTCTTGCTTATGTATCGTCATGAGATTGAATTTGAAGCTATGTCACTTATTTTTAAGTACGAAGTGCAAATTCTCGACGCATGCTCGCGGAAGGAATACAAACTGAAATTAAAAACCAAATAACTGCCTAGAGGACGCCATGTAAATTCATTGCGTCGCATAACTTGTGTAGGTAATTTACTTTTTTCTTGGATACTTTTCTTCTTTCTACCAAATGGGTAATTTTTGTTGGCAGAATTTTATTCTGTCATAAAAATCACCCTTTTGGTGACCAAAGCCTGCAAAAGACCACCACCGACGAATAGGTAAGTCGCTTTGCAACTCTATTACTTTAAAGAGATTTAGTTCATATAAAAAAATTTAAATAAGTGTTATTGTGTACTTTGTTTTTATGTGTCAATCTCAGTTAATATTTGGCTGAACATTTATGTATCAAGCATTATGAATTAAATGTTATAATATGCAGATTGTCAGGTTTGATAGTTCGTCTTTAAGGTTGCATGTTTTCATTCTCTTGTAAACAGTGTAGCTATATTGTATGAAGTAAAAAAAAAAAAACTATCTCTTGTAATTAGGAACATAGTGCTTCAGTATTATCTAAATGACGATATCTCTTTTAAATATTTGCATTAGCGAAACGCTTTAAATTAGTTAAATGTGTATTAATTTATTTAACAAATAGATACATATATGTATTTAAAAGTGTCTTCATTTTTTTTCGTTTTACGAGCCTCAATTTTACCAAAAGCAAAAAAAAAGAAAAAAAAAGACTTAATAAAATAATTTTGTATTTTTACACCATATTAAAGTATTTGACTTATAATTTATATGATACTTTGATTTATAATGTATGTGATACTTTGATTTATAATGTATATGATGTTGCGTTTTCAAGGGGGGGGGGGGCGCTTCATAGCATTTTATGGGTGCACCATCACTTTTATGGTGGGGGAGGGGTTATTCTCGTATATATGAAATGGAATAATCATGTAATAGAGTTCAATGTTTTAATAAATAAAATATATAATGCATTTTGCGCACACAATAAAATAAAATCAGTAACCTATTTTGAATAAGTATTTATATTTGTGATGAGCTGGAAAAGGGCAAGAACAGAAGAATCAACCCGAATGGTTCCAGCAGGGGGACTTGGTGTTATATTTAAATTCATCAATTTCTCTGTTGGTACTTTTCGGTACACTTTGTTCGTCAGAGAAATTGACTTGAGGTGAACGAATTCCGGAACGCGAAGGGTATGTAAGTCCTGTCAAATTTTATCCGTAGATAAAAGCTATCAAGTTTGATACAAGATATGTTTTTAAGTTCTGCATTAAAAATAAAATATGTTGATAGTTTTGTCTTGAAAATATTGAGAGAAAAACTGAAGTTTAAGATTGTTTAACAAACAATCCCCACTTTTCAGAAGGTACCCCCACTCCAATTCCCCGACGATTTTGTGATTAGGAATGAAACTACTAGATTATTTCATAATTTTTCAAAAATTTATAACTGTGCATATGTTATGCTGTTAACCATGCTATTTGTCATTAGAAATTCCAAAAAAAAAAAAAAAAAATCCACGAATAATTCTAAAATTGCTTGTATTATTGCTCTTAGATATGAAAGAATTGAAACTGATATGGTATGCAATATTATAATAAAGAATTATGTTTTAGAAAAAATCACGGAAAAAGGATTCCGAAATTCTCGGAAACGTTTTTGAAAATTGTTTGGAGAATTCCGAAATACTCGGAAACGTTTTCGAAACTTTCATGAACCACAGCTGCACAGAATACTCAGAAACATTTCTGGAAATTACGGAAAGAGGATTCCGAAATACTCAGAAACGTTTCTGAAAATTACAGAAAGAGGATTCCGAAATACTCAGACACGTTTCTGGACATTACAGAAAGAGGATTCCGAAATACTCAGACACGTTTCCGGACATTACAGAAAGAGGATTCCGAAATACTCAGAAACGTTTTCGAAAATTTCATGAACCGCAGCTGCACGATATACTCAGAAACGTTTCCGAATTTTTTTTTACAGTGTACGTACATACGGACGTCACAAGAAAACTCGTTGTAATTAACTCGGGGATCGTCAAAATGGATATTTCGGGAGTCTTCACGTTTTCTAGGCATGTATCCACGTGTGGTCGGGTCGAAAAAAAATCTCAACATTCATTCGGGGGGTAAGCAAAATGGAAATTAAGGCCGATTCTTGAGTGAAAATTTTTTCGCGAATACAATACTGTCCTTTTTTGAAAAAGGAAGTAAAATGAGCTGATGTGTGCATCACATGACTTCCTTTTTACTTCAACTTAATGTCATTTCCCCATTATTGGCAATTTTAATGTGATTCAATTGTTTACTCTCTAAATATCACCAACAGTGGCTGAATTAAAACCAAATTAAAAAAAAATAAATAAAATAAAATAGCCCAAGTTGGCGACAAAACTTGGCGACCAAAAGACTGGCGATATATCGCCAAGTGTCCGACAAATTATAACACCACTTGAGTTTACATCGAAATTAACAATGTTTTCTCCCTAAAAGGGGCAAAAGACCCCCTTAGGAACATCCGAATGCAACCAAAAGGGAAGGTGCACAACTAGGCCCCACTAGGAGTCTACGTACCAAATTTCAACTTTCTAGGACATAATGTTTTTGAGTTATGCGAGATACATACACACATACACACATACGCAAATACATACGTACATAGAGACGTCACGAGAAAATTCGTTGTAATTAACTCGGGGGTCGTCAAAATGGATATTTCTGGTGTCTGTAGGTTCCTCGGCATATATCCACGTGTGGTCGAGTCGAAAAAAAAAACTCAACATTCATTCGGGGGTGAGAAAAATGGAAATTAAGGCCGATTTTTGAGTGAAAATTTTTTCGCGAATACAATACTTCCTTTTTTGAAAAAGAAAGTAAAAAAAATCGCATTGTTAGGTTGGTTAGGGGACCAACGCATAAAGGGGAAATCATCATCACCTGCACGACCAATCCAGCGTTGCGGAGCGACAGTGACGCAGTGAAGTGGGGGGGGGGGGATAAAAACACCCCTCAGAGGTCTTGGTTTTAAAATTGTTGCCAATCCTAACACAGTAGTTAATTCTCGTGTAAGGACTTGTGACCAAAAAATCCCCTCCAGAAGGAATTTCTGGATGTGCTGGTGCGGAATATGCAAGCTTAAGTTAAGGGCGTACGCTCAAAGAACTTGGACCGTTTATCTTTATGTATCACTAGCATTCCAGTAGCCGGCAATGCTCGGGTAATGGAATTGGTACTCGATAACAATGCTTGGTGCATCTAGTGACGAAAATCCCCTGTAATAATTACTTATTACCTATAACTTTCTCTAATTTTGGGAGGGTCCCGTGAACCCTGGACTCCTTATATATATGCCCTTGTCCTTAACCGATCTTTAACTGTCATTAATGGTTCTTTTAAAGTATTAATTTTCTTTGCAAACGCAGGTCATCCACATTTTAGTGTTATGCCTATGTTTAAGCAAAGACTTCTTTGTATACACCTTTTTTTTTTGTTCAGCAATCACGATTGCTTATTGTTCTCATTTGACTGTTTTGAATTCCTATCATTTTATTTACCCACCAGCACCCTCTGCCAGCACCACCGTCGCGTCGACCTTCCTCACGATGCTGCTCCTCTTGCGAACTCCATATCCTACACATACGGGTGCGTAGGTTGCGTCCATATCCTACACACACACGCATACACACTCATGCCTGCGCACAGACACACACTCCTACACACACATACACACACTCAAGCCTGCAAACAGACACAAACACATGCCTACATACACACACACGCGCGCGCACCCACACACATACGCGTACACACACAGCACTGCATACACAACACGCACACACATACATACACACACACGCACCCACACACATGCGCCTACACAAACAGACACGCGCATTCATACACACACACGCTCGTGGTTGCGAAAAACATAATTTGAATTCAAGATGCCAAAAATTCAAATTAATATATTTCTTTTTTTTTTTAATTTTCTGTTGCTAAAATTATTGAACTGCTTGATGAACTGACTCTGGAGCAAGATACATAAAATTGGCCGTGTGAAAAAGTATTCTCTTAAATCGATCCCTACTATACTTTTAATGTCTGTCCTTGTGACTTATTAACGATTATTACAAAGCAAACTTTTACAGGAAACTGCACTCTCCTAAAGTTTTAAAAATTCGATTTTTTTTAATTTTATTGCAGCATACAACATCGTATTGCCTTTCAGGAAACATATTTTCTGTATTTTTCCAGCTAAGCGTCTATTTTACAGGGCCGAGTGTAACATATTAGTGAAGTTATGAATGGCAACAGTTGGAGTTGTCAAATCTTAAGAATAAAGATGCTCGTGATAATTATTCAGTTCTAATTCAGTTGTTAATATGGATGCCGATATTGGATTCAGTTTGAATAAAATTATTATTTTAAATGTTATTACTTTATAATTCCCTTGTGATATTATAAGAAAACATAACACCGAGGACAGGAAAATTCATTCTCAATCAAAACTATGCAAACTGAAAATAAACTAAAAAAATCACTCATTTACATTTACGATGTAAAATAAAACTTAAATTCTTTATATATTTCATCTATGATGTGATGATGTTCTTAAAAACTTCGTTTCCAGTTTTGAAAAAGTGAAAGTAAAAGACAGAAACATTGTTATTTGACTTGAGAAAAGCCTCGAAGAATCACGTGAGAAACAAAAACGATATCAAATTTAAAATTATCTATCGACCAAAAGTTGAGATGAAGTACTGAATAATGATTTGAATGGAGGAAAGCTTTCGAGAAAGTAAAGGATTTAAATTTCAATGACAGGTTTTAATTTCGCAGAAATTGAGGGGTTTCAATTAATTTCCCCCGAACTAATTGATATTTCGAAAAATCCTTTCTTAGTGGATACTTTCGTAATCATGTGGACATGTCTGCCAAATTTCAAGTCTGAGGCTTCAGCGGTATTATTGGTTGTGCGTTGATATATATATATTATGTATTAAGATTTATAGTGATAAGTGTAATAGTTTATGAGCTATAAAGTTTTGAAACCGGGATATTCTTTCATGCTAATAACCCTGTATTTTAAATAGCCAAATCCAGCTGAAGCAGAGATTTAGCTCAGATTAGAAAATTGAAAATGGTAAACAGGAAAGCAGGCTAATAGGAAATTACAAATTCATTCACAATTTTAAAAACTGCAAAGAATTATCCTTATCGGAACGTCTAGCATTTGTTTCATTCCTAACCAAGCAGTATTTTCTCGTGAAATGTAATATGCTTTTAGTAATGTTCAAGAGGTTTTCATCATGTTTCTGGAAGAAACAAATTAAGATTCCGGAGTGGATAGAGAAATTACTTTTCCGGGAATTAAAACGAACCACTGTGGGATTATTATCCAACCAATATCGATCCATTTCTTTTACTTTTTTGATTATTTTTTTCCTCATATTACGTGAATAGAAAACTTTTGAGCTGTAATTATTGACCGAAGTTTTTCTATATTTTGCTGATCCTCTTACTTCTCATACACTAGAGGATTTTTCCGCGTAATGCTGAGAAGAAATGAGAATTCATAGCACTAAAGTAATACAGGGTGTCCTGAAAAAGACTGACTGTTTTAAAAAATTTATAACAGGAAAACGGTAAATGATAAAAAATAATTCTTGCAGAAAATTCATGTGGTGGATCGTAAATTCCCCCCCCCCCCCCCCCGAGTTCCAAATTTTAGTTGAAAATTTTTCCAATAGTTGGCGCTGCAGATAGTAAGCCCGTAAATCAAAAGAAAAAAGAACGATAGAAAATTACATTATTATTTTTCGAAAATAATGAAAAAAAGAACAAAACAATATTTTCAAACAATCTACGGCCGTAATCACATGTCGCAATCGGAGGAAAAATCGGTGAATTTCAATTCTTTTTTGACTTACAGACTCACTATATGCAGCGCCATCTATTGAAACATTTTTGAACTAAAATTTGGAACTCTGAGGGGGAAAAATTAGCGCCCACTACATAAATTTTCTGTAAGAATTCGTTTTTATCAATAGCCGTTCTCCTGTTATAAATTTTTAAAAACAGTCTTTCTTTTTCAGGACACCCTGTAGTGTGATGCAGAGATGGTTTTGATTTGGCGGTTAAAAATATACAGGGTGTTTATAAAATAACGTGAGATGTTTAGAACCCTCTAGCGAGTGAAGTATTGGACGTAACATTGTCAAATTTCATGGGTGTACACAGTAGACCATGGGATTTCAATTTGGAATTAAAGAAAATTAGTACCAAAAATCGTCACCAGGGGAAATTTTGGCGTTGAAAAGATGTATTACTGTGAGCATTGAAGAATTAAATGCTAACTGACAAAATATATTCCAATTTTATTCATAAAATATGATATTTACTAGCAAATGAGGTTCAGTATGACCTAGAGCCGCTATATAGACAGGCCGACGCATCAGCTTAAGTTTAGCCATTTTGGATCGGATTTTTCATTGTTGCACTACTTGGGTTACCACAGCAAAGTTTCGGACTTCGCCAAATTTGCAGAAAATAATATTTTATTTTATAAACAATTCACGTGTCGCTAATAATTGCTTACAGTGAACAATCACCAACGCGATAACTCGCCAGAAAAGACAACCACTCAAACACGCGCTCCGATCCAAAAAGGCTGATCTTAAGCTGATGCGTCGGCTCGTATATATAGGGGCCTTAGTATGACCAACATCGAGGTACTTTCCATGTACTGCATACACTGTGCAATATTTTCCACACATCTGGGTCGGGGGGGGGGGGTGTTAAATTTCTCCTACCTGTAATGTTATTCGAGTTTTCAAAGTTGAGATATCGGGAACATGTCGCAGACAGTCGTTTCTGAAAAATAGATGTTTTTATCAAGTTTGAGAGAAATCTTTTAAAAATATTCTGTGGTTGTTTCGCTACCGACGATAACGGTTGTTTCCGAAACTTTAAAAGTTTTTTTTTTTTTTTTCTGAAAGAGCATGCTTATAAACATAGTTTTTAACCATTTTTTAAAGAATTTGACAAAGTATTTTTAAAAAGTTATTTTAACCGTCACGCAGATTCAATTACATTTTTTACGCTTCTGGTCATGACATCATAAGCGATGAAATGCCATTCACTGATGCTAAGGCCCCTATATATACGAGCCGACGCATCAGCTTAAGATCAGCCTTTTTGGATCGGAGCGCGTGTTTGAGTGGTTGTCTTTTCTGGCGAGTTATCGCGTTGGTGATTGTTCACTGTGATCAATTATTAGCGGCACGTGAATTGTTTATAAAATAAAATATTATTTTCTGCCAATTTGGCGAAATCCGAAACTTTGCTGTGGTAACCCAAGCAGTGCAACAATGCAAAATCCGATCCAAAATGGCTAAACTTAAGCTGATGCGTCGGCCTATCTATATAGCGGTTCTAACTGATGCTATCAGAGCAGAGCGCAATATTTTGGTATTAGATAAGGATAAAAGTGTTATATCATAATAATACTGATCATATTTGCTTCAGAAAAGCCTTCATTCAAAATTCTCATTATGGTTGCTGTTAATATTACTGTTTAATAGAAACCTTTTTTTTAACAACGCATTAACATTCAGCGCGCCAAAGTACATTACTCTCGGCGTCAAAAGACAGCGTCTTATTTCCAAAATCAGACATAATTTATATTCATTGTTTTATTTATATAAATGTAATTGTAAGTATCATAGCCATAACAAATAAGTTATTTATTAACTCCGGCTCTTCTCCTGATGTTTCGCGAGATGAATACATAAGACGATTATTCATGAAGTACCTTCGTTTTCAGGTTGTTCTTTCACGAAACATTAGTAGGCTGAGCACTCTAATGAAAGCTCACAGCTTAACAAAAATTATTCTATTCAAAAAGTTAAGAAAGGGGATAGCTACAAATGGAAAAATGCAAATATCTAATGAATTATTAGTTTAGCATTTAACTGAGCTTGAGAAGGATTATGTTCTTAAAATTCTTACAGAATATACTACTAATAAACTTTCAAATGGATATGCATTGTGTAAAGTTTACATGCGGGATTGTTAAGTGCATATTTTTATCTGAAATTAGCAACTTCTTTGATGATAAAAGTCATTTCCATAAATGAAACAACCAAAAGAGAGAATCGCTTTACAGTCATCATGTTTGTCGGCTTCTTATCTAAAGATAAAGAAGTCTTTGTTTTGTTTTAAATCAAGGAAAGAACTTCTGAAACGCAAATTTTTAACAATCGTTACATATTTTGTTCTGGGAATACTGATGTATCTGACACATTTTATCTTTCAACATTGCAACCAATAAGCAACGTCAGTATCGTATTGTAATTGCGATTCATTTTAAACTGTCGAGCTATTTTATGGCTGTGATGACATTAATCGAGTGAACTTGCAAAAGTTCATTTCGTCTTGGGGGAGGGGGGGGGGGAGAGATAAAGAAAAAATTCTAAATGTACGTAAAATCATTGTAAGTTATGATTGTGTTATTGTTCATTTTTAGCTTTTACATATTTTACTTCCTTTTACAAAAAAGGAAGTATTGTTTTCGCGAAAAAAATTTCACTCAAAATTCGGCCTTAATTGCCATTTTGCTCACCCCCGAATGAATGCTGAGTTTTTTTTTTTTTTTTTTTCAACACGACCACACGCGGATAAGTGCCTAAGAAGGTATAGACACCCGAAATATCCATTTTGATATTCCCCGAGTTAATTACAACGACTTTTCTCGTGACGTCTGTATGTATGTGCGGATATGCGTATGTGCGTACGTGCGTATGTATGTCGCATAACTGAAGAACGGTATGTCCTAGAAAGTTGAAATTCGGTACGTAGACTCCTAGTGGGGTCTAGTTGTGCACCTCTCTTTTTGGTTGCATTCGGGTGTTCCAAAGGGGGTGTCTCACACCTTTTTGGGGGAAAATCATTGTTAATTTCGATGCAAACAGAAGTGGATTTATAGTTTGGCGGACACTTGGCGATACATCACCAGTCTTTTGGTCGCCAACTTGGTGACAAATTTGGCGGATTTTTTTTTTTTTTTTTTTTTTTAATCTGGTTTCAAATTGGCCACTGTTGGTGATATTTAGAGAATTAACTATTGAATCACATTAAATTCTCCAATAATGGGGAAATAACACTAAATTGGTGTAAAAGGAAGTCATGTGATGACTTCCATCATGTGATGAGTCATGTGATGTGAAGTCAGATGTGTGAAGTCATGTGATGACATCAGCTACATTCAATGCTATGCTATCAGTTACAGCTATCGTTTACATTCAATGCTATCGTTTTTACCAATAATTTAATTATCTGTTGTGAGTGTTAATTATATTTTTTAGCTATTGTAGACACGAGAATCGTTTTTTACCGATTATTCGGATTATCCGCGGTTACGTGCCACCATATTTCGCGGAAAATCAGTAGTTTACTGTACTTAGAATGGTAACGCAAACCGGCTTTCTTCAACCCTATTTTTAACAGAAAGAATCGCTCGCCCGTTGGCGCTCAAGTTATCAGAGTACTAGTGGTCACATAAAAGTGAGTTAGGACGTTTTTTTTTTTTTTTTTTTTTTTGCTTTTACTGACCAAAATTTAGGTTTTCGAACTGAAAACTATCGGTTTTTTATTTTAATTTTAAGCTTCTGTTGCTTATGTTTCTTTGATCCGAATTTATTTGATCGAGAAAAGTTATTGCATCCAACATTGCGAGTGTATCGCTGTAATCATTTTACTCTTAACAAAACTTTTAGCCTAAAAGCATATTTTGTTTCTTGACCAGACATCAACGTGTATACCTGTGACCAGTATCATAACATGTATATAAAACATGTACGTTAGGGTGGCCCTTGGCTGTAGGACGTTTTTTGAAAGTTAAAATTTCACTGTTCTCACCCTCTTATATTGTTCCAATGAACAAAAAAAAAACCGGCTGTACAAAGCTTCCCTTCATTCGAACAATTATTACAGGTGCCGAAAATGCCTTGAAGATCAATCATTCCTAGAAATCTCGTGATTTTTTTTAAAAGATTACATTTTTCTTAGCTATTGCAACAACGTCAAGCGCAGCGTTTTTCAACCTTTTTTGACTCAAGGACCGGCGCGGCAGTAGCGTTTGAAAAGAATTCGCGGACCAGGAATGTTTTTTTTTTCCCCCTTCTTCCATCTTTTCTTACCTTTCTTCTTTTCGTGTTTTTTCCCCCGGCTTTGGGTTTTTTCAAAAAAAAAACATTCGAAACGAGAACCGTTAAATACTTGTGAAAAGATTTTACGAATGACAATGGTTTTTTTTTCTCTTATTTTTCACAAAATTTAATAATAATAAATTGAATAAAAAATAAAACTTTACTTGACGTTAAAGAACAGTTATAACAATATTTCAGTGTTAAGATGAGATAAGCGATTATTGTAATAAGTATACAGAGGTAGTAAACATTTCTGAAATATCATAGAACAATGCGGAAATTCGTCACAAAATTCAAGTAAAAAATGTCGAATAGGATATTTTTTCTATTATCATGGTGTTTCCTTTTTTTTTAGAAAGGAAATATTTTTTTAACAAGGGCGAGCAAAAATTTCAAAGAACCGGCCAGATTTTTCTGCGGACCGGTGCCGATCCGCCGGACCACCAGTTAAGAATCGCTGGTCTAGAGAATAAATATATTTTTTATAACAGATCTATTGCAACAGGTTTATTATAACTATTGCATTAAAACATAGTAGTACGAACAAACGAATTTTAATCATTATTTTTCAATAAAGAAAGATTTAGTAGCATTAGAGCAAGTTTTCATGATCTTCGGCAACGATGTGTATTTTTTTGAGCAATCACGATTGCTTATTGCTTTCATTCGACTGTTTTTGGCGTCCTATCATTTTATTTTCCCGCCAGCACCCTCTGCAGCATCACCGTCGACCGGCTCCTCACGATGCTGCTCCTCTAGCGAAAACCGTCTCCAGGTTGCGTTCATATCCTACACTTACACGCATACATACACGCACTTACAAACAAACACATACACACATACATACACCTACACACATACACAAGCACATACACACACACGCATACATACAGACACCTACACACAACTACCCACACACTCATGCCTACACATAGACACAAACACATATGCCTACACACACACACACATTCCCCCCCCCACACACACACAAACCCTCATACACACAACTATCCACCCACTCATACCTGCACACAGACACAAACACACGGGCCTATATACACGCAGACACTCGTGATTGCGAAAAACATAATTTGAATTCCAGATGTCAAAATTCAAATTAATTTTCTTTCTTTTTTTTTCACTTTCATGTTTTTTAAGAATATTATTGTGCTCCTGAATTCCTCTTGTACCTCTTTCTGCAACGTCATTTATAAAAAGAATATTTTTCCGGGTTTTCCATTTCGTTTATATAACCGGTGTCATCCTTCCAAGTTGAAGGTTCTTGGTTGAAAAAATCGGAAGTGATAGAAAATCGAGTGACGAAATATTTTATAACAGATGTTACAAAAGATAAATAGTATGTTGTGGCCATCACGAAACTTTCTTCTATATTTTTCCTTTTTCTGATCCCTCCCCATGCTTGACGAGGAAGCAATATTCCTAACAGAAACAAAATTACACATGCAAAAACTTGACGACCATCCCAATGTCTGAATTATTGTAAAAACAAAACAAAGAGCGAAAATTGAAAGTTACTTTAAAAGCCTTACTTGAATTAATTACAAATATTTTATTTATTAACAAACATTAGTGGCAACAGTTAAAAATTTTAAATCATTGAGATAATATTTCCGATCATTTCCATTCAATTACTAGTATGTTGTGGCCATCACGAAACTTTCTTCTATATTTTTCTTTTTCTTTTTTTTTTTTCTGATCCCTCCCCATGCTTGACGAGGAAGCAATATTCCCAACAAAAACAAAATTACACATGCAAAAACTTGACCCAATGTCTGAATTATTGCAAAAGCAAAGCAAAGAGCGAAAATTGAAAGTTATTTTAAAAGCCTTGCTTGAATGAATTACAAATATTTTATTTGTTAACAAACATAAGATGGCAACAGTTAAAAATTTTAAATCATTGAGATAATATTTCCTATCATTTCCATACAATTAAAATCACGAGAAATACGCAGACGACAATCTATTACGATTTATCTTTCTTATTGTTGCATTAATAAAAATATTTTTATTCGCAAAAAAAAAAAAAAAAAAATCAACACCTCTTGGAGCGATCGGCGTCAAAATAGAACCAATAGTACAGTAAAATTAGGCCAAAAAATGGCCAAACCCAAACATCCAAAAAAAAAGGTGAAACCTGTTGCAAATTACTTCTTACCCTTCCAGCAAGAAGGGGTAAAAAGTCCCAGCACTTTGCGCGTCGGGTTTTGGGGGGAAGGGGGGGGGGGACGAAATAATCCTCTATTTAAATAAAAATAATTTCCATTGCTTAAAAAAAATTCTCAAACCTCGCAGAAGCCACTCTAAAATAGTAAAATAATAAACTCTCACAGAAAAAAATTCTAATTAACAGGGTGAATGGGGGGGGGGGGGTTATGGAGCAGCTTTGCATCATTGGAATTTTTAAGGCAGTTTTTTCAAGGGGTATTTCTTTCTTTTTTGAGGGCTTTTATTCTGGATGGATAGTCCGTCACACTTAAGGGGTGCGCCATCGCTTTTTTTTTGGGGGGGGGACCCTGAATTTACATTCTAAAATCAACTATTGCAGTGAAATTCACGAAAAAATTTCCCTGATTTAAACTTTTCCGAAGCACAAAATACCACACAATGATATGGTAATGTAAGAATGATAATTCTAAAAGATCTAAGCGAGCTCAGTAACCAAATTATTTGCGACTGGAGTTATTAAACTGTTTAGAGCGCTGGAAAACAAAATTCCTGTTCTGCATAAAAAAAGTCCAAATTGACCAAAGTTTCCCTTCTTCTTCTTGATTAACAAACTTCAACTATTCTACAATCTTTTGCCATCACCGTAAGGGGGGACAAACCGAAATTGCCAATAGTGAGACGGGCAATGTTGCAATTCTGCACTCTCTAAGTCGGTGGGGGTTCTCATTTGCAAACACCGAGCTACCTCTCTTTTACGCAGCTGGTTATGTGAATTATGCTAAACATGCGGACATATAGTTGCAACACTATCTCAAACTTTTGAGTACATTATGCGATACAAAAATTTTTGATCACATCAAACATCAGCTAAAACATCAGCTATCCAACGATCTAACGCAGTGACAAATTCAGGCGGTCTAGAACCTGTAGTGATTCAACGATAGAACAAGTCTTGATCAGAGCAATGAGCAATACAACAGTAGAATGCTAAATATTTACACCTTTTTGTTTCCCAGTTAGGAAATCACAATCCGTTTCTAAAGCCCCCAGAAGTTTCTTTCCTTTTAAGTTGGTAGTGGTATTGCTAGCTGACGATAAGGTGAGTTGCGATGAGACCTTTAACGTTCGGGTAGTAACATCAAAGGATATTGAAGTCAAACAATTTTGAGGCATTTCTTTGTAAAGGAGGTAAACAGTTATGTCTTTAGCTTCTGTTACGAGAGTAGTTACTATCTGTAAAGATGTGTAAGCCCAAACCATCTTTTACACCGAATGATATGACCATTAAAGATGGAATAACAAAATGTTAAAAACTTCTGGTACGAGTTATGCGCTGATCCTCCATCAGTATTCGATGAATCTGGTTTCAGAAGGAAAGAAATCTTGTATCGTTAAAGTGCTATTATCTGAAGCAAAAGGTTCATCCACCATCACAGAACGAACAGCTGGTGTCATATATGAGGCAGTGAGAAGCAAAGGGATGTAAGTGGACATTTTCAAGTTTAGAATAAAACGCGTTTAAAGATAAGATCCTAGGTAGGCTTTCATTGATTTTCTTTTCTAAATCATGCTGTATAGAAGCAACTACCAGGTCTACTAGTACCATCTCTTGCCTCAAGATAGAGGACAGGTTCACCAACCATTTGTACTGGTTATCTTCAAATTTTTAATTTTGCCACTTGCATCCCTTTGCTTCCAACTGCCTCATATGTAATAGATGGAAGATACCTGCTTGATGATGTTTTTGGTAATGATCTGTGAGCTTCAAGGAAATATGACAGCAATGCAGTGTATAGGTAATTTGTAAGTATGGGAAAGCTAGTGTCATTTTTGATGGGTGCAAAGAAAGCACCACAGAAATATAATCTGCGTCCTATTACAACAGCCTAGCCTTCTGCTCTAGAAGACTTTCTGCGTCTCAAATCTTGTGGTTGCTCTGAGGAGTTCATTGGATATAGTAAATGTTTGAAAAGTCTGAAAGTGCTGAAGTGCTCAATTATATGCACAAACTGTGTGAGACATAGCTGCAACAATAACGATTTTGCTGAGGATCTAGATTCCAAAAAACATCTTGATAACGAAGACTTTTTGTTACAAGCTTAGGAGAAATCATTTGAATGAAAAAAAACC
Organism: Uloborus diversus; assembly: GCF_026930045.1. Lineage (NCBI taxonomy): Eukaryota > Metazoa > Arthropoda > Arachnida > Araneae > Uloboridae > Uloborus > Uloborus diversus. The sequence goes on from NC_072734.1 coordinate 175,877,921, forward strand.
GTTCAGCGTAATTTTTCTGGCCATTTAATCAAATGTGCACCATTAGATGGGGTTGGGGGGGGGGGGGAAGGATAATATTTTAGAAAAAAAATTCGTTTTGGGAGGTGAGCTACTGTTCTTATGGGGTGGACAGTCCCGATTTAATGCATTTTTGATTTGCATGAAATACTTCTACTTGAAAGAAAAGGGGGGGGGGTGAGGATGTATTTTATTTGGTGGAGGGGGGTGCTGTAGCTTTGAGATGAGGTGCACCATCGATCTTGGAAGATGGACACATTCGATTTCTAACTTTAACTTAGCATAAAATAATGTTTCCATATGAAATGTATGGAGGGGGATTCGGGGGTACTGTTTCGTTTTACGGGGATAGGGGGGCTTTGTAGCATTGGTGGGTTATGTCATCTCTCTTGGGGGTCAAACACCTTTAATGTCATGCTTTTAAATTCAGTAAAACATAATATTCTCACTTTAAATTTACTCTAAAAATTCTGGAAAAATACCCAAAACAGCAATTTTTAGATGCCCCCCATTCCAAAACCCGACGCACAATGGGGTGGGACTTTTTACCTGTTCTTATTGGGAGGGTAATAAACAATTTGCACCAGGTTTAGCTTTTTTTTTTTTTTGGATGTTTGGGTCCGACCCCTATTTTTACTGTACTACAAAGCCTGTTTACATATGGATTCACATATATTCCAAATTTCAACCAGAACGTAGCATTACTTCTTGAGATAGGGCACTCAAAATGGAAAAAAAGAACGGGCGATTGCGCTACCCCCTTTTTAGCTGTTGACACCAAAATAAAATCAGCTCTTATACCCACTAAGGGCTACTTGTCAAAAAAATTTTGTTTAATTCCGTTAGTTATTTCTTGAGATACAGCAGTCACAATTGACGACAAAAAGCGTTCTATAGCTCAACCCCCGTTTGAGTTATTGACACCAAAATTGAATCAGCACCTGTTCCTGTTAATACCAACATATGGACCAAATTTTGTTTGATTCCGCCAGTAACTTCCTGAGGAATAGCAAGCACGCGTAACTCGAAAAACGTCCCATTGCTCCACCCCCCTTGGAGGAATTCGCGCCAAAAACTAATGGGCACAAGTTCACATAGGGGCACATATGTGTACTAAATTTCGTTCGATTTCATGCGGTAGTTTTTGTTGTAGAGCGGCCACAAAAAACTGGTCACACACAGACGTGACACACATACATACACACATACATACATACACACATACATACATACACACACACACACAGACAGACAGACATTTTCCAAAAATGGTCGAAATGGACTCAGCACACCTCAAAACGTTCGAATCCGTCAAAATTCGAAATTCGAAAATTTGCACGAATCCAATACTTTCTTCTATATATTAGATATAGAAGAAAGTAAAAATCACGAGAAATACGCAGACGACAATCTATTACGATTTATCTTTCTTATTGTTGCATTAATAAAACTATTTTTATTCGCAAAAAAAAAAAAAAAAAAAAAAAAATCAACACCTCTTGGAGCGATTGGAGTCAAAATTGAACCAAAGCGTGTTTACGTATGGATTCACATATATTCCAAATTTCAACCAGAACGTAGCATTACTTCTTGAGATAGGGCACTCACAATGGAAAAAAAGAACGGGCGATTGCGCTACCCCCTTTTTAGCTGTTGACACCAAAATAAAATCAGCTCTTATACCCACTAAGGGCTACTTGTCAAAAAATTTTTGTTTGATTCCGTTCGTTATTTCTTGAGATACAGCAGTCACAATTGACGACAAAAAACGTTCTATAGCTCAACCCCCCTTTGAGTTATTGACACCAAAATTGAATCAGCACCTGCTCCTATTAATGGCAACATATGGACCAAATTTTGTTTGATTCCGCCAGTTACTTCCTGAGGAATAGCAAGCACGCGTAACTCAAAAAACGTCCCATTGCTCCACCCCCCTTGGAGGAATTCGCGCCAAAAACCAATGGGCACAAGTTCACATACGGGCACATATGTGTACCAAATTTCGTTCGATTTCATGCGGTAGTTTTTGCTGTAGAGCGGCCACAAAAAACTGGTCACACACAGACGTGACACACATACATACACACACACACACAGACAGACAGACATTTTCCAAAAATAGTCGAAATGAACTCAGCACACCTCAAAACGTTCGAATCCGTCAAAATTCGAAATTCGAAAATTTGCACGAATCCAATACTTTCTTCTATATATTAGATATAGAAGAAAGTAAAAACTCGTTGTTTATAAACAAAGAAAAATTATTCTGCTGTGAAATGTTGTTTTTTTGTTGGTTTCCGTTTTCTTCCTGTTCTTCATTTTTATCCGCTTCCAGCTGAGTGAAATTTAAAACTCTTAAAGTAATAATCCGTGCAGAATGAACAAAAAATGTTAGAACTTTTATACTTTTGTTTTTATCAGCTATAGTTCTTTTTAGTAATTTAAAGAACTCATTCTGATTTTTCTAGATTTTTTAAATAAATTTTTTGCCTAAAATATTTTTCGGTGGCTCAAGAAAATTACTAAAATGTGCATTAGTAAAGACTTAAATATCCTTATTTAAGTCTTAATTGAGCATTAAATTATTCACCGAAAACAACTTCTCAAAACAAAATCTTCTCTTTAAAAATAGTTGTAAAGTCAAAAAAAAAAAAAAGTGAAAAAAGAAGACTTTTCTATGCATGAAATTTTGCTCTTTATTGGTTTTTCTTGATAGTGTTTATGAAAATGTGAATATTTTCATCGAAGAATTCGGAGGAGTTATTTTTTTATTTATTTATTTTTTTTCAACACGGAAAATATTTTAATTAAGAAAAGCGTTTTTAAGTCTTTTAAAGAGTTTTAAAATGCCGCAAATATTTGCTCTAAAACGCCCAAGGAAGCTTTTTGATTAACTAAATTTCTATGAATATTTATTTTATTGTTCTTGAGAAAGCTGTTTGCGTAAACTAAAACACCATTTATTATTTCTCTAATTTTCGTCGTAAGGTAAATCTCTACAGTTGAAGCGAAAACGCATTTTGAAAGGGTGGTTCTAAGGTACGGGAAAAGAAAAAAAAAGCGTTGAACAAATGCAGTGCTCCCAATTAAGATATTTATTTTGAAAGTCAACATCTAAAAATAAAGAATTGTTTTCGCGGATGTGTAGTTTACCTGCGAAATCCGAACAAAACAAATTGCAAAAAAGACATAGTGCTGCATAGTGTGCTTCGTTCAGTCATTACAATTTATAATTAATGACAATAGTACCAGCATTATCAATAGCTTCTGCTGTTACTATGACCATTCCTAGTATTGAAACATTATTTTCATTACGTGAAACACACCGCCAGCTCAGCCGAGGACTGCAGTTTCGTGCTTATTAGCACTCATCAGCCCGGCATAGGAAAGTGACCGAGCTGGTGATGGAAAACCTCTTAAGGAAGCCAAGAGTGCAAAACAAACTGGTAGCTAATATAGAATTAGCAGACCAGACGAGTGACCGAAGCGATGGTTCGGTTCAACTCGAAGATTGAACGCAAGGCTAATAAGCACGAAACTGCAGTCCTCGGCTGGAAATGACTGAGCTGGCGGTGTATTTCACGTATTTCTGCTTTAGCCCTGGCTATTGGGCGGTAATTTACTGAATATTATTTTCATTATTATTATTAATATTATTATTATAGTAGAGTTTTGCGCATTCGGCATTTACTGACCCAGTTGACTCCAGAAAACTTGGTCACACTTTGGCAGAACCGAAGAAAACTACGCGAGAAAGCTGTTACGCACGAATTTAGCTCATTTTGAAAATATAGATCATACACTCAGGAACATTGAAAATAGCGCCTCAAGAAGAAAGCATCGGATTGAAGTGAAATTTAATATACAAAATAATACAGGCGAGAGATGCACTTGATCCCAAAATCTAGACAATTAAACAAATACAGGCTAAAAAATGAGATAAATACAGTGCAATATCAATAACACGTTGAACCCTCTTTTGCTGCAGTACATACCGCAACACGGTCCGGCATTGAGCTAATTAAACTTTTGATGTTCTTCTGAGGCAGAAGGACCCACAAATTTTGAAGAACCACTCCTAAATCTTTTGCACAGAGTAGCAGCGCGGCGACATTTGGCATTACAACTGATCCCATACATGCTCTGTAGGGGATAAGTAGTGGGAGTGGACTGGCCATGGAATAGTCTCAAAAGGACGTAAGTCTTGAACAACTCTAGCTGTATGCGTTCGAGCATCATCGTGCTGGAAAGTTGACCATGAGAGACCATTTAGGAACGGTCCTACATGTGGTTGCAGAATGTCAGCGCAGGCCCGTTAAGGTTGAACGTACCACAACCTAGAGTGGAGCGGCTATCATAGGCTATGGCGTCCCAGACCATTATGCCCGCTGTGCGGGCAGTGTGTCGTACGATAGAATGGGTGGAATAGTGTCTTTCTCCAGGGCACCTCCACACCTATGTGCGGTTATCATCTGACCCCAAAACGAGCCGGGATTTATCACTGAACCCCACATTTTACCAATCAGTGACATCCTACATCGCTCTGGCTTCGCGCAATTGTAGAAAGAGTTGCCTATGTTTTGTGTTAATGGCAGTCAACGAAAAGGGCGCTTGGACTGCAGATTCACTTCCGTTAGACGTCTACAAATGGCTCGAGGAAATACTGCTGCCTCTACGTCTGCTTGTATGGCGGAATGAGTCACTGTGGGATCCACGAGCGCTCGCCGCAACGATCCGTCGATCATCTTTCCTCGTCGTCATCCTGGCTGACCCGGTTTTCGCATGTGGGTACCATCTCGTGTCCAGTGTTGCCAGATTGGGGGAAATTTCCCCATTTTGGGGAAATCTGGTGATCTCTGGGGAAATTTTTGGGGAAATGGGATTTGAGGGGAATTCTTTGGGGAAAAATGTTTTTCTTGGGGAAAACTTGGGGAGAAAAAAGAATTGGTTATTTCTTATCTCTCGGTCAGGCGCTTGTATTTATGACTAGTGGCACCCGCACAGATTTGCCCGTAGTAGAAAATTAAAAGGTATTTTGGTTCCCCTGTATATTTACAAATAATGCATGATGAATTTCTCGCCAATTGGCTTGCCCATGCAACGGTTCCACATTATGATAACTTGGTAATTTAGTCGTTCATCTTATGATAATTTTGCTCGGGAAAATAATCTAAAATAATCTCTAAAAATTGGAATAGAAAAAGAACAAAATTGAATTTTTGAAAAAGCGCTTAAAGGAGCACACCCCCATGCTACAAACTAATTCTTTGCCATATTTCATGAAAATCGGTCGAACGGTCTAGGTGCTATGCGTGTCACAGAGATCCTGACAGAGAGAGAGAGAGAGATCCAGACAGAGAGACTTTCAGCTTCATTATTAGTAAAGATAAAAAAAGATAAAGATAAAGAAAAAAAAAAAGCGAAAATGGGGAAAAAAAAGTTGGGGAATTTTATAAGAAAATTTGGCTATTTGGGGAGAGAAAAAATTTCAAGAGACAAAAATATCAGAGGAAGTCGATTCATTTTATGAAAATATTAGTGGAAAAATAATTTTTGAATTTGGGGAATTTTGATAGAAATTTGGGGAAAAGTTGGAAGGGAATTGGGGAAATCTGGATTTGACCATCTGGCAACACTGCTCGTGTCCAATGCCTCTAACAGTTTCTAACGGAACACTCTAAACGAACCACCAGGGCAACAGCACAGCTCGTCGACCAGCCTGCAATTTCCATGCTGAGATCAAACCTCTTTCAATCTCACTTATCTCAATATTTACTGTGCTTTTAGCTCCACCCATCTGGTATTATTTTAACTATATAGTACCAAATGAAGCAGTGAGAAGCAATGGGATGTAAGTGGACATTTTCAAGTTTTGAGCAAAACACGTTTAAAGATCAGTTCTTAAGTAGACTTTCATTGATTTTTTTCTAAATCATGCTGTGTAGCAGCACCTACCAGGGCTACTAGTACTATCTTTTGCCCCAAAACAGAGGAGAGGTTCACCTACCATATGTACTGGTTATTTCCAAATTTTTCATTTCGCCACTTACATCCCTTTGCTTCTCACTGCCTCATATGAGGCAGTGAGAAGCAAAGGGATGCAAGTAGACTATTTTAAGTTTCGTGTAAAACGCGTTTAAAGATCAGATCTTAGGTAGGTTTTCATTGAATTTTTTTTTCTAAATCATGCTGTATAGCAGCACTTACCGGGGCTACTAGTACCATCTCTTGCCACAATACAGAGAAGTTCACCTACCATATGTACTGGTTTTCTCCAAATTTTTCATGTTTCTACTTACATCCCTTTGCTTTTCACTGCCTCAGTAGTCTATTCCAGTCGGGAAGAAAATACCTCAGAAGATTAAAGCATTTGGTAATACAGGCAGTTTTAAAAAAATTGATTCTCATATTGTAATATTTTGTTGTAAGTCAAATATTATTTTTGTTACTATAAAAGGGGCGTTCCACGGTATTTTTGACATTATGTAGAGTCCGTAACGTGACCTTTTTTTGCCATAACTTTTTAATTTACCGTTTGATTAGCAAATTATTTTAATTTGAGCTGGTGTGTTGGTAGGAAAAGATCAAAATAAAATAATATGCTAATCAAACAGTAAATTAAAAAGTTATGGCAAAAAAGGTCACGTTACGGACTCTACATAAATGTCAAAAATACCGTGGAATGACCCAAAAGGAAAGGTTCTTGTTATTAACGCTTTAAATATTAATTGATCATTTTAAATATGAATTGTGAGACCTCATAATACTCAATGCAGAAAAATTTAGTTAATATTGAGCTTATTTGTATTTCAAATAAATTGTACTATTAGTCAAGTACATGCGGGGCAAAGCGGATGGAGCAAAGTAAAATAGTTTGTTTCATTTACTCACTCAATCATTATTTTCTCTTTCATTTACTCACCCAATCTCTTACGTTTTTATTTATTAATTAATTCATTTACATTCATTCATTTAATAATCCACTTATTTAGTTATTCATTTACTGATTTTCTTATTCATTCATTCCTTTACTCGCTCATTTATTTTTCTTCATGCATTAATTGATTTATTATTTTAATTAGTCGTTTTTTGTTTCGTTATCTTTTCATTTATTCATTCAACCTTTTATTTGCTGATTCTTTTGATCAAAAGATTTGTTGTAAGTCAAATATTATTTTTGTTACTATGAAAGGAAAAAGTTCTTGTTATTAACGCTTTAAATATTAATTGATCATTTAAAATATTAATTGAGGCCTCCTAATATTCAATGCAGAAAAAATTTAGTTAATAATGAGCTTATTTGTATTTTAAATAAATTGTACTATTAGTCAAGTACATGCGGGGCAAAGCGGATGGAGCAAAGTAAAATAGTTTGTTTCATTTACTCACTCAATCATTATTTTCTCTTTCATTTACTCACCCAATCTCTTACGTTTTCATTTATTAATTAATTCATTTACATTCATTCATTTAATAATCCACTTATTTAGTTATTCATTTACTGATTTTCTTATTCATTCATTCCTTTACTCTCTCATTTATTTTTCTTCATATATTAATTGATTTATTAATTTAATTATTCATTTTTTGTTTCGTTATCTTTTCATTTATTCATTCAACCTTTTATTTGCTGATTCTTTTGATCAAAAGTACGTTTTAAAATCAAATAGAAAATATTTCAGTAGAAAAATAATTTATTTTTCACTTTGCCCCATGGAAAAAAAAGTGAAAATTTTACACTTTTTTTTTTTTTTTTTTTTTTTTTTGAAGACTCAAATTTACCGTCAAAAGTAAAAGATACTGTTTCAACTTAAGTTTTATAAAAAATACAATGTTCTTTCTTTATGTACTATAATTTTTAAAACAAAACTCCGATTTGTTCATTTTGAAAAAACTCGGTCATCTTGGAGGATGACCGAACTTGGGAGATTCGCAACTTGGAGGATTCGCAAAGGAAAACAAGATCACTTAAAAACAATTAAACATTAAATCAGACTTTTTTTTTTTTACTGGAAATCTAATACATCACCATTATTGACTGCAACATTCAAGCTTATATGAACCTAAATAGTATCACGGAGAACTCATTGAGCAAATATTACAAAATGAAAACCAAATACCATGATAAATCCTTTATGAGATAAATACTATGCAACAAATACATCTCTACTGCTGAAAAAGTTTTCTTTTCCTAATTTATTTCTAGATTTCAATCTTCTGCTCTATTTCAGTTGCTTAGTACTCATATTTTCATGTTTATTTATATCAACAAACATCCATTCAGTCTTATGTCCATATTTTTTTAAGAAAATAATCAGAGTAAATATTAAAACCCGAGTTGGCTGGCATTCATTTGCATGCACCTGGGAACTGTATAATGAAGTAGATATTTAATATTTTTATGTCTGTTCATCTGGTTATACTTTTTCGAGAACTTCAAAACAATAACTGAAAGAAATTTGATATAGAGTACATAGAGAGTGAGAGTTTTTCGGGAAAACTGGAACTATATCATTACAGCGAGAGATAGTGTTGCTTGGCAAATCATATTACTGGAGAGTTTTCTGTATGCTTTTTTATGGTTTTCGCCGACTTTCGTGCTTTTTTAGTGCCAAGAAAATGTTTTTCTGTTAGAGTTAAATTATAATCAAAGCAAATGTACTCTTCCAGATGAAAAATAGCTAGCAGTTTTTGATTCTACATTTTACTTGAAATACTTATAAAGTACATTTTTTAAACTTTGTTTTGGAAAATTTTAAAGTTTTGTTGAGTTTTATTTTCTTGAGTTTTGTAGGTTTTTTTTTTAGTTTTGTTTTTATTATTTAAAATTTCTCATTGTTTGTCTTTTATGATTTTCAGAGGTAATTTTTTCTTGACTGGAATACACTTGCTATATTCATGAAAGTGGCGTCTAGGTATAGTAAAGCAGGCAAACATGCGCTACTGGATAAAAGCACTTATGGTGCCACCAGCTGGAAAGCGGTGGAATTAGAATTCCTTTTTCAAAAACGGTTCGCGATAGAGGAAAAAAGCGACTTACAAAGCTGTAGCACATCATCGATTTCATACAAAAAGATACCTTGTTGACATTAAAACAAAGAATCTTATGTAATTAAAAACTGGGCGTATGTACCTATTTATGTATCTATCTAACAATTTATGTCCGAGTTACTTCTTTCGAACGCCAGTAAACTGACCATCGAACTAGGTATCAATGGATTCGTAATTTTCCCGTCTTCATGTTTGGCTATTTAACATAATCCTCCGATAATACAAGCGGAGATATCAATTAAAAACATGATACTTAGATTTCGACATAAAATCCCTATTTTTCGAAGGCTTTCCTCCATTCAAATTATTATTCAGTGCTTCATTTCAACTTTCCGTGACAATGCTTTTATTCGCAACTCCAATAAACTATAGGGGGCGCTGCAGCTACTATCTAATGGCCGATGAAAAAGGTAAAACAAACAAGTGCCGTAACTTATAACTTGCTTTGACGCTTAGTGAATGGCAGTAATTTTTCATCGTGTTTGTGGGAAGCTGTCTTTTCTATTCTTCTGAAATTACATTACATCACAAACTGTCTGAAACCTGTAATTTACCCCAAAGAAAACACGTGGAATGGAATGTTTTACCTTTTTCTTTAGTATTGTTAATCACCGCAAGGTAGCGTATTCGAGCTCTGGAGTTGCGAATTGAAATTTGTAGCGTGAAGAAAATCATTGAGAAGAAAGATCTGTTGCCATTTTTTTTTCTCGAACATGAACAAATAAAATTCTAGGTTTTGTTTTGAGGCTTTTATTGTAATCGGGAGACTTAAAATGTTTCCTCTTTGGTTATTTTTCCGAAATCGGCCGCAAAATTTTAGATTTTTTTTTTTGTTCAAGTGTGATTGTTGAACACGCGTCACTTGACATAACTTTTTTTTTCAAGGTAGACCTTACAAAGATGGGCAACACAGCTAGTATAGTAGAACTTGCATTTGTTTTTTCGTGATTTCACGAAAACGCCCCGGATTGACGTTCTTAAGACATCACAAAATATGAACGGAAGAAGAAATAATAATCATCCGGGTAAAACATGACACCGAAATGTCGAATTGTTTTTTTTTTTCTATCTCAAGTAATTTTTTCATGTCACAGGGCATGAACTCACGAAAAATCGAATACACATTTTAACAGCTCTATTCTTTTTATTAATATCCCCAAGGTGTCGTTTCATACTGAGTCGATAATGCTCAATAGCTTAGTAAATCATCTTTTTTTCTGTATCTCAATCCGTTTTCGAGACATAAACTCTAACTCCGCTATTTTCCACTGGGTGGCTCCGTAGACGGATTTATTCAGTAGTGCATAGCCGCATTACTATAGTTAGACACCATTTTTATGAATGTAGCAGCAGCAGTTCCAAGGCTGGGAAGGGACTTTAGTGGGCACCCTTGTACACCTGAAAATAAGAATTACTACGCCATTTAGGTGATTTACATAACAGAGTTTTTCTTCCCAGGTGATCCATTTTCAGTTCGAACACTGTCAGTGAAACTAAACGCATACAGTTTTTAAAATATTAATAGCTATTTTTTATGTTACTTTTCTCAAAATACTAGCATGACTATAGACTTAACAGAAACAAATAAATACCTTTGTGTAGAAAAGCAAAATTAAAAACAAAGTTTTATTGCACGAAACTTGCAGTTTGCTGCATACACTTGTTTCAGGGTTACAAAGAACGCCTTTTTCAATGAGAAAGAAGTGAACCGTTGGGGAAAAAAAGGCGTTACTTGTTGCGCCGAAACACGAATCTGCGGCAAACTGCAAGTTCTTCGCAATAAAACGTTGTTGTTTTTTAATTTTATAGGCCTATCATTTGACGCCGTAAGAACCACAGAGCAGGGTGAATATTTTTTTTTTCATGAATTGCTTATTGTACTCACTTGAACAGTTTTTTTTTTTTTTTTTTTTTGCAAATTACTATGACGACGAGAATAAGGTTGTTTTTAATAAACTTACATCGGGGATACAAATAGTCTCGGTTTGCGTTCTTTTTTTTTTTTTCAAAACTTAACTCAACCAGATTTCACTTTAAAAAACAGAGAGTTTTTTTTTTTTTCGAAACCTTATTCAACCAGAGTTCACTTTAAAAAACCAAGGAGGTTTTTTTTTTTTTTTTTTTTTTTTACTTAACTTAACCAGAGTTCACTATAAAAAAACAGGGAGGTTTTTTTTTTTTTTTTGTAAAATCACGTTTTTTTTCAGGAAAAATGCCTGCATAGAGATGACCTTAAATAGCGAAACTTCATCTAAATACAAAATTTCCAGAGTACTTATTCCCATCATTTAAGATTGATTAGAAGTAAAAATATTAAACATTATACGCTGTAAATAAAATCTTTATGATAGGTGTACTAGTGGATATCGGTCATTAATTCATTATCTTTATTACCGCATCCTAATTACCATTTCGTAGCAAGCAATGTAAAACCTGCAATTATTTATAAATTCGGCACGACTCTAAACGAGACGACAGAAACTTGGATGAAACATAGGATGACTCGCCTGACAGTGCAGTAAGTTAAGTTGCTCAAGTCTTTTTATGTCTCTTTAAAGTGAGAGGTAAAATTAGTGAAATTATCCAAAAACTTTTACTGAGCCTACGACTTGGTGAAACCAAGTAGCACTCACCCCTTGCTGTAATGAACCAAATTCACTGATTCAATGACCCACGTTTATGAAACAACAATGGCATTCTTAGGGTAAGTTAAACTGGATATAGCAAAACATACATAGCCATTGTTTTTCAATGGCTATGTATTGAAAAAACCCCAAAGATGATGAAGATAATGGGGATCTTTTGCAAAAGTGGAGCCACAGTGGAGCTACAGAGCACGTGTTTTCGTCAAACGCATTATTTTTTTAACACAAATCCTTTCTTATCATGGACTAGCGATGCTTTGTTAGATGCATTGGACCTTTTTAGGGCGCACTTTTGCATACCAAACAATAATTACTAATTGGAATTTGACTTTTCAGTGCTCTTCAACTGGTGTACGGAATTTTAAAAAACTACTAATTCAAGTAACAAAAGCAGTCCTTCCTAAAAAGCACAACGTTTTCTATTTTTAGAAGAACAAAGTCAATCCCGCGGGACTAGCTCCTTACAATCCCGAAATCCCGCGGGAGTGAAATCGACGCGGGATTGGAAATCCTACTCGCATACTCTGTTTCAAAAACTCATATTATCATTAAAAAAAACTGAATAAATTGGAAAACCTTTTGTTTCTGCATGAGGGTTATGAAGAAGCAATCATGCATGCTGCCCTTTTTATACTATGTAATGAAGTTTTCAGAGGAGGAAAAAGTTTCACTGTGAGAATTGAGCAGCTGTAAGAAAACGAGATTTACGGTGCTTTCTTTGATCATTTTCAAACTGCGCTGCCAATTTAAATGCGAATTTCTTCAAAATTAAAAGATCTGCATTGAGTAAAACAATTGACTTTAAAAATGAAAGAGTGACGAAATTAGTGCTTCTACGAAGCAAACCACCAGTCTCGGTATTTACGTTTATAATGCTTTTTGGTTTAAAATTATTGGGGAAAAACCAAAATTAATTAATAAAATCAAAATTAGAAGATAACAAGAAGTACTGTCTAGAACTAAGCGAGCCTACTTTTTCGTATACCAACATGGATTTTCTAGCCATGAGGTCAATATTTTCTCCATTAGTTGAGGTTGAAAATAACGTCAAACATAGGTTTTAAACATTTAAAACGTATTTTCAAAAACAAATTATGCATCGCTCATGCAAAAAAAAAAAAAAAAAAAAGAATTCGGATTTTCAAGGGTTTAACTTTCAATAAATTTCAATCATTAGTAGATTTTCTATTGCAAACACTTTAAACAAAGCTATTTTGTCTAGCATTTAAGCGTAGAATTTAAAAAGAGCAAATTGAAGAACAGAATTACAAAAGTATATATTTCTCCTAATATTAACATATAATTTCGAATCTAACTGCGTAAAAAATAATAAATATACAGCAATACAAACGCGGTTAATATATTAGCTTCATTATTTAAAAAAAAAAATTTTTTTTACTATTTTGTAAAATAAGAAAATAAATGAATAGAATTAAAAATGCTTCACAATAAATAATATTTAACTAAAGTAAAATGAATAACAGCCCTTTTTTAGAGTAAAAAATTTCCATCACCTCGATATTTCTACCTTTTTTTTCCTTGCAAAAATTTGAAAAATATATTTTAACTTAAGAAATATAATACTAAAAAATGAATGATATTAATAAAAGAACACCTAAGTAAACTACTTTTATCAAAAATAAATTCTTCTGCAACTCTTTCTTTCGGGTAAATAAAAAACACTCTGAATATATTTTTTATTTTTCACTATCAAAAATAAAATTAAAAAAGTTCTCCCATAGGCTTTAATGTTAAGAAAATTTTAATTGTTTATTTTAAACATTTGTTTATGAACATGTTCCTCACCAAGAGCTTTTCTGGACAAAGTTTGTTTCAAACAAATCCGCATAGAAGTTCTGAATCAATGTTTGCCATAAACGTTTTTTTAGGCGTTCATGATTTTTTTTCTAACTGATCATTTTGAACGTCCGTTTATGAACATGTTCTTAGTCAACATTCGTTTTCAACAAAGCTTGTTTCAAGCAAATTTGCCTTTAAGTTTAGGATCGGCATTTGTCTAATACTGTCCGTTCTCGAAAGCAAAGACTACCACTCAGGAAAGATTCCATTTCAAAAAGGGGCGATAGGTTGAGGATGGGCACTTACCGCTCGCACTTGCTGTCTTTGAACAAGTTATTTTGAACCTTTCACTTCCGTGTTTCCCTCCCTATTTTGATAAAATCACAGCAGACCTGACGCATGCGCAAATTGGCGCTAAGTCTCGGCTTAGGAAAACGAACAGTATTTTTCTGTAGGCGCTAATGTTTAAAATTTTTGAACAGTTCAAAGTTGAAGAAAAAAAAAATAGTTCAAATCCAAAAAGGAACTGTGGAATAAGGCATCTTTGCTGAGATCTCTCGAGTAAAAAAAAGTTTGTTGAAATCCACGTATTCTCTCAAAAGTTATTAGGGAGGGGCAAACTGACAAATACATTTTTCCATCTCAAAACCTTACTTTACAGCCCTTAATTTTTCGATATTTATTTAATTACTAAAAAATCGCCCGTCAAGGTACGACGGGTGAAAATTGCTTCTACATTTTAACGAAGCAATTGCCTGTTTGGTGATATTTTGATAGTTGTAATTTTAACCCTAACGCCAATGGATTAACCTAAGCTCCAGTTGATAGCATTGATTGTTAACCATTTTTTCGTTTCTTCATTCTCCTAAAATGACAGTCTTACCAGTAAGACAGTTAAGTTACCGGATCTAGTTCAGCCTTGTTAAAATAAAGCATTTCCTTGCATGGGGGTCAAATATTACCAAAAAATATCATAACATTATCATGCCTTGGCGCGAGTTTCATTGTTGGTGACGTCCGAAGCGTTAATCGATCAGTGAATTTGATTTTATATATACAAGGATTTTCCCTATTTAAAACTTATTTTTGTTCTTTGCGATATTTTTACGATGTGTTAAGACGTCTTTCATATCTTTATTTTGTTTTTGTTTTTCTATTGCTTTTACGGGAAAGTAGGCTAAAATTGAGATCTGTTCATCAATAAAACGTGAAAAAAAAGGTTTGTTTGTTTTTTTTCTTTTTTCAGGTGTTTCAGGAGTCTTACTCAATCAGTGAATTCGATTTTATTTATACAAGGATTTTCTTTATTTAAAACTTATTTTTGTTCTTTGCGATATGTTTACGATGTGTTAAGACGTGTTTCGTGTCTTTTTTTTTAATTATTATTATTATTTTTACGGGAAAGCAGGCTAAAATTGAGAACTGTTTATCAATAAAACGTGAAAAAAAAAAGTTTTTTTTTTTTTTTTTTTTTACTTTATTACAACAGTAAAACATGTAATAAAGCTTTGTTCTGTTATAAAATTAAAACACCGTCCTTTGATCATTTACCCACATGCTATAATTCGTAATTATAATTATTTTCAATAGACTCTTGATTGAAATAGAATATTTGTTATTAATGAAATAAATTCAACTTATATACCAATGAATTCCCTAAGACTGAAAAAAATAATACCGTATTCAAAACGTTAAAGTAATTGTCACAACTTTAATTAATTTTTGCTCCATTGAAAAAAAATATATGTAAGAGCGAAAGCAAGTGCCTTAGAACCGAAAAACTTTTAATTAAAATACAATTCGCAATATCATATGAAGACGAGAAGAAATTCAATTGTTATATTACAATCTAAAATTTTCATTTTTATTGAAGCGTCGCTTTTAAACATGTTTTGTAGCCATTTCAAGGTAAACTAATGCAATTTTCTTTTCTTTTTCGTAAATTTAACATGAAAGAGGAATGCTTTTTTTTTTTTTTTTTTAATTTGTATTAAAGTAGTTTCTGCTCGTCTCATAACTATTCTCTAAGATTTAATTTCGCTGACTATAATGGAAAACGGAGAAGGTTCAATTTACAGATATTCGCTTACAGGATCATGCATTTAATTCTGCTGTTTGTTCGATAAGAAAATTTCAGCTAGAGAGAGTCATATTTTTGTCAGTCTTTTCTAAAAATTTAAGAAAACGGAGAAGGTTCAATTTACAGATACAGTGAAACCTGTGTAAGTTGACCACTTGCGGTGCAGTACTTTGGTGGTCAACTTAGACAGGTGGTCAACTTATAAAGGGGGTAATGATTTTTTTTTTTTTTTTTTGTCATTTCTTGCACCATGTATTCATTTTTTGACTAATTGACACTTACTCTTTCCGTTCAACTCATTTTCATTGTTTAACAATACTTTGAAACAAAAATTTAAAATGTTATTCAAGTTATTTTTTGGGTTACTTTCTCAGAATAATGTATAACGTGTCATGTAAATTTAAAATTTCAGTAAATTGATCCAAAAAAAAAACATTGTTTATTAAAAGTTATTTGATATTAATAGTTTCTAAAAATTCATAGCTAATCAAAAATAACAAATTTTTCGCTTTTTTTTTTCTCATATACATTTAATACATTTATAACCCTGATGATCTACTTTTCAACAAAATAACTCCTTATTAAAGTTTGGCGCACTTATTAGACACTAGTTTTGGAAATTCCATATGAGTCAGCTAATTTTTTCTGGATTTCTCTTTTTTCAATTAATTTTAATACTTCATACTTTTAACCAATCTCAAGTTCAACTAACTTTCTTTTTGAAGCCATTTTATGTAAAACGGCTTCAAACCGTTTTGCTTCTACATTTTAACGAAGCAACACAAAGAGCAACAAGCTGAACTCTCATAGTTCTAAAAGGCAGTTGAAAATGAAAATGTCCTATTTCTTAATCCCTTGCACCAGAAATACTGCAATGCAAGTAACTTTTACTCTAGCACAATTCCAGTGCTGCCACAAAATATTGCAACTGGAAAAAAATACTTTGTACTTTTCTACTGACACATGTTTTCATTGAACAGAGAGCACAAAAGGTAATCTCAAATAGAACAACAAAAGAAAAGCAAGTTTGGAGAATCTGGTTCTTAGTAGTTTTCCAAAATGGTTAAACTTACAAAGAGGTTTAGCTATGCTGCTGTTTTATTTAGTTGGTAAAATGCTGGTTTGGCATCAAAAATATTCTTGGAAAGCTATAAAAAAAAGTAATAATAATAAAATAAAATAATTTGCAAAATTAAGTTAAAAAAATAAACTAAGTGGTCAACTTACAAAGGGTTTTTTACAATACTCCAAACCAAATTTGGAGTACATTAGTGGTCAAGATAGACAGGTGGTCAAGATAGAAAGGTGGTCAAGTTACAGAGGTTTTCCTTTATTATACAAGATAGGACTAATTCCGTTCCTGACAAAAGCGGTCAACATAGACAGGTGGTCAACTTATAAAGGTGGTCAACTTTACAGGTTTTACTGTATTCGTTTACAGGATCATGCATTTAATTCTGACGCTAATTCAATAAGAAAATTTTAGCTATAGAGAGTTTCATATTTTCGTCAATCCTTTCTAGAAATGAAAAAAAAACATTCATTTGAATTGTGACGTCTTGAATTCAAATTATGTGTTTCGCAATCACGAATTGCAATGGGGTCGTTTTGAAAATTTTAAAAGTATTTTTTTCTGAAAGAGCATGCTTAAAACATAGGGTCTGACCATTTTTTAAATAATTTGTTTAAGTTTAATATTTTTAAAAAAATTACTTAAATCGGTGCGCTTTCATTGTTTACGCTTCTGTCCGATGACATCGCAAATGATGAAATGCCATTCGGTGTTGCCATTCACGCAGCAAAATATTTGATTCGCAACTTTACTCACGTGTATTGGCAACGATATGGTTGATAGCAAGCGTAGAGCGCAATATTTAATTCGCTTCTTTATTATCATCACATGGAAACGCGGCAGACAGATGCACAAAAGTATATCATTTGTGACGTCATCAAGACAACGCCTTGTTTTCAAAATCGGACAGTTTAAAAAATTAATTAAAAAATAACTGTTGGGAAAATGAAAGTATTTTCTGAGTCCATGTTTTTTGTTTTGCTTATTCTATCAATTTCAGTGACAAAAAGTACTACTTTTGACTAAAGGAAACAACCCCATTGGACCCTGCTTGTTGATTTTCTTGCTTCTACAAATGGAATGGAATACAAATAGCCAAGAATTTTGCACCCGTTATATATTATGACTGCCGATTTTCTAGAATAACTACTACGCAAGGACGGATACAAGGGAGGGGCGATAGGGGCGATCGCCCCTCCCTTGAGGGACCCTGCACCGGTAATTTTTCCGAATTGAAGTCCTTAAATGCAAATGTATGCACTTTTTAATATCGTTAAGAAAGGAAATAGGGTTCGAATCAACCTTACGCAAAGTTTTGGGGGAATTAAAGTTTCAAAAAGACAATTTTAAACGATATTTGGCGATGTTTGAAAAAGAAGTTTGGAAGCCTTCCAAGGGTATTTTGCAAAATTTAATTTTTAAAGCGAATTTTAGACGATTTTTGACGATGTTAGGGGGAGGGAGGTTTGAAACTTTCCCCAGAAATTATTACGAAATTGAAGTTCTAAAACAGTTTTGGAGTACCTCTTTCAATAGCAAAGGAAAGGAATAATTTCGAGACTTCTTTGGCTAAATCTTTATATTTTAGTTGTTTTAGATAACTGTGCCCTCCCCCGCCCCCTCCTCGAAAAATGTATAAATCAGATACGTAGTAAAAGGTCAGTTTAAAAAATCAACCGCCCCCTCCTTGAAAACTTTCTGGATCCGCCCTTGCTACTGGGGCATTCCACGGTATTTTTGACATTTATGTAGAGTCCGTAACGTGACCTTTTTTGCCATAACGTTTTAATTTACTGTTTGATTAGCATATTATTTTATTTTGATCTTTTCCTACCAACACACCAGCTCAAAATAAAATAATTTGTAAATCAAACAGTAAATTAAAAAGTTATGGCAAAAAAAGGTCATGTTACGGACTCTACATAATGTCAAAAATACCGTGGAATGCCCCTAATACGAGGCATAGCCATAAAAAAAGAAATGGTGATTAGGATGCGGTGACCAATGTCAACCCCTGCACTTATCTTAAAGATTATTTTATGCGTGTAACGTTATGTATTTTTATTTCTTATCAATTTTAAATGATGAGAATTAGTAATCTGGAAATTGTGTATTCAGATGAATTTTTGCTGTTAAAATTTATCTATATAGATTTTTTTCCCGGAAGAACCGTAGTTTCACACAAAAAAAACCTTTTTTAATGTAAAATCAGCTTGACTTAAGCCCTGAAAAAAAAATGCATAAAATCAAACCTTAGATGATTTTTAACTATGCGTCGAAGAAAATTTCGCTATCAAAATAAATATTAAAAACAACCGTCGTCATGGTAATGACGACGGTATGTCATTTTCCCGTTATTGGCAATTTTAACATGATTCAATGGTTTACTCTCTAAATGTCATTAACAGTGGCAAAATCAAAACCAGATTTTTAAAAAAAGGCGTCAAATTTGTCGCCAAGTTGGTGACAAAACTTGGCGACCAAAAGACTGGCGATATATCGCCAAGTGTGCGCCAAATTGTAACACTACTTGAGTTTACATCGAAATTAACAATAATTTCCCCCCAAAAAGGGGCAAAAGACCCCCTTAGAAACACCCGAATGCAACCAAAAGGGGAGGCGCACAACTAGACCCCACTAGGAGTGTACGTACCAAATTTAAACTTTCTAGGACATACCGTTTTTGAGTTATGTGAGATACATACACATACACACATACGCACATACATACGTACATACAGACGTCACGAGAAAATTCGTTGTAATTAACTCGGGGATCGTCAAAATGTATATTTCGGGTGTCTGTACGTTCCTTGGCATAATATATCCACGTGCGGTCGAGTCGAAAAAAAAAACATTCATTCGGGGGTGAGCAAAATAGAAATTAAGGCCGATTTTTGAGTGAAATTTTTTTTTGCGAATACAATACTTCCTTTTTTGTAACAGGAAGTAAAAACAGAAATTTTTACTTCGAAATGTCAAAACTTTATATCTGATATATTTTCCTTCATAATCTCACACGTGTTTTCAATTTAGTTATCTCTTTTAATCCCAAAATATGTGAACGAAATTTTTTATTAGCTATTTTGTGTTTTGAGTGCATGTTTTTTATTTAGTGTATTGTTACCAGATAAAAAAATTGATACACAAGTTTTTTTGTTTTTTTTTAATTCTTATACTGAAAATGTCTAAAATATGTTGCCAATACTTAATCAAAAATAATAATGTAAAATTTGAAGCAGTAATGCAGACAAAAACCTTCTTTGGAAATGAAAAATAGGATCTGTAACGTGAGTCGCAGTAATAGTTGTTTTTAGTAAACAACTGCTAATTATTTTTTTCTGATTTATCCAAAATTTAATCATTGAAGGAATGTTCCAGAATTTGTACCCATTTCTAAACATGTAAAAAAATGAAAGAATTCCCATATCTAAACATAATACAAAATAAACTTAGTATTCGAAGTGGACTGTCACACGTATGTTTCAGAGTACATTCACGGAATAACAAGAATCAAGTTAAATCTCAGTAGTTTAAAATATTAATTCATCTGCCAATTAGCAACGTAAAAACAATAAACTTCAGTTAAAATCAGTTCAAATACAGCTCTTTTTACTTCCTTTTACAAAAAAGGAAGTATTGTATTCGCGAAAAAAATTTCACTCAAAAATCGATCTTAATTTCCATTTTGCTCATCCCCGAATGAATGTTGACTTTTTTTTTTTTTTTTTTGGACTCGACCACACGTGGATAAGTGCCTAAGAACGTATACACACCCGAAATATCCATTTTGACGATTCCCGAGAAAAAAACGAGTTTACTCGTGACGCCTGTATGTGCGTATGTGCGTACGTGCGTATTACGTATGTATATCTCTTAACTCAAGAACGGAATGTCCTAGAAAGTTGAAATTTGGTACGTAGACTCCTAGTGGGGTCTAGTTGTGCACCTCCCTTTTTGGTTGCATTCGGATGCTCCAAAAGGGGTCTTTTGCCCCTTTTTGGGGGGGGGGGAAACCATTGTTAATTTTGATGTAAACTCAAGTGGTGTTATAATTTGGCGGACACTTGGCGATATATCGCCAGTCTTTCGGTCGCTAAGTTTTGTCGCCAACTTGGTGACAAATTTGGCAATTTCTATACATATATATATATACATTTTTTTTAAAAAAATCAGGTTTCAATTTGGACGCTGTTGGTGATATTTAGAGAGTAAACTATTGAATCACATTAAAATTGCCAATAATGGGGAAATGACATTAAATTGGAGTAAAAGGAAGTTATGTGATGCACACATCAGCTCGTTTTTTTAATGCCGTAGTAATTTTCAATTGTGCTGCGAGTCACGCATGGAATAATCCTGGTTTCTATTTTCACATAAAGTTTTTGTTTACATAAAGCATTTGTTTAAATTTGAATGGACATTTTAATCACAAAATTCTCCGAATCACAATACATGTTGTTTTTTTTTTTTTTTTTTTTTTTTTTTTTTTGTTGTTTTTTTTTTTTTTTTACTAAAGTTTAGGCATACCATTTGTTTCTGTAAGAATTAGGTTGTTTCCGAAATTTTAGAAGCATTTTTTCTCAAAGAGTATGCTTGAAAACACAGGATTTAACCATTTTTCAAATAATTTGACAAAGTTTATTATGTTTTAACAGTTACTTTCAGCTGTGCGCAGATTTAATTTCATTTTTATGCTTCTGCGCATGATATCACACGCGATGAAATGCCATTCACTGATGCTATTAGCGCAAAGCGCAATATTTAATTCGCTTCTTAATTTACATCTACTGGCAACGCGGTTGACAGCAAAGCGTAAACATTCAGAGCGCCAATGTAGTAGCGCGCCAAAGCACATTACTTGTGATGTCATAAAGACCGAGCATTATTTCCAAAATTAAACGTAAAAAATTAAATAAAAAATAATAACTTAGAAAAATAAAAAAAATCTGGTTCCTTATTTTTTATTTATTTTTTAATTTTTTTATTTATTTATTTTTTTTTTTTTATTTTTTTATTTTTTTTTTTTTTTGCTTATTCTATCAATTTCAGTGACTAAAGGTAGTACTTTTGACTTGAAGGGGGAACACCCCCATCATACAGCCTTGTGACTTATAAAAAGATTAAAATTATTTTTTACAGTGAGAGTTTTCTTAATCAAAACTCAGAGCGCAAAATGAATAGCAGCCACTCGCATTTTATTCTAAAAATACTCATAACTAAATTATCGCTCAGAAACAATGTTGTGAAGGTATGTCGGGGGGTAGAGGGCAGTTTCAAATTTCAGCAGTGAAATGCTTTTACATGTGTTCGAGGTGGCACTCCTCCTAATACTGTCGCATGCGTTTAATAAGAGCTACAGTTGCAGTTTGGTAATAAAGACTTCTTCACCTTCATTTTTGCGGACAGAACGATCATCCAACGTTATTCTGAGAGATGTCTGCTTCAAAAAATGAAGGGATAACTAAGGTGTAGTGGAATGTGGGGCAAATTGAAAGAGCGTGACTGAATGAAATGGTTGTTGCGAGTCCAGCCAACTTCAAGAAATTCTTTAATGACGACACAGTTCTTGAGAAAACACAGGAGATTTATTTACAACTATGTACAAGAAATATCGTTAACAACTGCTAAATTAACCATAACAATTAGGCAAATATCAATTAACACCGTAAACTCAACGGTAACGCACGTATTTACGTCGAAATACGCAAAAACACAGCGCAAAGGCTAATACATTTTCCAGCGCAACGACTGATAACGAGACTCACAGTCAGAAAGCAGAACTGACTCTCCTTTCCAATGCCACACGGCTATTTAAAACTCTCGAAAGAGAGCTCTCAAACATTCCACGTGATTCCCGAAGTTTCATTTCATTTTCTTTTTATTCATTCACAAATCCTATTATTCAGAAATGGAGGGACCATATACTTCATTCGAATGTAAGGGGGTTGTATATTCATTACAAGAAACTATTTACAGGTTACTACGGTAATTTTAGGTGAAAGATAATGGAATAAACGCCAAATTTGGCCAGATTCCTACAAATTAATCACAAAAATAGTTACTATTTACAGAATTTGTAACATGGTAAAAGAAAAAGATACAGCTATAAAATATCGCTGTATCGTCACAGTAAGAATTTGTTTTTCATGCCGTGGCGATACATTAGCATTCCAGACACCCCCGTACCTTCCACTCTTTTTGGATAAACCGGCTTGGAATGGGTCTCTGCAAAATTTGTTTGTATAGAACGTAATACATATTTTTATTTTTTTTACAATGAACAATTTTGAGGCTTCAGGTTACACATAGGCAGAATCACAGTTCTATAACATATGATACATTACGTGAAATGATAACATATGAAACATGGCGTAGATTAATAACATTTGATACATGACGTAGATTGATAACATATGATACATGACGTAGATTGTCTGTAACGATACAGTGATTACGTATGACTACAAAATTTTCTTTTTTCCTTTTTTTTTGAGCAATCACGATTGCTTATTGTTTTCATTTGACTGTTTTTGGCATCCTATTATTTTATTTTCCCACCGCACCATCACCGTCGACCGGGTCCTCACGATGCTGCTCCTATAGCGAAAGCCGTCTCCAGGTTGCATCCATGTCCTACACACACGCGCATACATACACAATTACACACACACACGCACACATACACACACATACACCTACACACAAACACATATACACACGCATACATACAGACACATACACATACACACACACAAAAACATACACACACAACTACCCACACATTCATTTCTGCACACAGACACAAACACATATGCCTACACACACATACGCATACCCCCCCCCCACACACATTCATACACACAACTACCCACACACTCATGCCTGCACACAGACACGAACACACATGCCCTACACGCACATACCCCCCCCCCCCCCCCCACACACAAACACACACGCCTACATATACACACTCGTGATTGCGAAAAACATAATTTGAATTCAAAATATCAAAATTTAAATTAATTTTTCTTTTCTTTTTTTTTTTCTTTTGCGGTGTCATAAAAAATTCCTAAACTTGTGAAGTAATATGACACAAACCTCACATTCATACGACAATTTGTTGTTTTTCTATGAATTTTTAAAATGTGTCCAGGACGTCTGACGCCCTGTATATTTCCTGCTACCGTTGGGGCGAAACTAACTTGTCAGCGTCGTAATGCTGTGATTACAATCTGCTTAGTCTTCACAATGCTGCCAAGTTAGGTTTGCCCAAACTATGGTTTCGTCCGCTATCCGCTATTAAGCACATAGCATTGATATTGCTTAGTAGTGTTGTGCCCATCTCACATTCAGGGCCCGACTAACTAAAAGTGAGGCCCTAGGCCCAAAATAATTTGGAGGCCCCCTGAAGACTCTATAACGGGATACGGAGGCTACAGGTTTGGCCCCCGTCGGAATGCATTTTGGAGGCCTCTTTGTCTATAAAAGAAATATACGTAAATCATTAACCATGTGCATTTATGAATTCCTTCAGAGCCCCTCATAGTTGTGACATGGTAAATTCGCTATTAGCAGAATGAATAAAAATTCTCCTTTAAGGGAAGTTTTTTGCGGTTAATAAGTTATTATTATTATTTTTATTATTATGCATAATTCTTTAGGAAATTTGAGGCCCCTTAGGAAGATGGGACCCCAGGCCCAGGCCTAGTTGGCCTGTGCTATAATCAGGCCCTGCTCACATTTGTTCTAGATGATTTGTGAGGAGCAATTCTAAGGACTAAAGTTTCATTATAATCATCCAAAATTTACAGGAACTCACACGCGTAAGTATACAAGTTCGTGATTCAGTTTCTATTTAGAGGGGAAGGTTGCCGTCAATGAACCGGTCCCATGACTAGTCCGCGAAGATATTTCCCGTACCAGAGTTTGTGCAGACGCGTTATCAGTTTTAGTACCTTCCATCGTCTGAAAACAGTCTACTGTAGAGTCGTCAAGTAACTAAAATTATTTAATCATATTGTTAATTGGTTAGAAAATATTTCTACCATTATCTTACTAATTATTGAGATTTTCATTTAGTTATAACATGCTTTGAATATCACTGATCATCTAAATGTGAACATTGACTCAAAAGAGTGCCTTTTCAAGTACAATTCCTTATACTTCATGTTTCATCATGATTCGTTACAACTATAAGAATATTCAAAATGACGCAGTTGCTATCATTGGACCACTAGGTGTTTCCATAAATGGACCACCTGACAAAGTGTTTCATTTATGGAAAATCTCAAATATTGCTGTAACTTCAGCTCAATTACCTTTACAATATATATGACAATGAAAAAAATGATCTCAGTAATTCATGAAAACTCTTATACTCAGTGATGTTCCTATCAATTTTTCTGAGGGTATACTCCCAGTAATCAGTTCTGCAAAATATGTGTATGGGCAATTCCACGGTGTCGGACGTAAAAATTGCACGAAATTTACTTAAAAAAACTAACACATTTATTGGGTAACAATTTTAAAACAGATCAAAATATTTGTTTAATTACTTACCAATGTATGTAGAATTGTTAAGCACAAAATAATTCTGATAAAAAATTTTGTTTTAAGAAAGGAAATATTTAACTCATGGTGTCGGACGTATGAGCTGAATCTGAAAAATGAGACTAGCAAAACTAAAATCTAAGATTCAGGTCAATGGCTTAATCTGCAACAATGTAACTACTTTTATGTCAAAGAGCAATGATGAAATATTAATAACTTATAAATGTTTTTTTTTTTTTTTTTGAATTTTAAAGGTATAAGTGTCAAAATAGGGAATTTTTTTATTGGTGTCGGACGTAAAAACTTGGTGTCGGACGTAATATGTACAAAATTATCATGGTATCGGACGTAAACAAAAATGTTTAAAACCTATTTCAATTACTTTTAATTTTGCTCAAAACCGAATAATATGTAAATGGCAATAAATGATATGTTTAGATAATTACAACATTAAATATCAAATATTTTTTGTAAATGCTAATTATCAACCACGTCTAATTGGGATAGGTGGAAATAAATTCTTAAAAATATTTTCTTTTGTATAGAAGATTTTATCTTTCTCTTTTAGCTATTTAAAGTGCCCTTCTGTTTTATACGTCACAGATACATCAATCATTACACCATTTAACTGGGGGATGCATCCTAGGTAATTTGCAGACTGATAGTTAACCACAACCGCTGTCCTTTAAGTTCTGCAATAAATTCCATATCTTTAAATTTATCCGATGCATTACTGTCAGATAATTCTATAAATGGAATAACCAGCTGAAATATTTTCAACCGACTTCAAAAAAGTAGGTTATGATTTCGTACTGCGGCTTTTTATGTGTTTTCGAATTATTCCAACACTACTGGATCGATTTGAATTTTTTTTTTTTTTTTTTTTTGTTTGGAAGGGTATATTTCCCAGATGGTCCCATTGTAATTTGGTCTGGATCTGATAAGGGGTCTCGGAGAAATCCAAGAAACTTTAAATTTCATACGTCATGGTCACGTGGTGTTGCTGTGATTGGTGTATTTTCACACCTAAGCTTTTGGCTTTCTCTTAAACGATATTTAATTCTCGCGGCACATGGATGATTAATTTTCTCAAAGCTGCGCCGCATGGTCATTTTTACTTTCTTCTATATCTAATATATAGAAGAAAGTATTGGATTCGTGCAAATTTTCGAATTTCGAATTTTGACGGATTCGAACGTTTTGAGGTGTGCCGAGTCCATTTCGACCATTTTTGGAAAATGTCTGTCTGTCTGTCTATGTGTGTGTGTGTGTGTGTGTGTGTGTGTGTGTGTGTGTGTATGTGTGTCACGTCTGTGTGTGACCAGTTTTTTGTGGCCGCTGTACAACAAAAACTACCGCATGAAATCGAACGAAATTTAGTACACATATGTGTCCCTATGTGAACTTGTGCCCATTAGTTTTTGGCGCGAATTCCTCCAAGGGGGGTGGAGCAATGGGACGTTTTTCGAGTTACGCGTGCTTGCTATTCCTCAGGAAGTAACTGGCGGAATCAAACAAAATTTGGTCCATATGTTGGTATTAACAGGAACAAGTGCTGATTCAATTTTGGTGTCAATAACTCAAACGGGGGTTGAGCTATAGAACGTTTTTTGTCGTCAATTGTGACTGCTGCATCTCAAGAAATAATGAACGGAATGAAAGAAAAATTTATCGGCAAATAGCCCTTAGTGGGTATAAGAACTGATTTTATTTTTGTGTCGACAGCTAAAAAGGGGGTAGCGCAATCACCCGTTCTTTTTTTCCATTTTGAGTGCCCTATCTCAAGAAGTAATGCTACGTTCTGGTTGAAATTTGGAATATATGTGAATCCATATGTAAACAGGCTTTGGTTCAATTTTGACGCCGATCGCTCCAAGAGGTGTTGATTTTTTTTTTTTTTTTTGCGAATAAAAATATTTTTATTAATGCAACAATAAGAAAGATAAATTGTAATAGATTGTCGTCTGCGTATTTCTCGTGATTTTAATTGTATGGAAATGATAGGAAATATTATCTCAATGATTTAAAATTTTTAACTGTTGCCATCTTATGTTTGTTAACAAATAAAATATTTGTAATTAATTCAAGCAAGGCTTTTAAAATAACTTTCAATTTTCGCTCTTTGCTTTGCTTTTGCAATAATTCAGACATTGGGATAGTCGTCAAGTTTTTGCATGTGTAATTTTGTTTTTGTTGGGAATATTGCTTCCTCGTCAAGCATGGGGAGGGATCAGAAAAAAAAAGGAAAAAAAATATAGAAGAAAGTTTCGTAATGGCCACAGCATACTAGTTTATTATAGGTGTTACTAATGTATTTATTACTGCGTAGCAAAGCAGTAAAATAAATATATTTTGCTACTTTAATAGTTGAATCAATTACTTTAATATTTTATTTACTAATAAATAACTTTATTTAGGCACTAAAATATAAAGTTCTTTATTTGATATTCCAATTTTTAAATATATTTAGTGTTCAATTGAGGGGGAACTGAATACAGAACACCCCTTCCCCACGATTTAATTTATATTCTTTAATAATATACATTGTAACTGTGTATGATTTCTGAAGTTTGACCAATATTCTGGATTGACTATCTCACGATGCCGTCAGTTCAATTTGAAATTAGGGTTATATTAATTAGCAGGCTTCAAAAAAAGGAGGAGGCTCTGAACTCGTCGGATTTGTTTTTTCTTCGTACAATGTTCCATAAATACTCGAAGACACCTGTACCCAGGGGCGTGCACAGGGAGGGGGGAGGGACACCTGTTGGCCCGGGCCCGAGCCTGGAGGGGGCCCAATATTTTTGTAACTAACTGTGAAATATAGGGGAAAACAATATGGAGAGGGGCCCGGAAAATTATTTGTGATGGGCTCCAGAATTTCTGTGCACGCCCCTGCCTGTACCGATAACGAAAAGTCTTTTTTTTTTTTTTTTTTGAAACAGCATAGTTCCTCGGCGGTCTAATGTTAATCAAGTTCAGGTTTGATGAAATTGAGGGAACTCTTCGAATATCATACTCACATTTAAATCGATTTGTACTTTATTAACTTTGTATATCGTCTCATTAGTGAACCGGTTTTTTATGCTTTTTTTTTTGTTTAGTGGTGGTTTTGTATAGGGGTGGTCTAACTTAGGTTCCAAATCTTTGATTTACCCTGTTCTTTAGGGAAAAGTTCAGGGTAAAGCAATAAATTTCATGCAATTTCCCTCACAAACGATTAAATATAAAACCCATTGATAAACAAAGGCCATAAAACAAAGGTATATACTTTCTTTACCATTAGTTAAAAAAAGTACTAAAAAATATATTATTAAGAGTAATGGTAATGAAAATTTTGAATTAAGGATTCTCTGAAGCAAACATAAAATTCATTCTAGTGTAAGTTTTAATCTTCATCTATAGTGGGGCCATGTGAAGAAACTTGCGACTTTTATCACGAGTTATATGACACGTACGAGGGGGGACCCAAAAATAATCGGATTTTTGTTCTAAAACGTTTATGTATTAGTTTATTCACAAAATTTCTTTAGTCTCCTTCAAAGTGTTCACCCTTCGATGCAATACACTTGTTAATCATTTTTTTAAACTGTTAGAAACTCCCCTGGAACTCTCTAACTTTGACCATGTCCAGTGCCCTTTGCGAAGCAGTTTTTACAGCCTATACATCATCAAAACGCTTCACTTTAAGAATTTTTTTCATCCCCGGGAACAGAAAAAGATCACAGGGGGCTATGTCTGGCGAATACGGGGGTCGAGGAACGACTGGCCACCCCTGAGAGGCCAAGTAGCGGTTAATAGTGAAGGCTGTGGGAACGGGAGCGTTATCATGGTGAAGGAACCATTCTTCCGATCGCTCGCGCGAGCTCCAACTCATTCTTGTTTCTTCTAAAGTTTCATCAATCGTAAAACGACGACTCTCGTTGATTTTTCGGCGGATTTTTTCATCATTTCGAGAAGTTGAAGCGCGCTCAGAGCGAGCATGATCTTCAACATTCATACTACCACGTTTAAAGCGCCCAAACCACTCGAAAACTTGTGTACGGCTCATAGCATCGTTCTTGAAAGCTTCTTGAAGCATTTGGTAAGCTATTCCGTTGCCGACTTTTCAAGCAGGAAGCAAAATTTCAAGCTTACAGTTTGTTCTTTTTAAATCTGCCATAATGACTTCGCTGGCGGAAAGCAACAACACCTGAGAAAACCAACACTACGATCAGACGTTATAAACTAAACTGACGCCACTTTCACAGCTGGTTTGTGAAGGTCTCTACTTGAGTCATCTAGCTGGAGAACATTCTACTACATCTAGAATTGGCATCGCACCATTAGTCCGGTTTCTTTTGGGTCCCCCTCGTATTGCGAAACATAAATTACAATTTACAATACTACAAATCTAAAATTTACAATTTTACAAATTTAAACTTAAAGCGATTTCGGGGTTTTTTTTTTTTTTTTTTTTTAGTGACTCGTGCATTTGCTTTCGGAAAGCAAACTTTGATAAAGTTGAAATAATGATGAAGACAATTTTTTTTGTATATATACTGGTGTGCAAAAATTAAGGACGAGACGGTTTTTTCAATATAACTTTGTACAAAAGCTTTCCAAATCAACATATTTAATACCGTAAGATCCCCAATACGTAAGGACATGTGTAATGTAAGCAACACTTACTAAAAGAGAAATCAGAGGGATAAAAAAGAAGCTTTATTGAAAAAGTAGCATGGAGCGCAATGCGACTGAAGGCCGAAACATCCCTGTGATGGGTGTCCAGCAAGAAACATCCGGTCTTTAGTAGGGGATATGATCTCCCCCGACTGCTAGGCAGGTTTCACAGCGTCTGCCCATGCTGAGAATGAGGGTGTCAATGAGTTGTTGAGGCATTGCTGCCCATTCGTCTTGCAGCGCCAATCGGAGCTCCCGAATCGTTACTGGTGGTAAGGTACGAGCTGCCAAGCGTCTGCCTAGAAAATCCTATACATGCTCGATGGGATTGAGATCCGGAGATCGTGCCGGCCAATCCATACGTTCAATATCCTCACTCTCTAAGAGCTGTTCGGCGGCTACTGTGCGATGACATGGTGCATTGTCGTCCATGAAAAGGAAGTGCGGACCCATAGCGCCTCTAAAAAGACGCACATATGGAAGAAGAATCTCGTTACAATAACGGGTCCCGTTGACTGAACCTGCGTCGAAGATGTGAAGGTCTGTATGACTACCAAGCATGATGCCTCCCCAAACGAGAACACCGCAACCTCCATACCTGTCCCTCTCAATGATGTTCGAGGGATGATTGCGGCTTCCCCGCTCTCTCCAGATGAGTATGCGATGAGAATCGCTACTCAGACTGAATCTGCTCTCATCTGTAAAGAGTACTCGTCCCCATTCATTGTCTCTCCAATTCCGGTGTTCCCGGCACCACAGAGAACGCCTTCTCCGATGGGCAGGCGTTAGAGGTACACACCGTATAGGGCGTCTTGCAAGCAGACCACCACCGTGCAGTCTTCTGGCCACGGTAAAACGCGATATCGGTCGTCCAGTCACCTGTGTCGTGTGTCTAGCGATTTCTCCCGCTGTTTGCCGCCTGTTTCTTCTGGCCTGTAAGACAATATACCGGTCATCTGCGGGTGTGGTTCCTCGTGGACGACCACTACTGAACCCCCGGATAACTGTTCCTGTAGTTTGAAATTGTGTCCAAAGTTGTGAAACGATGCTGTGAGCACAATTCCGAACTCTGCTGCCACACTTGTCACACTGCGGCCTTCCTCCAACTTCCCAATGATTCGACCTCGGGTAAAAGCATCGAGATGTCGTCTAACAGATTGATTATTCGCCATTTCTCGCTGAGGCAGCAACTCAGTGTGATTTTAACTGCTATACGGCGTGCAATCTCTTTGCCAGAAATACTGATCTTACACCGACAACATGCTTTATACTACTCAGACACTCCCCCATTACGTCTGCCTGCATATCTGCGCATGTGCTACCGTACATCACCTTACTTAATCTCCTGATTGGTCTTTCTGTCCGCTCTGCCTCTTCGTTCAGCTGATATGCTAATTTTTCGACTTCGTCCTTAATTTGTACTCACCAGTGTAGTTACGCATTTGAATAACCCTTTCTTCACAGTCGTCGGAAGTCTCCAAGACTCTCGCAGTGTTATTTACACCACTGAAAAGCAAAAAATAAATTACTTTTAAATAAAAAAAAAACCGCCTTCAAAAAATACCCAGGAACTAAAAAACAAAAAATAACTGATTACACTTACATTCTATTTCCTACCCAAACACAGAAATGAAATTTATTTTACAATTCCAGTACAAAAATCAACTAAACACCGAATTATAAAATAAACACTGATTTAAATTACTATACGATGAATTATTTTAAATACCTAACTAATTATATACGATCTCTTAATTTTTAATAACCTTTTGAAGTCGGGGCCTCCTATAAACTAAACGTAACTGAGTAGGTTTAGTTTTAAAGACTAATTTCGCGTATAGTTAAATTAGTGTTTAATTCAGGATTCGGTGGGTTGTCAGTTACGTTATGTAGTTGTTCATGGGAGGCTCCGACTTCAAAAGGTTATTAAAAATTAAGAGATAGTATATAATTAGTTAGGTATTTAAAATAATTCATCGTATAGTAATTTAAATCAGTGTTCATTTTATAATTTGGTGTTTAGTTTAATTGATTTTTGTACTGGAATTGTAAAATAAATTTCATTTCTATGTATGGGTAGGAAATAGAATGTAAGTGTAATCAGTTATTTTTTGCCTTTTAGTTCCTGGGTATTTTTTGAAGGCGGTTTTTTTTTATTTAAAAGTAATTTATTGAGGAAGAAGTGTCTGAGATAGTAATTTCATTCAATGAAATTCCTTTGCTCAGTCCATGCAATGAATACTATGGATTTTCTCTAATACTGGCGCAATGTTGCTGAATTATGCATGATCTCTTCTGATGATATGTATATTCAACGTACACTTCTGATTAATGAAGAAGCCACAATGCATAATTCTTGTGGTATACCGATCAATACCATTCCAGCTTTTCTAGTACAATGGACTTCTGGTTGCAATGGTGGTCTGATTTGGTTGAGCCCCTCCCCCTGTCATTTTACTTCCAGCCGTTACATTACGCTACACACTTTTTTTAAAACCGTACCAACTATTCTGTCTACAGCTCCATTCCCAGGGAGCACTGCAAAGAAATTCCAGGTTAATTTTGTGTTGAATTTCCGCTCAAATAAATGTAAGTTTTGTAAATAGGTATCATTGCTTAAATTGAAAGCTTTTTCCATCTGAGAAAGCTTGTATATTTCTATCGCTTGAATATTTGGACTTAAAATATTCCAAAAGGAAACTTACAAATTTATGCACAGCGATTTTAGTATGATTGGAAGTGTCAAAAATTATTGCAAACGTTTGAGAGATTTCTTTGAAAATCCACGCATGTGATGTGGAGATCGTGACTTGGGAATGTGCTCCGCTTGCCAATTTAAACTTCGTTCTGCTGCTAAATTACCGCATTTTGAGATGTTTAAAATAAAAAAACTTTAACCTTATAAGTTCAATGCTTATAGGAAAAAAAAAATAAGTCCAAATTTTACCAGTTGTGATTTATCCATTTCCAGTTTCATAGTTTAGAAAAAATGTCTTTAAGTACGAATAACCATTAAATAAGGCATTTTTACTTCCTATAGTATAAAGAAATGTTATTATTGTTGTCCTCTATTCCTTTTATTTTTAATCGGAAAAATTCTGCTATCAGAATGATGTAAAAATTTTAATAATTAATTTTTTACGTCCGACACCATAGAATAACAAAAAACTATTTTTTTGAATGTTGTTTGGATTGCACATTTTCAATAGCAACTGATGTTCTGATTTGCAAGTAAAATGTTTTGTAAAATATTCCATCCAATTTTCTACAGCACAAACTTTTAAGCAATTTAGTGTCGGACGTAATTTTATCAAAATGTTATAAATAAGTTTTTAAAAGACAAAAATATTTTATATAGGTCTCATTTTTTGTGCTACATTCTAAAGTGTTGTGGCAGACATCTGAATCAGTTACAATTGGAAAAATATTGCAACTATAGTTTGAAATACCAATTCCAACAAGATATAAAAAAAATCCATTATAGCAGCATGTCGAAAATACCTTTGTTCAAAGGCTTCCAACTCTTACAAACTTTTGAGGTAATTTTTATTGTTTTCATGTAATTCAACTCATAAGCTTCAAAATAATACCTAATTTGTGAGAAAAAAAGGATCTTGAAAAAATAGGTCATCAGTTCCCCATTTCCATGGAACTGCCCGTATGCGATCATATACATGATATGTCATAATATGAAAATTTTTCAAGCTTGACGGTATACGCTGTCTAGAAAAAGTTTGAGAGTATACGGTGTACATGGATCATACCGTATGGGAACACCACTGCTTATACTTTATAATAATTTCAAGGCATATTTTTTTATAAAATTGTTTAAAAATTAGTTTCAAATATTTTTGCTGTTTCAAAAAAATGCAAAAATTAGTAAAATATGGATGCCTCAATTGCCAAATCGCTTAAATCCACTTTTAAAAAATCCTTATTTATGCTTTAATAGTGCTTTATCATTGCTTAGCATGTGAATTTATATTAAAGTTTTGGTTCACTACATTTCTGACCATGTGATGGCAGAAAATGTAACACGAGGGCCTATTCACTCCTATGGATAACACCATCTTCTTCTTAACTTTCCTCTATTTTTACTTTCTTCTATATCTAATATATAGAAGAAAGTATTGGATTCGTGCAAATTTTCGAATTTCGAATTTTGACGGATTCGAACGTTTTGAGGTGTGCCGAGTCCATTTCGACTATTTTTGGAAAATGTCTGTCTGTGTGTATGTGTGTGTATATGTGTGTCACGTCTGTGTGTGACCAATTTTTTGTGGCCGCTCTAGAGCAAAAACTACCGCATGAAATCGAACAAAATTTGGCACACATATGTGCCCCTATGTGAACTTGTGCCATTGCTTTTTGGCGCGAATTCCTCCAAGGGGAGTGGAGCAATGGGACGTTCTTTGAGTTACGCGTGCTTGCTATTCCTCAGGAAGTAACTGGCGGAATCAAACAAAATTTGGTCCATATGTTGCAATTAACAGGAACAGGTGCTGATTCAATTTTGGTGTCAATAACTCAAACAGGGTTGAGCTATAGAACGTTTTTTGTCGTCAATTGTGACTGCTGTATCTCAAGAAATAATGAACGGAATGAAAGAAAAATTTATCGGCAAATACCCCTTAGTGGGTATAAGAGCTGATTTTATTTTGGTGTCAACAGCTAAAAAGGGGGTAGCACAATCACCCGTTCTTTTTTTCCATTGTGATGTCCCTATCTCAAGAAGTAATGCTACGTTCTGGTTGAAATTTGGAATATATGTGAATCCATACGTAAACAGGCTTTGGTTCAATTTTGAAGCCAATCGCTCCAAGAGGTGTTGATTTTTTTTTTTTTTTGAATAAAAATAGCTTTATTAATGCAACAATAAGAAAGATAAATCGTAGTAGATTGTCGTCTGCGTATTTCTCGTGATTTTAATTGTATGGAAATGATCGGCAATATTATCTCAATGATTTAAAATTTTTAATCATTGATCTTATGTTTGTTAACAAATAAAATATTTGTAATTAATTCAAGCAAGGCTTTTAAAAATAACTTTCAATTTTCGCTCTTTGCTTTGCTCTTATAATAATTCAGACATTGGGATGGTCGTCATGTTTTTGCATGTGTAATTTTGTTTTTGTTGGGAATATTGCTTCCTCGTCAAGCATGGGGAGGGATCAGAAAAAAAAAAAAAGAAAAATATAGAAGAAAGTTTCGTGATGGCCACAACATACTAGTTTGTTTTATGGAGTTAATTGATCTGGCAAGTGAGGCATCCATATGTCCAGTTGACAAGTGAGAGCATGTAACGTGCTACAGTACCTTACAGAAATGGTGACATGGACTTTAACGAAGTCTGCCGACAATATAGAGTCCTGAAAATAGCATTAAACAGTCGGGTGGAAGATAAAAACCGGTTTGTTGTTACCTTAGTGACTTATTCAAAATTTAGGAGACAAGCCCTCCGAAATAGTAATATGTTTAGTGAACCATATTTTGAAACTAGAGAAGAAGTTTTTGGAATTACTTCTGAAAAATTGGGGGAATTAGCCTTTCAAGATGCTGAGAAAAATAACGTGTCCCACAGATTTAATTAAGACAAAAACTATGTTAGTACCAAAGTCTCTGGTAGTTTGAGACTTAAGCTTCTGGTTTAAGTAATAAAATGGTCAAAAATGTTTTCTGACATTTTAGAGAGCAAGTACAATCTTGCGTCAAACGAAAATTTTCAAACTCAATTTAACAAAATTCTCAACAGTTCAAAAGTGGTTGAAAAGATATTAGCTAAGAATAGTGCTTCACAGGTTGGGAAAATATCAAGTGGTGAACAATGTGTGATGACAACAGCTGTGTGTTGTGTGAGTGCTGGGATATTTTTTTTTTTTTTTTAATCTTCCTCTTATCCGAAAACAAAATATTTTAGAAAATAAATCTATTTTTCTATAACTCATTGTGATTTATAGAGTTTATTGATCACCGGTTATAAATATTTGTAAGAAACGCATTGATTTTTTACTTTGAGAAATTGGTCCATCGATGGAAATTCGATAGTCCAGCCATAGCAACCGGTAGCCATGAATGGACCACAAGCTAAAATATTTATTTTTAATTTCCATTTCTTTATTGTGTATATTTATCATGAAAGTGAATATTATTATTAAAAGAGAAATATACTGAGAAATTGTTCCTATAATTCACGTGAAATTTGAGCTGGATTTCCTTTCTAAAAAAATCGAAAACTGTTATGTGGTTCATTGACGGCAACCTTCCCCTAGTATTAGAGAGCTCCGCCCCCTGCTCGTTACCTCTCACCAATCCCCGAAGATAGCTTTGCAATCCTATTTGGTACGTGAACATTTAAAGCATCTATTTAAAAGAATCAGATTAATATACACGTTACCATTAAACCAAAAAAAAAAAAAACTATCTCGCTCCCCTTTCGATAGAAAATATTTTCCATAAAAAGCTCATTTAATGTAGAAAAACATTAAAATCTCTAAAACTTGATAAAAATACTTATATCAAGATTTTTTTTTTAACACTTCAAAGAGCACCCCTTCCCTAGGGTCCAAACTAACTTATTCATAGCAAACCGGTAGTTTTGTACGTTTGAAAAGGTCACTTTTAAGTTCGTGGTCATGTTTACTCCTAAAGTCTGGAATTGAGTTTTGACAGGGACTGTCCCTACGTTAGACACCCTTATATCTGCTGTTCTAATTAATTGAGAAAATATGAACAAGCTCAATCTCTTGCAGAAAAAAAAAACTCTTTCTAATGACATATATTTTAAAGCTTGTGGAAATTTTTCCATCCCTTCAATAGGCAACTTACGCAAAATTATAGCTTAAAAACTAAATTAAGAAAAAAACTAATTCGAAATATATAAACAAAAACCCCCAAGTGCAAACCCCTGAGACTCGAAATAAACTTGTACCAAATTTCAAGGCTGTAGGTGAAATAGGAGCTCCTGGACGTGGTGTTCTTCTGTTTGAAGACGTGGACGTCTTCTGTTTGTGGATCCCCACAAACAGAATTTCACAACTTCTTTGACGTTACTTTTTTTTATTATAGAAAACAATTTGTTATTTCCTAGTAAAATCACTTTTATAGTGACAAGACATGAAGCTAATAGTTTTTTACCCCCTTTAGAAAAAGGATCATTTTTAACTGAAGAAAACATGTTTCCGTAATTAAAAACAAATACTATTAGTAATAATTTCGATTTGATTTTTATTATTTATATATATATATATAAGAGCGATATCACTAGAGTCGCTATATAGTAGATAGGCCGACGCATCAGCTTAAGTTTAGCCATTTTGGGTCGGATTTTTCATTGTTGCGGAGCTATGGTTACCACAGCAAAGTTTCGTGTTTTGCCAAATTTGCGGGAAATAATATTTTATTTAATAGGCAATTCACGTGCAGCTAATAATCGCTCGCAGTAAACAATCACCAAACGCGATGACTCGCCAGAAGAGACAACCACTCAAACTCACGCTCCGATCCAAAATGGCTGATCTTAAGCTGATGCGTCGGTTCGTATATATAGGAGGCCAACGCATCAGCTTAAGTTTAGCCATTTTGGATCGGATTTTTCATTGTTGCACTGCTAAGGTTACCAGAGCAAAGTTTCGGGTTTCGCCAAATTTGCCGAAAATAATACTTTATTTAATAAATAATTCACGTGCCGCTAATAATCGCTCGTAGTGAACAGTCACCAAACGCGATTACTCGCCAGAAAAGACAACCGCTCAAATACGCGTTCCCATCCAAAGAGGCTGATCTTAAGCTGATGCGCCGGCTCGTATATATATATATATATATATACGGGCCGGCGCATCAGCTTAAGATCAGCCTCTTCATTCCAAGGATCAAACCTAACCTCCAGTAGATAGCGTTCATTGTTGACCACTTTTTTACTTCTTCATTCTCCTAAAATGAGTCTTACCAGTCAAACAGTTTAATTACCGGATCCAGTTCAGCCTTGCCAAAATAAAGTATTTCCCTGCATGTCAAACATTACCAAAAAATATTATCAAATTATCATGCTGTGGCGCATATATACATATATATATATATATATAGGGGCCTTAGATATCACTGATCGAGTAACGCTGATGTCATGAATAATGAAACTCGCGCCACAGCATGATAATTTGATAATATTTTTTGGTAATGTTTGACATGCAGGGAAATACTTTATTTTGGCAAGGCTGAACTGGATCCGGTAATTAAACTGTTTGACTGGTAAGACTCATTTTAGGAGAATGAAGAAGTAAAAAAGTGGTCAACAATGAACGCTATCTACTGGAGGTTAGGTTTGATCCTTGGAAGTTAGGGTTAAAATTTCAATCATCAAAATATCCCAAGACAGACTATTGCTTCGTTCGAATGTAGAAGCAACTTTCACCCGTCATACCTTGACGAGCAATTTCCTAGTCTGACTAGATAACCGCTAAAAAGATAGACATTTTTGAGACTAACAAAAAGCTATTTCGAAACCAGACAATGAGGAAGTAGTATATGAAAGAGGCAGTTTTTTCAAAACATATATACAGTCGGACCTCTACATATCGAAGTAGCAAATTGCCGGAAAAAAATTCGATATATAGAAATTTCGATATATGGAAATTATCTTATTTTATCATAAAAATCTCTTAAAACATTAAAATTAAAGCTAATGTTTGTGCATGAAACGCTATTTCTAATTTATACGAGCATCGGATTAAATGAAAATTAATATTTAAAAAATTAACAGAAATTACATTTTTGCGCTTTCATACATTTTCATTACTCGGCAATTTAACTTGATCCGCTACATAAGGGAGATTTTCATTTTGACAATGTAATCGAGAGAAAAGTAAAAAAATCATTTTACCTAACTTGAATGATTTTTACTGAAACTAGAAAGACTAGGAATGATAATCAACAGAGAAAAGGGATAACTTGAAACCGATATTACAGTGTTACTGGTTAAAACTAAGATTTGAAATAAACTTGAGGAAATTGAAGAACTCCAGAACGGAACAACGACCTATATACACACCCCTCAACCCCAGATTCCTTCTGAGTTTCGTAGCAACCTTTGAACATAATTTTCTCCCGTAACCTTCAGTTTTCATGAGACAAACAGTTAAAAGTAGAAAAAAAAATCTACGAATGTCTCGAAAAAAATTTCGATATATAGAGATTTTTTCGATATATAGAAACAATTTTTCTATGTAATGAACATAGAAATTTGCTGGGATTTCGATATATAGAAAATTTCGATATGTGGAAGTTCGATATATGGAGGTTCGACTGTATATGTATAGACTAGCTGCGTTGCCCGGCTTTGCCCGGTCCACCTTGAAAATAAAAATTGAGTCAAGTGACGGTATATTCAACAATCAGGCTTAAAAAAATAAATAAAAAAAAAACATCATGATTTCCCTTCCAAACAATGACGACAGATACCTATTAAAATACTTTTAAGAAATTAAGCCCAGAAAGATGGATTCAAAATGCGTAACCATGGAAACACAAAATACAATAAGTTTAAGGAACTAAAATGCGAAAGAAAATGGTTCACAATTTGAATGGAATCGAGATTTCTTAAACTTGATTTAAAAAGGCTTCTAACTTTTTTTCCTTTCGAGATAAAAGCTTATTTTTTCGACCACAGGTCGAGTTAGCTCTGGAGTAAAAAAGTTCGCTTTTTCCAATGGCGTCAAAAAGAAAACTGCGGGACAATTCTTTCACTTTTTATTGATTTGTTTAATGAAAAAAGTAGTGCCTAAATTTCAGCTAAGCCTAAAAAAATTCGAGCTAAAAACGCAAATAACTCCTGCCGTAATAACACTAGAGCATTGAAACGAATTGCGTAGAACGCGGAAAATTCTACCCTTTCTAACGATATGTAATATTAATATGTGCAGTAAGTTTTCATCCATATTTGCGAATTTATGTGAAAATTGGACGTAAATTGGAATAAAAAAAGAACTATTCATCGAGTTTTATTCTAACTGGTCTGTAAACCTTTTCAGGACTAAAAGGAACAATTTGTGAAAATTTCAGCGCAATCGGCCGAGTAGTTCTCGAGTTTTTACGAGTTCAAACATACAGACGCTTTTGGGGTACTTCATTTTATACTATGTAGAGATTTCCAAATTTATGAATTCCCGTTTGAATTGACATTTCAGATACTTTATGAAAGATTCAGTATTTATATTCAAAACAGCTTGAATGTTAAACCGCTTGGCCTGTCACAAAAGATTAAATGAATGGAAGAAATGGGTTTTCCTTTCAAAATATTTCTTTAAGTCTCAGATGTAAATACATTTTACTAAATCTGAATATAAACGAAGTTTGTGAAAAACAATTGCATGTCATTTCCTTCTGCTGACATTTATCTCATAATTGTCAGGGAGTTAGTTAAATGAATCAATTCATTGGATTAGATGAAAACGAAGTCGCTTGGCAATAGTTAACGGAGCTTTTTTTTAACACGCTTTTATTAGCTTCACCTGTATGTATGTATGTATGTATGTATGTATCTTGTAACGGAATCTTGCAGCTCAAATTTCGCCCACTTCCTGCGATTGGATTCTTTTGAAATTTGGCATGCGACTTCAGACCTGATGACAATGCAATATTCTATAATCAAATTAATTAATTAACTCTTTTAATTGGTAGTTTCCTCCAATTTTAATCAATATTTTGGCATAAAACCAACAATGTAAAAAAGGAAAAATTTTAAAAAATACATTAAAAAATGCTCGCAAAAATTATTTAAAAATATCTACAAAAACCTTTAATTTTTCTGCATCAGACAAAATTTGTTCCAATGTTCTAAGGTAATTAGAACATGAAATATAATTGTTTTTAACTAATTTCATGCCAAAATTTAGGTGAGCCTTTAATTGGAAATTCATTGCTGATCAGACCATTGTTGAACAAAACTTTTATTCAAATGCATCTCAAATTTTCAAAGTAATATAAATATGATTTTCGCAAACATACATCGATGACTCACAGCAACTTCCCATCGGGGTGCCCGTGTCTTAACTTTAAGATATTACCTTGCACTAGTTTTATAAATAATTTCGCCGATTAAGTCCAAATCTGATTCAAATTTTCATGCACCGCACAAAAAAAAAAATGCCTCATAATTCTCCAACATAAGACTAAAAAACAGAAAAATAAAATAATAGCTTAAAAAACTAAAAAAAAAATACGCTTTCGTAGCAAAATGAACTGAAAAGTGAAAAATAATCTTTGGATGATAGTAGTTGACCAATCACTTAATTTTAATGTAATACAAAAAAGCGTGGGGGGTTTCTTGTCAGTTGTCTTGAATTTCGTCCATTTGTTGTCCAAGCAAAAATGTAAATAGACAGCACCCCACGCTTTTTTGTACTACATTAAAATTAAGTGATTGGTCAACTACTATCATCCAAAGATTATTTTTCACTTTTTAGTTCATTTTGCTACGAAAGCATGTTTTTTTTAGTTTTTTAAACTATTGTTTTATTTTTTTAATATAATTATTATTATTCATTTTATATTTTGAATGAAGTTTCAACTTTATTATTTGCCTCTTTTATTTACTTGGCGGTTTATTTTGAATTTTAACTCTTAGCACAACATGCAACATGCCAAATCGATGAGAAATTTACCAACCATTATATTTTATTAATTAAGCTTAGCGTTAAATGAAACCACCTGTTTTCATTGTTGAAATTTTGGCAATTTCACTATACTGCAGAAATCTTTAAAAAAAGAGCCATTTTTTTATACTTTATGTTTGAAATTTTCATATTTTGCCTTACTTACATCAAGATCGAAAAGAAAAAAAAACTTTCGTCGTGCCTTATGGTTTTTGTACCAAGCCTGGCAAAAGCTTTTAAAAATACGCAGAATTTTACCTGATGATATTTCCCCCAACTTTTTAATGGTCTTTTGGCAAAATTTTAATTGGCTGATTCTAAACTAATTAATAGGACTGGGCTAATTAGGGATAGGCTGTATCAGCAAAACAGTCGAGAATTCTTTCCTAGAAATGCTTTTGAGAGGACTTCCATTACTGAGCCTCAAACATTTTTTTCCAACTGCTGTCGCCAAACTTTTATATGTCATAAATAAGAATTGATATTTTAAATCCGTCTTTGCCGACGTAGCAAAAACAGAACGACTGCCTAAATCTCCCCATGTCGTCATTAAAATAAGGATATCAGTCCCTCAAAACTCTAATC
This sequence comes from Uloborus diversus, assembly GCF_026930045.1. Lineage (NCBI taxonomy): Eukaryota > Metazoa > Arthropoda > Arachnida > Araneae > Uloboridae > Uloborus > Uloborus diversus. The sequence goes on from NC_072734.1 coordinate 175,920,032, forward strand.
GCATCATGCATCCTTAAAATAACGTTAACAAAACCTGTAAAAGCCCTTAAACCAACATTAAAATTGAAAATGGAAACATGAATCGTGTGTCGGCTGAACATAGATATCGTAGCTCGTTGTCTGCACAAAAATATAAATATTAACGTGCGAAAGCGTAACCGAAAGAAAAATAAATATATTTTTTAATGACTTGGACTGGCTACAAAGCCCCAATGCATCAACAAACGATTACAATAAATTTGATTTCGAGATACTCTAGTGAGAACTGACAACAAAGTTTTTCTTCAAGATGAAACTAATCTCACGCAAAAGATGGAGGAATTCATTTCTTTTGGAAATTGCTTTATTTCCTATTCAAACGCTTCTAACTTTTTCGTAGTCAATTCTGCCACTCCGAGGTTCGAAGGGGTTTGGAAATTTTTCAAAAGGTTATTTTTGCGAGAAGATTGGACTATTTCTTGGCAGGTAGACGTCAGAATGAGTAATTATTTAATATCTCCGTTAGTTAGAATTACGGAGGATGAGACCGAAATATGCATGACCAAAGTAAAATTTGAAATTTTTCAATACCTAGTTCGACCCTGAACCCTAGCCCTTTCTCTCGGATTTTGTGTGGAAGTGTGCAAAGTTACCCTTTCCATTTTCTTCCCCTTAAAATCAAAATTTCCAAAAATACCTTTGTAGCACGTCCCTGCGTTGTAAAATAAGCCTATGTCCTAAATGTAAGCTTTAGAGACATTGTAAGTTTGACTGTACGTTGATTATCTATCAGGACACGCTCATCTTTATCTTTACTAATAATAAAGCTGAAAGTCTGTCTGTCAAGATCTCTGTGACGCGCATAGCGCCTAGACTGTTATAGCGATTTTCATGAAATTTGGCACAGAATTAGTTTGTAGCATGGGGGGGGGGGGAGGTGCACCTCGAAGCGATTTTTCGAAAATTCGATTTTGTTCTTTTCTATCCTAATTTTAAGAACATTTTCCCTAGCAAAATTATCATCAGATGGACGAGTAAATTACCAAGTTATCATAATGTGGAATCGTAACATGGGCAAGCCAATTGGCGATAAATTCATCATACATTATTTGTAAATATACAGGCGAACCAATAAGACTTTTTTTATTTTCTACTACGGGCAAAGCCGTGCGGGTGCCACTAGTTTATAATATAAGATTTATCACTTCTGTAACATTGACATATAATCTCTTGTGATAAATACATTTCATTTTGATATAAGTGCTCTATATTCATGGGCAGTGTAAATTTGTTTTAGTATTGAAAAAAAAAAAATGTTGAAAGATTTCTTTTAATTATTCAAAGTAAAACTTTTTATGGGTGAGAACAACGCTATTAAGCTCAATTAAATAACTTAACGCTTGAACAGAATGTAAAACCACAAGGAATTCCTTTTTATTTTTCCATCCAAATCTTCACTGGGAATTTAAAAACATTGATTAAAATAACTCTCCCTCGTAGTTAAGCAAGTAATTTGAAAGTCGAATTTAATTAGTTTGAAAGGGGTTGCAATCCACTTAAAACCTGCTTTAAACATTTCAACATGATTTCAATTTGTAACATTTATAAAGTTTGATGACACTGATTAATTACAAGTACATTGTTATTTAATTTTCAATTAACAGGAGTTACATTAATTTCTCCTAATTAATTTTTCTCTTAAACTATTCATGTTAACAGAAATATTTTATTTATTTATATTTGGTAAAAAGACAATAAAAATGCATGTTTAGAAAAAATATTAAAAATAAAGAAAATGCAATAAATTTTAAAAATATGATGTTTAAAAAATATTTACGACAGAAATACAGCGTCTAAAATTGTTGTCCTTAAATCATTTGTAAAACTTGTGAATAATCAAGACAAAATGAAATTAAATTGTTTATGACAACAAATTAAATGTTTTCTAACATTTTTTTTTTAACTAAAGTCAAGAAAATGTCGAATATTAAATTAACTTAGCTTATTGAGATAGCATATTTGGGATAAAGTTTAATGTATTTGGCGAAAGTTTTTATTGACGTAACAGATCTCATCCTTTATCTCAGGTTGCGTAAAAGTAAGGCAGCTCTTTTTTTTTTTTACTTTCTTATATATCTAGCATATTGAGGAAAGAATTAGATTCGTGAAAATTTTCGAATATCGAATTTTGATGGATTTGTATGTTTTGAGATGTGTTGAATCCACTTTCTGGAAAAATTTTGTCTGTCTGTATTTGTATGTGTGACCAGTTTTTTTGTGGCCACTCTAGAGCAAAAGCTACTGCATGAAAGCGTACGCAATTCGGAATACTAACAGACATGCTTAAGACATCTCTCTCAGGTTAACCCAATTTTCTGAGCCTTTTAATGTATTTAGCCTTTTAACACTAATTTTCTCTCATGCAACTACATCTCATTTAACATTGGACTACTGATGGATCCTCTGAATTAATTAATTCTGTTTTTATTTGCTCAATTTCGGAAAAAGGTCCGACCCCCAGTAACAGACACCGACCATTCTGATGATACCCAGTAACATATAGGATGAGGAAAGGATGAGTAATGGGCAGAACTTCCCTTTTCTAATGTGCAAAAGTTATTTATTTAACACGCTTTTATTAGCTTCACCTGTATGTATGTATGTATGTATGTATGTATCTTGTAACGGAATCTTGCAGCTCAAATTTCAGCCACTTCCTGCGATCGGATTCTTTTGAAATTTGGCACGCGACCTCAGACCCGATGACAATGCAATATTGTACAATCAAATTAATTAATTAACTCTTTTAATTGTTAGTTTCCTCCAATTTTAATCAATATTTTGGCATAAATCCAACAATGTGAAAAAGGAAAAATTTTAAAAAATACATTAAAAAATGATCGCAAAAATTATTTAAAAATATCTACAAAAACCTTTAATTTTTCTGCATCAGACAAAATTTGTTTCAATGTTCCAAGGTAATTAGAACATGAAATATAATTGTTTTTAACTAATTTCATGCCGAAATTTAGGTGAGCCTTCAATTGGAAATTCATTGCTGATCAGACCATTGTTAAACAAAACTTTTATTCAAATGCATCTCAAATTTTCAAAGTAATATAAATATGATTTCCCCAAACATCCATCGATGACTCACAGTAGCTTCTCATTGGGGTGCCCTTGTCTTAACTTTAAGATATTACCTCGCACTCGTTTTATAAATAATTTCGTCGCCTGATAATTCTCTAACATAAGACTAAAAAACAGAAAAATAAAATAATAGTTTAAAAAACTAAAAAAACACGCTTTCGTAGCAAAATGAACTAAAAAGTGAAAAATAATCTTTGGATGATAGTAGTTGACCAATCACTTAATTTTAATGTGATACAAAAAAGCGTGGGGGCTTCTTATCAGTTGTCTTGAATTTCTTCCATTTGTTGTTCAAGCAAAAATGTAAATAGGACAGCACCCCACGCTTTTTTGTATTACATTAAAATTCAGTGATTGGTCAACTACTATCATCCAAAGATTATTTTTCACTTTTTAGTTCATTTTGCTACGAAAGCGTGTTTTTTTTAGTTTTTTAAACTATTATTTTATTTTTAAGATCTAAAACCTTATTAAATTCGAATGAACATGAAACACCGGCAGGCCTCGTGGTGGCTGTTCATAACCTTCCACCACTGCCTTGTATAAATACCAACTGGCTCATAAAATTCACTCTGATCACTAGATAGTTGCACCGCATTCATGGTTCGCAGCAACATCAGTTTTACCCGCCTAGAATTCTTATTATTTAAAGCCAAACTTACAACTGCCTGTTACTGGACCCTTGTCTGTTACTGGGGCCGTTACCCTATGTGTCCTCATGTGAATTGGTGCCCATTAGTTTTTGGCGCCAATTCATTAAAAGGGAGAGGAGCAGTCGAACGTCTTCTCCAAAATGCGTGCCTGCTACATCTCATTAAGTAACGGGCGGAACCAAAAAATAATTGGTTCATATGTTAACCTTAGGAGTGTAGAGATGCTGATTCAGTTTCGGAGACAATGTCTTGAACAGGGGTTAAGCAATTGACCGTTTTCTTTCGTAACTTGTGGCTGCTATGTCTCGAGAAATAAGGAACGGAATCAAGCAGAAAATGATATACAGGTAGATCTTAGAGCCCAAGAACAGATTTGATATTGGAGCAAATAACTTAAAAATGAAAGGTACAATCGAACGTTATTTCTTTATCTTTGCGAGTGCCATGTCTTAACTAGTATGTTGTGGCCATCACGAAACTTCTTCTATATCTTTCTTATAATTCTGATCCCTCCCCATGCTTGACGAGGAAGCAATATTCCCAACAAAAGCAAAATTAAACACGCCAAAACTTGACGATCATCCCAATTCCGTAGGTGCCAAATTTTGGCTGTTTTTGAAAAAATACGCCAACGCGATCCGGATTATGTTAATTAATGGACCCGTTAAATATTTTTTCTGTGAATGGCAACATTGAGTGGCATTTCATCATTTGTGATGTCACACGACAGAAGTGAAAACAATGAAAGCGCAACGATTTAAGTAATTTTTTTAAAATCTTAAACTTAAAAAAATTATTTAAAAAATGGGCCAGATCCAATGTTTTTAAGCATGCTCTTTCAGAAAAAAATACTTTTAAAATTTTGGAAACGACCCCATTGTAATTAGTAATCCCCCCCCCCCTTGAATCATTTCGCATTCAATATCGTGGTAGAAATAAGCGCTGTGTTGAGCGTAAAATATAGTGCGTGAGTAACGCGGTAATTAGCGACATAGGACTTTGGGACTTAAAAAAAAAGACTTTAAACCCGTTTAGAATACACTAGCTGCGTTGCCCGGCTTTGCTCGGTCTACCTTGAAAATGAAATTGTGTCAAGTAACGTATATTCAGCAATCAGGCTTAAATAAAAGAAAAAAAAAACATACTGCGAAATTTCCTTCCCAAACGATGACGACAGATAATAAAATACTATTAAGAAATGAATATCAGAAAGATGGGTTTAAAAAGCGTAACCATGGAAAAACAAAATAAAATAAGTTAAAGTGAAAATGAGAAAGATGGAAACAAACAATGGATTCAAAAAGCGTAGCCATGGAAACGCGGAAATAAAATGGTTAACAACTTGAATGGAGATGAGATTTTTCGAACTTGATTTAAAAAGTCTTACAACTTTTTTTCCTTTGCAAATAGAAGCTTAGTTTATCGACCGTAGGTCGAGATAGATCTGGAGTAAAAAATTTCGCTTTTTCTAATGGTGTCAAAAAGAAAACTGTGGCACAGTTCCTTCACTTTTTATTGATATATTTAATGAAAGAAGTAGTGCCTAAATTTCAGCTAAGCCTAAAAAAATTCGAGCTAAAAACGCAAATAACTTCCGCCGCAATTAAGTTAGAGCATTGAAACGAATTGCGTAGAAAGCGGAAAATTCTACCCTTTTCAACAATATGTAGTATTAATATGTGTAAGTCACATTTTTCCACCCCCATATTCTGAATTTATGTGAAAATTGGGCCTAAATTGAAATAAAAAAAGAACTATTCGCCAATTTTTATGCGAACCGGTCCGCAAACCTTTCCGGTGCTAAAAGAAAAGATACTGTGAACATTTCAGCGAAGTCGGGCCGGATAGTTCTCGAACTTTGCGCGTTTACATTAAACAGACGCTTTTTGGAGACTTCATTTTATACTACATAGAGATGAGGAACATGGCATTATTAATGCAGTCCTCATTGAAAGTCTACCCATTATTAATGCAGTCCTCATTGAAAGTCTACCACGAACCTTACTTAAGTTGAACACAAACAATATTTCTTTTAAATTCATTAGCAAAAAAAGTGCTATTTGGTAATTTAAAAAAAAAAAACCCCGAAATAAACTAGACTTTTATTCCTGACTAGTGGTGCCCGCACGGCTTTTGCCTGTAATAGAAAAATTAAAAGGTCTTTTGGTTCGCCTGTATATTTACAAATAATGTATGGTGAATTTTCTCGCCAATTGGCTTGTACCCATGTTACGGTTCCACGTTATGATAATTTCGTATCTCGCCAATTGGCTTGTGCCCAAGTTACGGTTCCACGTTATGATAATTTCGTAATTTACTCGTCCATCTTATGATTTTTTTGTTCTTAAAATTGGATTAGAAAAAGAACCACATCGAATTTTCGAAAAATCGCTTCGAGGTGCACACCCCCCATGGTACAAACTAACTTTGTACCAAATTTCATGAAAATCGGGCCGAACGGGTCTAGGCGCTATGCGCGTCACAGAGATCCTGACAGACAGAGGGACATTCAGCTTTATTATTAGTAAAGATAAAGATAAAGAAGATAAGTAAAGAAAAGATAAAGATGAACTCAACTGAATCAGATAAATGATGCGTATTTTTGCCGAATGCATTAGAATTTCAGGAAGAAAAAGCAGACTTTGACCAGAAAATAAATGCTGCTTTTCTCCTTTTTTTCATTTATTCATTCATTTATCCATTCATTCATTCATACGTTCATTCGTTTATCCATTCATTCATTCATGCATTCATTAATTCTTCCATGCATCCATTAATTCATCATCAATTCTTTATTCATGCATTCATTCATCTATCCATTCATCCATCCACTTTTATTTTTATTTTTGTTATTTTTATTTTTTATTCATGATTTATTCATTTGTTTATTTATTCATTTATTTTCGTTGTGACAGCAAGGAAATCGCACGTCTTCAAACAATAAAGCATGCAGAACCGAAATTTAATCTTTATCTTTACTAATAATAAAGCTGAAAGTCTCTTTGTCTGTCAGGATCTCTGTGCCGCGCATAGCGCCTAGACCGTTCGGCCAATTTTCATGAAATTTGGCACAGATTTAGTGTATAGCATGGGGGTGTGCACTCCGAAGCAATTTTTTGAAAATTCGATTTGTTCTTTTTATATTCCAATTTTAAGAAAATTTTTCCGGGGAAATTATCACAACATGGACGAATACATTACGGAATTATCATAACGTGGAACCGCAACATGGGCAAGCAAATGAATATAGCCAATTGGCGAGAAATTCATCATCCCTTATTTGTTAATATACAGGCGAACCAAATGACCTTTTCATTTTCTACTACGGGCAAAGCCGTGCGGGTACCACTAGTTAACTCATAAAATCATATAATAACTCAACATAGAGTAGTCATACTTGTGATAAAAATATTTTTGTTTTTATGTCACTTCGATTATTTATATTATAAAACGATCAAGCAGAGGTGGTTGTTTTTGTTTCTTTCTTCTGATTTGTAGATTTGCATTCTGAGATTACACCACTCTTTCTGTTGTTATTCATTTGAAAGCAAATAATGACAATGTATTCACCTTGTCACGGTCGTAAAGCACCCTTAACCGTAAAGCACTCTTAATCTTTTTTTTTTTTTTTTTTTTTTTGAGCAATCACGATTGCTTATTGCTTTCATTTGACTGTTTTTGGCGTCCTATCATTTTATTTTCCCACCGCCACCCTCCGCAGCATCACCGTCGACCGGGTCCTCACGATGCTGCTCCTATAGCGAAAGCCGTCTTCAGATTGCATCCATGTCCTACACACACGCGCATACATACACAACTACACACACACGCACACACACACAAACACAAACACATACACACACATACACCTACACACACATACACACACGCATACATACAGACACCTACACACACAGAAAAACATACACACAACTACCCACACCCACACATTCATGCCTGCACACCGACACAAACACATATGCCTACACACACATATACACGTACCCCCCCCCCCCCCACACACATTCATACACACAACTACCCACACACTCATGCCAGCACACAGACACAAACACACATGCCTACACACACATACACATACCCCTACACACAAACACACATACCCCCCACACACAAACACACACGCCTACATACACACACTCGTGATTGCGAAAAGCATAATTTGAATTCAAGATGTCAAAATTCAAATTAATTTTTCTTTTTATTGTTTTTTTTTTTTAAATGAGAAAAAGCTAATTAAATATCCTCTTTTATATAAACCACCAAAAAAATACCAAGCATTGTTTCCTTACTTTTGTAATTTATATCGAAAAAGTTACAATTCAACTGAAAATGGCTCAACTGTTAAGAGCTCTTGAAAATGTCATTCCGGAACAGGAGCTTTAGTACCCCTTCAAAAAAAAAAAAAAAACATGGTGGAGGAAGAATCTATCTTTTTTTCCCTAAATCCTCGAAAAAAGATCGATCAGATATGTACCGTAAGTGCCTAAACAAAAAATTTTTCCCCCGAAATATTTCTCTTATAAAGCATCTGAGGAGACTTACGGGATTTTCGCACCTATCCAGAATGATAAATCACTAACAATCGCATGTATTTTTTAAACAACTAAACTTTGTTTACTCCGAAAAACTTACATCTTCTAACTTTAAATCGTAAAAACAAGGAATTCCAAAGGAATTTCAAACCATAATTGTTGATCGCGTTTTAATTTCACTACAATAACATTTATTTAGCGGTCAAAAGTAACTCGCTACAAGTAGCAACGCTACTTGAGAATCTACATTTTTTAGTAGTTTGCAGTGTTACGCACTACTTTTTAAGTAGAGTAGTGAGTACTACTTTTAAATAAAGCTTTTTAAAAAAATTAACTAGGTTCAAACGAATCTGACTGCTGCAAAACTTACGCAAGTACAGCATTGGACGCAACGAGAAATAAGACCCATAAAAATACGAGTTGATCGCAGACATATCTTTTTGAGGCCATTTATTCTCTCTGTTTGACGCCATTAGTTTATTTGACATCGCAATTTTCACATTCCCCGATATACGCATTAAATAGAGCATGTCTCAGAAAGAAAAGTATATGAATAAGCAATAACTGCTAATTTAGTAACATGTTTGTGTTTTCTGGCTGCTTCAAAAAATATCCCGTAGATGAACGTTTTAGATTTCAATTGAATTATTGCTCCAATATTCGAAAAGTATGAAAGCTACAGTAGATGCCAAATCTTCGACAAAGCAACAAAACTCCTAAAAGAAGGGATTTTAGCGATTTAGAAATTCGGGAAAACATCCCAATAGCAGAACCATTGCGATCGCAAAAATGACCTTTTCCTTCATAAGTGGCAAAAATTGTATACATCATGTTGAAACATGTGTGGATTTCCTTTTCTTTCTTTCTTAAACGTTTATTCCCAAAAAATGCTGTCAAACATTACCGATTTTTTCCGAACTTCCTTAACTTAAAAACTTGGCTAAATTTAAGAGAGATGGCTAATGAACTGGAAGCGGAAGTGAACACTTCATTTTGTAAAAGGTATGATCAGCGAGTTAGAGCGAGCAGTAAAAACCTTACCAGTTGCGCGTTCTCGCTGATACTGCCTATTACAAAATGAAGTGCTGCTTCCAGTTTATCCACAATCTCTCCATGGCACAGCTATACCTGCAATGAATGTTTGTTATCACATACGAGAGCAAACAAACATGCCTCTTTTTTTTATTATTTTTGAATCCTAAACGCTGTAGGTTATTAAGCAATCACATTGCTTATTGTTCTCACTTGACGGTTTTGATGTTCTTATGATTTTATTTTCCCCTCGCCTCTTTCTGCAGCACCACCGTCGACCGGCCCCTCTTGATGCTGCTCCTCCAGCGAGCACCGTCTCCAGGTTGTGTCCATATCCTACACACACACACGCATACATACACAACTACCCACATACACACACGTACAGACATACATACACACACATACACACAGACTCATGCCTGCACACAGACACAAACACACACGCCTACATACACACACACACACACTCGTGATTGCGAAAAACATAATTTGAAGTCCAGATGTCAAAATTCAATTTTTTTTTTTTTTTTTTGTGTGTGCAATCACGATTGCTTATTGTTCTCACTTGACCTTTTAAAGACGTTCCTATGATTTCATTTTCTCCTCCGCCTTCCTCTGCAGCACCACCGTCCCCTCCCGATGCAGCTCCTCTAGCGAAAACGGTCTCCAGGTTGCGTCCATATCCTACACACACACGCATACATACACACACCTACACACACATACACACACACTCACACACACACATAATTTGAATTCAAGATGTCAAAACTCGAATTAATTTTATTTTGTTTTGTCTTAACGCGTTGACTGCCAACTACGAGATAACTCGTAAATTGCGTTCTTTTCTAGAACACCAACTACGAGTTATCTCGTACTTGTTTACTTGCCATTTTTGTGCAGCTACGATCAAACTCGGAATATCAGTGCTAATAACGAATAGATGGCTTCTGGAAAAAGAATAAAAAATCTATGCTGGCTTGCACAAACATAAAATTTATTGAAAAACGGTCAAAAAATGATTTTAAAATTAATTCAAATTAGATAAATTAAATAATATTTTATTGTTTGTAGAACTTCTTAAAACAATACAAAGGGCTAGCTTCTCCTTACTGACCGGACAGCATGGATTTGTCGGACTCTTTTTTTTTCCCGGTAGGTGATTCATTTTTTATGCTTTTTGATGATAGCTATGCACTGGAATTGGAGTTTTAAATAATATAATGTGATTAAATCGAATTATCATTTTAGGCCATATTTCTAAAAACTGCCGCTGCTGTCAACTTGTTATTATTTTTAACTTCAAAGAAGTAATAATTACAACCTTAATATCCGAATTTCGGGCCCTGCCGGATTTCCGAACGCCAAATTTCGGACCTATAAAGGTTCAATTGAAAAGATCCCTACAGTCTGACTGCCGATTATATGAAAAGGCAAACATCCGGTTTATAGGCGGAAATGGATGCATCTATTAGTTTACAGTAGAGCCGCTATATAGATAGGCCGACGCATCAGCTTAAGGTTTAGCCATTTTGGATCGGATTTTTCATTGTTGCACTGCTTGGGTTACCAGAGCAAAGTTTCGGGTTTCGCCAAATTTGCTGAAAATAATACTTTGTTTAATAAATAATTCACGTGCCGCTAATACTCGTTTGCAGTGAACAATCACCAAACGCGATTACTCGCCAGAAAAGACAATCGCTCAAATACGCGCTCCGATATATAGGGGCCTTAGTTTATTCGCAACTCCAACAAACTATAGGGGACGCTGCAGTCACTGTCTAATGGCGGATGAAAAAACTAAAACAAACGCACGCCGTAACGTATAAATTGCTTCTAAACTTAGGAAATGACAGAAATTTTTGTCCGCATGTATGATTTTTTGTTCTTTATTCATTTGAAAAGATTTTTCAAAGTCTTTTGGTTATTCTGACCCATATAGAAAGAGATTAGAAACCAAAAAGTATTACGAAAGTAAACAATTAATGCAGAACACACAGTAAGTTGTTCTGAAGCAACTATTTTCACGATGTTGAATTCGGAATTCATAAATTTTTGGTTCGCTTCGAACGGCATTTTCATTTTGTACCGTTTTTTCTATACATTAGTACATATTAAGTTCAGTTTCGTGACATTTCCGGCATTTGTTGACATTTTTGTCACATAGTGCACATACGTGGCAGACTGTCAAGAGTAACGTTTAACACTAGATAATTTATTTCTATGACTATATGATTGGATATCCAAAGAAATCATGCATTTAATTCATTCGTCATGGAAATGATTTACCTGATATGCGAAATCTTGTCAAGATACATTATTCTTTCACACAATTTTAAAACCATAACCCTATAAACAGATTTTTGGCGAGCTTTTATTATTTATTGTTCAAATTCTTAACGTTCTTTCTGGATTTTTCAATTTGTTCTGCGATAAATATTTTCAAGAAAATTTATTTGCATATTGTCTATTTCAGTAGGATACTGTAGTAACAAAGGTTATTTAAATCATTTATGTGGAATTAGGTTAAGGAAAAGTGTCCAATCAATGTTGTTAAGTTCGTTTTTTTTTTTTTTTTTTTTTCATCGAATTGAAAAACTGATATTTAATCAAATTCACTCAGAACAAAATAAATAAAATGTGTACTCACAGTTTATATATGGTGGTAGTTTTCTTTTCAGTTGATTGACCATTATTTCTTTTTACTTATCGAATTCTGTAATCTTACTACCATTTTATTCCACTCATGATAAAAATTAAAAATGGTTTAACTAAAAACGCGAAATCTCGCCAAGGCTACTTTGCTCGCACTATACTAAAACTATAACCCTAAACAAATTTGGAGAAACCTTTCAGCTGAGAATAAAAGGAATAAAGTAAATTCTTTCTCGGTTAAACATTTTTCATTTTGTTCTACGATAATAAATTCAAGAAAATATTTTGCATACTGTCCATTCCAACTAAATGCTGCTGTAAAATATGATTAGTTAAATTAATTTAAGATTTAAAAAAAACTCATATTCTTACAAATTCATACAAAACAATAAAAAAATTTACCTGGTATAACGTTATCCAATTTTGTTAATCCAGAGTTTTCTTGTTTATGCTTCCACCATTTAATACTTTTTTGAAAGAAATAAGGAAAACTAACATTATTTTGAGAAGCTCGAGAATACTTCTAAGGGACGAATTAATTTCTGTAGCTGAAAGCAAACTAAGACACATCGATTGCGTTAATAAATACTCAGAACAAACTGCCTGCGTTTACGTCAACAGGCACACGTGGAACGCAACGTGGCAATGTTTTAGTTTCAGCGGCAGTTTTGTAAATCACCACAAGGTAGCGTATTCGAGCGCTGGAGTTCCGAATAGGTGTGATAGTTTGTTCGTTACAAATGTGCGCTTTTGCCTCTTAATTATTTAGACGAAATGTAGTAAAAATGACGATTTGTTCACGGAAGTATTTTTTTTTTAATCTGAACTATTCGATCTATATTCTCTCTACAAAAATTAATTGATTTATAATTTTACAACATAATTAATCTTACAATTTTGCTTTTACATTTCCGGACGAAATTAAAGCCTTTTCTTGTTGTTTCCATGGAAACCCTTTTTGTCCCCCCCCCCCCTCATTTTATTTCAGGGAAAGCAATAAATTAATAAGGCGCTAGTGAAATTATAAAACGCGTGCATAAAAATCTTATCCCTTCAAACTTTTGTCGTAAAATTTATGTATGCTAAGTGTTCTGAATTTAGCTCATAAGTCTTTTTAATATTCATATTTCCTTGTTGGCAGCCATGCAATTTCAATACATTACCTTCAACGAGCGAGCGTATTTTCCAATGAATATTCTCACATTTATATTTTTCAATCATATTTTGAAGTTTACCTTTCCCTCAGAAAGATTGTTTTCCTTTACTTCCGATACATTTTTTTTCTAAGCGATCACGTTTTTCCGCTCTTTTGTCGCACAGCTTTTGCTGAAAATAAACAAACATGTTTTTGAATGAATTTCTTTTTTTTTCATTTTATTTCTCTTTGCCTTTTTTCATAGCTTTTAGACATTAGCAAGTACATCTAATCTCTTATGGCCGCAATGATTGCTACACAATTACAGTCGGACCTCCATATATCGAAATAGCAAATTGCCAGAAAAAAATTCGATGTATAGAAATTTCGATATGTAGAAACAATCTTATTTTATCCTAAAAAATCTCCTAAAACATTGAAATTAAAGCTAATTTTCGTGTATGAAGCTTAATTTCTAATTTATACGAGCATCGGATTACATGAGTTAATAATTTAAAAAAAAATAGAAATTACATTTTTGCGCCTTCATACATTTTCTTTCTTTGGCAATTCAACTTGATCCGCAACATTAGGGATTTTCGTTTTGAGAAATCGAGAGAAAAGTAAACTAGTATGTTGTGGCCATTACGAAACTTTCTTCTATATTTTTCTTTTTTTATCTGATCCCTCCCCATGCTTGATGAGGAAGCAATATTCAAAAAAAAAAAAAAATTACATACGCAAAACTTGAGGACCATCCCAATGTCTGAATTATTGCAAAAGCAAAGCAAAGAGCGAAAATTGAAAGTTATTTTAAAAACCTTGCTTGAAATAATTACAAATATTTCACTTGTTAACAAACATAAGATGGCAACAGTTAAAAATTTTAAATCATTGAGATAATATTTCCGATCATTTCCATACAATTAAAATCACGAGAAATACGCAGACGACAATCTATTACGATTTATCTTTCTTATTGTTGCATTAATAAAGCTATTTTTATTCGCAAAAAAAAAACTAGTATGTTGTGGCCATCACGAAACTTTCTTCTATATTTTTCCTTTTTCTGATCCCTCCCCATGCTTGACGAGGAAGCAATATTCCTAACAAAAACAAAATTACACATGCAAAAACTTGACGACCCTCCCAATGTCTGAATTATTGCAAAAGCAAAGCAAAGAGCGAAAATTGAAAGTTATTTTAAAAGCCTTGCTTGAATTAATTGCAAATATTTTATTTGTTAACAAACATAAGATGGCAACAGTTAAAAATTTTAAATCATTGAGATAATATTTCCTATCATTTCCATACAATTAAAATCACGAGAAATACGCAGACGACAATCTATTACGATTTATCTTTCTTATTGTTGCATTAATAAAAATATTTTTATTCGCAAAAAAAAAAAAATCAACACCTCTTGAAGCGATCGGCGTCAAAATTAAACCAGAGCCTGTTTACATATGGATTCACATATATTCCAAATTTCAACCAGAACGTAGCATTACTTCTTGAGATAGGGCACTCAAAATGGAAAAAAAGAACGAGTGTTTGCGCTACCCCCTTTTTAGCTGTTGACACAAAAATAAAATCAGTTCTTATACCCACTAAGGGCTACTTGCCGATAAATTTTTCTTTCATTCCGTTCATTATTTCTTGAGATACAGCAGTCACAATTGACGACAAAAAACGTTCTATAGCTCAACCCCCGTTTGAGTTATTGACACCAAAATTGAATCAGCACCTGTTCCTGTTAATACCAACATATGGACCAAATTTTGTTTGATTCCGCCAGTTACTTCCTGAGGAATAGCAAGCACGCGTAACTCGAAAAACGTCCCATTGCTCCACCCCCCTTGGAGGAATTCGCGCCAAAAACTAATGGGCACAAGTTCACATAGGGGCACATATGTGTACAAAATTTCGTTCGATTTCATGCGGTAGTTTTTGTTGTAGAGCGGCCACAAAAAACTGGTCACACACAGACGTGACACACATACATACACACACACATACATACATACACACACACATACACACACACACACAGACAGACAGACATTTTCCAAAAATGGTCGAAATGGACTCAGCGCACCTCAAAACGTACGAATCCGTCAAAATTCGAAATTCGAAAATTTGCACGAATCCAATACTTTCTTCTATATATTAGATATAGAAGAAAGTAAAAAAAGAATCAACACCTCTTGGAGCGATTGGCGTCAAAATTGAACCAAAACCTGTTTACATATGGATTCACATATATTTCAAATTTCAACCGGAACGTAGCATTACTTCTTGAGATAGGGCACTCACAATGGAAAAAAAGAACGGGTTATTGCGCTTCCCCCTTTTTAGCTGTTGACACCAAAATAAAATCAGCTCTTATACCCACTAAGGGCTACTTGCCGATAAATTTTTCTTTCATTCCGTTCATTATTTCTTGAGATACAGCAGTCACAATTGACGACAAAAAACGTTCTATAGCTCAACCCCCGTTTGAGTTATTGACCCCAAAATTGAATCAGCACCTGTTCCTGTTAATGGCAGCATATGGACCAAATTTTGTTTGATTCCGCCAGTTACTTCCTGAGGAATAGCAAGCACGCGTAACTCAAAAAACGTCCCATTGCTCCACCCCCCTTGGAGGAATTCGCGCCAAAAACCAATGGGCACAAGTTCACATAGCAGCACATATGTGTAGCAAATTTCGTTCGATTTCATGCGGTAGTTTTTGCTGTAGAGCGGCCACAAAAAACTGGTCACACACAGACGTGACACACACACACACATACACACACACAGACAGACAGACATTTTCCAAAAATAGTCGAAATGGACTCAGCACACCTCAAAACGTTCGAATCCGTCAAAATTCGAAATTCGAAAATTTGCACGAATCCAATACTTTCTTCTATATATTAGATATAGAAGAAAGTAAAAATTAATCTACTTAACCTGAATGATTTTTACTGCAGCTAAAACGACTAGGAACGATAATCATCAGACAAAAGGGATGACTTGAAACTGATTTTGCAATGTCACTGGTTACAACTAAGATATTTGAAATAAACTTGAGAGAATTAAAGAATTCTAGCACAAAACAACGACCTATCTACACACCCCTCAACCCCAGATTCTTTATGAGATTCGTAGCAACCTTTAGTGAACATAATTTTCTCCCCTAACCTTTATTTTTTATGAGACAAACAGTCTAAAGAGGAAAAAAAAAATCTACGAATGTCTCGAAAAAAAATTCGATATATAGAGATTTTTTCGATATATAGAAACAATTTTTCTATGTAATGAACATAGAAATTTGCTGGGATTTCGATACATAGAAAATTTTGATACGTGGAAGTTCGATATATGGAGGTTCGACTGTATATATAGTGATGACATAACTTTAAACTAGTCAGTATGAATGATGACTGACATTCAATCTAACCATTATAAATAATAGCTAATTTAGCCATCCTCATATAAATAATAGCCGATGATCGAGTAACCCGCGTGTTTCAACAGTGAAACTCGCGCCACGGCATGATCATTTGATAATGTGTGTTGGAATGTTTAACATGCAGGGAAAGGCTTCATTGTGACAAGGCTGAACTGGATCCGTCACTTAACTGTTTCAGTGGTTAGACTGTGTCATTTCAGGAGAAAGAAGAAACGAAAAAAAATGGTTAGCAATGAACGCTATCTACTGAAGTTTAGGGTTAATCCACCGGAGTTAGGGTTACCATTTCAGTTTTCAAACTATCAAACAGGCAATGGCTTCGTTCAAATGTAGAAGCAATTTTCCCTCGTCTAGGTCGTCGTCACTAGACGAGCGATTTTCTAGTATTGAATAATAGCTAATTTACCATCCTCTCCTTCCCTTTTGTAGTAACATAACCATATCCTCAATTGCGAATGTAAGCTCAGGATCCAAATCAATACAATAAGTGCATGTGCAGTGAAACCTCCGAATAGCGGACAGTCAAGGGACTAGAAGTTTTGTCCGTTATTGGGAGGTGTCCGCTATTAGGAGGAACTATTTAATTTACCTTTTTCAAAATGGGCTGTTGTTCACTTTGTAGAGCACAATCGAAACAATTGCGAAAGGTTTACTACATTTTACATCAAGTATAATTAATCTGTTTTTTTCTTAATAAAGGTATACTGACAGCACACACTTGTCTTAAAAAGCATTTAATCAATTAAAGTAATGAGTTAAAACAGTTTGACGTCTCTTTTTTGCATTACCAACGGCGGCGATTCGACGGAGCAACCCCACTCCCCCCCACACACACACACTTTTTATGGTTAATTTATTTATTTTATCTCGAGTATCACTATTGCATGATTGACAGTTGGCAATATGACCTTGAATATGAGCAAATCTTTTTCATGTCTAAAAATTAAACAACCCAACGAAACCACAGATACAGATACAGATCGGGAGAGTTCACTGCGCCAGAACCAAGGTTCTTTTACGCGGTCTGAATGAGAGAAATAAACAGTAGTCGAGCTGGCGTGAAGGGGCGGTGTGAGGGAGGACAGGAAAAAAAATATTAAAAAAAGGGAGATTTTTCAGGGCCACACATTTATTTACATATATACAGGTATGGGGCAAGCGGTGTGAACGAGTTTACGTATAGAAAGTACAAGAGTGTGAACTATGACGAAACCACGACGCCATAAAGCCGACTACTACCGGCGCCGGTCTGCTCAATTGCATCTCCTGAGAGCCCCAGTTAGAAAAAGCGCCCAGTTTTCTCTTTTTTATCTTAACTTTTGAATAGTTATTGTGCATAAAATTCATTAAAATCTTAAGAAAAACGTACGTTAATTGTTAGACTGACATCAGTTTTCACTTATCTGCTTCAATACTCTCAAAACTAGCCGTTACAAAATGGACTTTTATTTTCTTTTTCATTTTTTGCTGCCCGCAAAATGCCTTTTAGTTTTTTTTTTCCTGACCCCAACTTTTAAGCCCCAATCGCTGCCTCTGCCCATTACCACCCTTTTAATTCCAAGAAACAGTGATAAGGAAATGACGGGGGGGGGGGGGGGGAATATCAGTTGTGGAGGATGAAAAGCTTTGTAAGGCAAGCAGTTACTAAGATATTCTGTGAAAAGAAAAAAAAAACGGAAGTGCTACGATCGCAATTGAAATTTTTTGTGAAATAACTGTCCGTTATTCGGAGTGTCCGTTATTCAGAGTGAATTACATGGAATGGCCTATATTGAGGGACTGGGACTTGCAAAAATGTCCGTTAATTTGAGGTGTCCGTTATTCGGGAGTGTCCGTTAAGGGAGGTTTCACTGTAATTGTAATTCAGAGGAACATATTTAGATTTTTAACTCTCGATGCAGATTACTTCATACGGAAATTGAAGAGCTTTAAATGCCTAAGAAAATAATAATTATCTGATGAATTTCTAGCAATTCTTTAATTAAATACACACTGACAAGAATTGTTTAAAAGTTGATTTCTGTCAACCTTCACGTTTTCAATCCTTTCTTGCAGCGAAGGTTCGGAAAAATCGCGAAAAGGAGTTTAGAGTGACAAATTGGATCAAAAAAAAAAAAGAAAGAAAGAAAACACTTTGTAGCAGTTTATGTTCAAACTTGATAATTTATTAAATTAAAGCAATAGGGGTTCCGCCCTTGCTCGTTGGCGCTCACCAACCCCGAAGTTGCTTCGTAATCTTATTTGATTCGCAATGATTTTGATCGTCTATTAGAAAGACTCAAATTTAAAAAAAAAAACACGTTACGAGTTCAGTTTCGAGCAAAATGAAAATCCCGCTCTTCCCGTAGAAAATAGAATTTAAGTAAAGAGTTCATAATTATAAAATAATTCCGTTCTCATCCAGAGACAAAAAGAACTTGATGGAAATATTCAAAACCGAGGCATTGAAAATTTATAATAAAAAAATTAATTTGAATTTTGACATCTTGTATTTAAATTATGTTTTACGCAATCACGAGTGTGTGTGTGTGTGTGTGTAGTCGTGTGTTTTTGTGTCTGTGTGCAGGCATGAGTGTGTGCGTGTGTGTATGTGTGTGTGTAGGCGTGTGTGTAGGTGTGTGTGTTTGTGTCTGTGTGCAAGCATGAGTATGTGTGTGAGTGCGTGTGTATGTGTGCGTACGTGTGTGTATGTGTGTGCGTACGTGTGCGTGTGTGTGCGTGTGTGTGTAGGTGTGTAGGATATGGACGGAACCTGAAGACGGTTTTCCTAGAGGAGCAGCATCGTGAGGAGCCGGTCGACGGTGGTGCTGCAGGAGGCGAGGGGGAAATAAAATCATAGGAATTCAAAACAGTCGAATGAGAACAATAAACAATGTGATTGCTCAAAAAAAAACAAAAAAAAAACATTACCATTTATACAATGGTAAAATTGTGTTGATGACCCGCTTACGTGAAATTTCAGTCTCCTGAACTCAGTAAAGCACGTGCACCCCCCTTCTCTCCCAAATTTTATCTTTCGTTGACATGGACCCCTTTGGAAACTAATCATCTCTCTTATTCTCGATATCCCTCCATGAGTCGCAAAATTTTCGACGTCAATACTCTTCTGTTAATTCGCTATTTCATTTGTAATTCGCTTTTTCATTGAAAGGCGAACATATTTTTTTCTTCAGTATTCAATGCACCTTTTTAAAACTTTATACGATTATTAAACATGGCATAAAATAACACATTTTGATTGCTTATTTGTTGAAAAAAAAATTTCGATATGTTTTATCAATAAAAAAGTCGCATTTTTAGCGAAAAACTACCATTTCTTAAAGCTTCCAGTGCATTCACTCTTTCGTAATTTTTGAAACTTTTTGTGTCAATCTCTTCGTTAGATACCAAAGAGTGATACGATCCTCCAATTTGGAAATAATTTACTAAAAACAGTTTTTATGGGTAATTGTGTAAAAATTTCCCCCGAAAAACGTGAGTTTTGCTCCCTAATTTTAATTGATCATTATTTCAAAACCACACATCGCATGTACATTAACTTTTCGAGGTTTATATCACAGTGAATTGTTCAATTACCATATTTGCAAAATTTCAAAACTTTAAAAGTTGGTACTTTTTTCGCTAGAGATGTTAAAATAAAATCTTGAAAACGAGGTTTGGAGAACGTCAAGAAAGAAAAGTTAAATTTCATTTATAAGCAGTGCATTTGAGTTTAGTAAATTTCTTCTAGTTTTCTTAATAACTCATTCATTTAAAAAACAATTGTGGATTTAGAAAGAAAAACACTAGAGTTCTCTAAATTTCCCAAAATTGATTTTTGTCGAAAATTTTGGTATTCGCCTACCTTAACCCAAGTTGAACTCTTTTACTTTTTGAATTTCAAAATCGAATCAAAACGTAACACATGCGATATACCAACAGCTCGTTTATGCCATCCAGAAACTGTAGTTTTGTCCCTCTTAGGGACTCATCAATCTGGAATAGACAATAACCGAGCTGAAGGCAGATGTCATCTCATTGAAGCAGAGAGTGGCTTAACTCGGTGCATGGCCCCACTAAATGGCGCTGACGCTTAACGGGCCTTGACAATTTCTGACTTTTCTGTATTAAACCGATGACCCGCTCATGCATCCCCCAATCAATGTCAACATTTCAAAGTTTGTTTATTTTTGATTGGACGTAGCCCATTTTGACCTCAAGAGGTGCTGATAGGAACCCCTGCATCCACCAATCAATAGCAACGTAATGGAAACGGGTTTCCTGTAGCGCCCTCTTTGTTGCTATGAGTTTCAGTGATTGTCACGGCCTATAAGAATTAAGTGGGCCATGCTCGGTGATAACTGGCTTAGGGGCGGTAACTTTGTGCTAATAAAGAAGCAGCTGTTGTGTCCCCGCAAATTTTTGACGTTTAGAAGAAAATCGATAATAGCCTGAATATTTACCGAGTAAATAATGTTTTCCCGTAAATGTGCATTAAAGACATTTAACGTTTTGATGTTGATGATGATGATTAACGTATATGATGATCCAAAAAAATTTGACCAAAAGCTAAATAAAATTAAGAAATATTTTTTCCGTGTGGATTATTAATTTTTTTCGTTACTCGCCCTTATCCGATAATTAATTTCTCGACTTTTTATTTCTTATTTTTACTCTGTAGAAAGCCAATTGGAATAGATAAAAATTGCAACACATTTTCTTTGAAGTATTTCGATGGAGAAATTATTCTTTAAGTTAAATAAACAAGCTTTTGATACTTAATAAGTAATTAATTTTTCGCTTCCTTCTAAAAATATATCAGTACATTAATTTCAAGTAAAATCTTTATTGGTTCTTTTTACCACGCATTTTGATAATCCTAAAAGAAATTTCGTTTAGCCAACATTATTTTTTTCAAACCATAATGAAAAATTTTGAATTCTTGGTAATTAAAACTGTATTCATAGCACATTTTCTGTATCACTGTGTATATTTGTCGTTTCTTTGTTTCATAGCTCGAAGGCTTTTGCAATTAATGATAATACTTGATTCCCCCCCCCTTTTTTTTTTTTTGAATGAACCAAGTTCGTTGTTTATCGAAAATTAAAAATTCATTTTTAATTTAAAGGTAATTGGAAAAATTTAGGACATTAAAGACAAATATGCGATCAAAAATGCATTTCATTAAAATATTAAGGATATTTTTTTCACTTATGTATCACGTCGAGCAATAAAATTCTAAAATAAAGCGAAATTTTTAAAAAGAAGTTTAAACCTGGAAACTCTATGCAAACTTTTAAAGCAATAACCAGCGTAGATATATAAATAGTTTTACAAAAAAAAAAAAAACTGAAACAAAAAATTTAATATAATGAAAATATACTTTCTACAGTTACTCAATCATATTCTCTAGGAATATTTTCTGAAAAGAAACTCAAAGATTCCAGGCTCTGAAACTGAAAATGAAGTAAGATTTTTAAATTCAAAAGAAAATAGCGCATGATCAAAACAAACTCTTACTTGAAAAAAAAAAAAAATACTTCCTTCGTTTGAACTAGAAAAACATGCTAGTTAAAAGAAAAAAATCGAATTTTCGAAAAATCGCTTCGAGGTGCACACCTCCATGCTATAAACTAATTCTGTGCCAAATTTCATGAAAATCGGCCGAACGGTCTAGGCGCTATGCGCGTTTTGTTACAAAATTTACCAAATGAAGTAGTGAGAAGCAAAGGGATTTAAGTGGACATTTACAAGCTTTGAGTAAAACGCGTGTAAAGTAAGATCCTAGGTAGTTTGACCACGGATTGTATGTAATTCGGCAATCTGCCAAGTAAGGACGATTCCATCTGAGTGAATCTAGCAGGAGAGAAGGGAAAATAACGATGGGATTTTTATGCACGCGTTTTGTAATGTCACCAGCGCCTTATTCATTTATTGCATCTTCCTTACTAATAATAAAGCAGAAGGTCTCTCTGTCCGGAGGATGTCTAGATGTCTGGATGTCTGTAGGATGTCTGTAGGATATCTGTAGGATGTCTGTGACGCGCATAGCGCCTAAACCGTTCGGCCGATTTTCATGAAATTTGGCACGAAGTTAGTATGTAGCATGGGGGTGTGCACCTCGAAGCGATTTTTCGAAAATTCGATGTGGTTCTTTTTTTATTCCAATTTTAAGAAAAAAACTATCATAAATTACGAAATCATCATAACGTGGAACCGTAACATGGGCACAAGCTAATTGGCGAGATACGAAATTATCATAGCGTGGAACCGTAACGTCGGTACAAGCCAGTTGGCGAGAAAATTCACCATACATTATTTGTAAATATACAAGCGAACCAAAAGACCTTTAATTTTTCTATTACGGGCGAAGCCGTGCGTGTGCTACTAGTCAAAAATAAAACAGGGGAAACAAAAATAATTACCATGGAAACAACAAAAAGAAAATAAAATATTTTCATTTCGTTCAGGAACGTAAAAGCAAAATGGCAAGCTCAAAACTTTGTTGTGAATAAATAAATCAATTAATTTTTGCCAAGAGAATATAGCTCGAATATACCTTAAAATTAAAAAAAATGCTGCTGTGAGCAAATTTTCATTTTTATAAAACTAAGCAGAAATAATAGAGAAGCAAAAGTGCACATCTGAAACAAACCAACTAACAGCCCTATAAACTAATAGATACGTCCATTTCCGCCTATGAACCGGATATTAGCCTTTCCGTGCAATAGATGGTCAGACAATAGGCTTTCATTGAAATTTTTTTTTAAATCATGCTATATAGCAGCACCTACCAGGGCTACTAGTAATATCTCTTGCCCCAAGACAGAGGAGAGGTTCACCCCTACCATTTCTGCTGGATATTAACAATTTTTTAATTTTGGCACTTACATCCCTTTGCTTCTAACTGCATCAAATGTTCGTTTCCCAAACTTTTGTGCCCTTCATTTAATAATCGGGTGTGAAATTATCACTTCTTTGTACTAATTTATTTAGCTCTGAATTTGCACTTTTTACGTGTCTCTTTTAATTAGCAATGTTGCTTTTTTTTCGGTTTAGGAACGACAGTTACTTTTAAATATTTTCTTTTTTTTTATAAAACACAAAATGAGCTGTAATTAAAACAGTTTTCACTACGTCTTTAATGTAAAGGATTTTTTTTTTTTTATTTGCTCAATGTTACTGATTTCAATTATGGCTGTGCAATGAAAAGCTTAAAATTAGTATAAAAAGTACGTTAAAGAGAAAATAAAAAGACGCTCTTTGTCTATAACGTTTTTTAATTCATGCAATTAGTATGTTAATTAAGTGGCTTGTCACAGAATATCGAGATAATCTCTTTGAAACTGAAATAAAAAAATCCGAATAGTGAAAACTGAAATTTAAAAACAATCATTGATGAATGAAAACCCAAGTGAATTAATGAACGAAATATTAAGTTTTACTTGAAGAACTGTCTTTCATCACGTAAGCAGCTTTAGGTAGCAGAAACATCTTTGAATTTAAAGAAATATGTTTTAAAAATTCATTCTCACTTGAATACCACAGCATGAAGCGGTACTAGGTGTAAGAACGTTACATGGATCTAGTTTCATCTAACGCATTCATTACATTTAGCTTCTTTATCTTTCTTTACTAATAATAAAGCTGAAAGTCTCTCTGTCCGGATCTCCGTCTGTCAGGATCTCTGTGACACGCACAGCGCCTAGACAGTCCGGACGATTTTCATGAAATTTGGCACAAAATTAGTTTGTAGCATGGGGGTGTGCACCTCGAAGCGAATTTTCGAAAATTCGATTTTGTTCTTTTTCTATACAAATTTTAAGAAACTTTTACCGAGCAAATTATCACAACGTGGAATAGTAAATTACGAAATCATCATTACGTGAAACCGTAACATGGGCGAGACATTTAACATAGCAAATTTACGAGAAATTCATCATCCATTATTTGTTAATATACAGACGAACCAAATGACCTTTTAATTTTCTACTACGGGCAAAGCCGTGCGGGTGCCACTAGTTTTTAAATATAACGAATAAATACCTTTGTGCTTGAAAATTAAACCAGCTCTTTAATGCACAAAAATTGCAAATTGCTGCAAACACGTGTTTCGTGGTTACAAGGTGTAAATTGTAGAATTCAAACGAGTTAGAAAATACTATGAGGTAAGTAAAGTTAAAAATTTACTTACATTTAAAAAGAACTAGTAAAAATTAGGTTTGTGCCTTCAAAACACAACTGAAACTACCCACTTTCGAACGATGCAATCTGTTTTTATCTCATGCCGTTGCCAATAACACTTTACAATATTTTACTGCAAAGGCGCTTTCTTCTGAATTAATCAGACCGTGACACAAGGGCATTCCTCCGATGACTTTTCATCAAAAATCTCACACTTTGTATTGAAAAAGGGGTTCATTGTAACCCGAAACACGAGTCTGCAGTAATTTGCAATTTGTGTGCATTAAAACGTTGGTAATTCATTCATTTAACTTTTAAATGTCTTCAGATTAGCGGAGAAGGGGTGGTGGTCGTTCATTTAACTTTTAAATGGTCTTTAGATTAGCGGAGAAGGGGGTGGTCGCTCATTTAACTTTTAAATGTCTTCAGATTAGCAGAGAAGGTGGTGGTCATTCATTTAACTTTAAAATGTCTTCAGATTAGCGGAGAAGGGGGTTGGTCATTCATTTAACTTTTTAATGTCTTCAAATTAGCGGAGAAGGGGGGTGGTCATTCATTTAACTTTTAAATGTCTTCAGATTAGCGGAGAAGGGGGTGGTCATTCATTTAACTTTAAAATGTGTTCAGATTAGCGGAGAAGGTGGGGGTGGTCGTTCATTTAACTTTTAAATTTCTTCAGATTAGCGGAGAAGGGGGGGGGGTCGTTCCATCTACAGTCAACTGGAAGATAGTTTGCTTAAAGCACCACGATTATTTATGTTTTAGCAGCATGTTAGTTCCAATAACATGGAAGATCATTGAGAGAAAAAAAGTAAAAAAAAATAGATTTCTGTTTGTACAAAACTAGCAAAAATATCCGTTGCCTGGGTCAGTAATAATTGTGAGAAACAATCGTTACTTTCATTCATTTTCTGTGTTAACTGAAAGAACTCAAAACACACCGCTTTGACGTGATTAAAAATCGAGCTTCTTCCTTACCCATAAAAGTAAAATGGCAATAAGTATGAAAATAAGTTTTTATATTTAAAGCAGAGAATCATTAATGAATAAGATTAGAATACAGTCTCCCCCCCCCCTCTAATTTTGCCGATACGAAATTTCTGTTCTTCCTGTTTTTTAGTTTTGATATATTTAAGGGGGAAGAAATTTTAAATGTCGGCGAAACTGGGGTTAAACCATGAAAATATTTTGCGTGACATATTATATGTAACTCTACGCATATGTATATGATACATTTAACTTTATAATTGAAAGCGAAAAATAGCACTTATTTATTGGTTTGCTTATTTTCTAAATTAATGCATTTTTCACAAACATAACACATTATGAATTGAAATATATTGTAACGGATTCGGTGCGACTTCCACTTTCTTGAAATGAAAACACAGTTCTTGATAAAAACACAGGAAATTTATTTACACTATGTACAGGAAAGATCGTCAACAACTGCTAAATTATTCATCAGCAATTAAGCAATTATCACACAACACCGTAAACTCAAAACTCAATGTTTACACACGTATTTACTTCCAAATACGAAAACAACACAGCGAAATGCCTCGCTATAAACAGAGCAAATACACACTCTCAGCTCGAAATCCTCAATCGAAACTCTCCAACTCCCTATCCAGCGTAACCGTTTATATACACACCGAAAAGAGAGATCTCAAATATTCCAGAAAAAGCTACAACGTTCTACAACTACACTTTCATTGATAAAATCATTGAATGAAATAAGAAAAAAAGAGAATAGGGGGTTGTATACTTTAGCCATATGTTAAGGGGTTGTATATTCATTACGGGAAATTATTTACAGGTTACGTTACTACAATAATTACTATTTACAGGATTTGTAACAATATGATATACTAGCTTTTACCTGCGGCTTCGCTCACGTTGATGTAGTTTTTTTCAATCGATTCAAGTTAATGGTCAACACAGGCAGAGGTCAAATAGTTACCAAAAAATGGTTTTCCCCAGTTTCGCCGACAGTTCAAATTGCCTC
The DNA here is from genome assembly GCF_026930045.1 of Uloborus diversus. Classification (NCBI taxonomy): domain Eukaryota; kingdom Metazoa; phylum Arthropoda; class Arachnida; order Araneae; family Uloboridae; genus Uloborus; species Uloborus diversus. Next base: position 175,946,823 of record NC_072734.1, read on the forward strand.
CCCTCTTTAATATATCAAAAGGTATGATTAAAACTGAAAATCAGGGGTGGGAGAGGGGATGAAATGTCGGCGAAACTGGGAAGACACACAAAAAATCACACAACATAAATCAAGAAAACATTCAAAAATTGTAAAGAAGTTAGTACGGGTAATTCTCAAAAATTCCAATTCGAGTGAGGTCAACAATTCTTAAATAAAGTCAAACATTTCCCTTATAATGCCGATCCCCGACAAATGTTGTCCAGCACTACACCGGCTATCTAAATTACTGTATAGCCGGAGAAATCGTCCCAAAATAGGGTCAACAGTCACTACAAATCCTGATTCTAATAATGACCCTTTAGAGTGAGAACATCAAACCTTTAAAATCTCCATGAGAAGGAAATCAACTGTTTCTAAATAACGTAAGCGGTCCTGTTTAAAATACTAAAAAGTTCAGAGTAAAAATACCATTAAAATCCGAGTAAGGACAACAGTTTTTTTTTTTCTAAGTTCCCATTTAAATGAGGACAATAGTACAAAAAACTTTTTATTTCGGAAAAAAGAAACATTCCCTCAAGTCTCTATTAGAATGGTGATAACAGCGTTTTCAAATAACATTTCCCTCTGAAGATCTCCGTCATGATTAATTCCAAAAATCTTCATCAGTACAAGCCCGATAGCATAAAAAATAAAGAGGAAAAAAAAAGAAAGAAAGAACAATATTCTTCATTGTCGCCATTAAAGTAGGGACATTAATTCCACAAAATCCTAATTAGCATCATTAATCCTTAAAAACACACACAAAAAGAAAAAAGAAAATTAAAAGTTTCATAAAAATTTAAAATAACGTAGTAGCCTGGTGAGACTAGAGACAAAAAATGTATTTGGTGGATTAATTTGCATTTTAATAGAAGTTTTAATGTTATTTGAGCGTGTTGTTTCACTAATTTGGCGGATTAATTTTAAATTTAATACCTTATACATAATATTTATTAATAATCTTTTTACCAAAATTAATTTGCAAAATTTTTAAATTTCAATGCAACTTTTGTAATGGATGTAGTGCCAAGATTTTTGAACACTCGTCCCGACCGCGTTATCATAACTCTGCCAATCTAATAAGTTTTTAAAAAGTTATTTTGTTTAATTTCATTTTCTATTTTTGCAGTTAAAAGCAGCGTAAAAATGTAAAATAATAAATCCAAATATGATTTTTAATTCCGAACAGAAGATGCTATAAAGAAAATGTTTTGCATGTATTTGGCCGTTCCTGGCGAAAAATAAATCTTTTCCGAAGCTAACTGGGGGTAGGGAGCAGACTCTATTTAATAACTTTCTTTATTTAGTTACTAGAATATTATACATAGCAAATAGTATACACTAAAAAAACACAAAGTCCCAACCCCCACCCCTCTTGCTTTTCTCCCTACCCCCTCCGAAACATTGCAAGCGCAGTACTATGATTATTCGCTTTTCGTGTAGCAACTAATTAAGAGAAAGCTGATTCTTTGCAAGATGTTAGTACTTAAATTACACACTAAAAAACACAAAGTCCCGACCTCCCTCTAGCTCCAGCCCCCCCCCCCCCCCAACCCTTCCGAAACATTGCAAGAGCAGTACTATGATTATACGCTTACAGCTCAAAAATTAATCATGTTACTAAGTAGTTTCTTTTTTTATTTCACTCCTAACAATATGAGAAACCAGTGGTGCTCAACCTATGGCCCGCGAGCCACATTCGGCTCGCGAAGCTGATCCACGTGGCCCGCCGTTTTGTGAAATGTTACAACTCGAAGAGTACTATTAATGACAATGTTCCAATTTTGGATCCAAATATTTAGAAATTGGTTTATGAAAAACAGGTTGCATTTAAAAAAAAAAGCATCAAGTAATGATAAGAAAAATTTGTTTGCAATTTTCCTTCCTTTTTTGTATTTTCCCATGTCATTTAAAAAAGAGTAAAACATTTTGAAATTTTATATGTGCTCCAGCCCGCGAGAACGATTTTAGTATGATCTGCGGCCCTTATGGGAAGAAAAAGATTGGGGACCACTGTTATAAACAAATTATGTTACAGACACTTTTTCTGTAGATAACTAAGTTTCACCGTTTTACTAACTTAATCACATACAGAAAACTCACTACAAAAATAAATTTAACAAACAACAGCTTTTTATCATTACGTCTTGGGAAGAAATGTTTGAACAAACTTATAGATAATAATACAATGATGATCTGCAATAGTCATTTAGTTGAAATGGAGCATCAAAGTAATTATGTTCACTCTAAGGTTTTACAACGAAAATGCAATATTTTGTTACAAAAGTTTATAGTTCGTTTGTGTCACTGATAGTCTACAGAATAATGTTTGGTCCAAAAATATTGTTACAGTGCATTCCACTACAGTGTCCACAAATAGACGTGCAATCGAACCCAGCTTTACGACAGCTACAGTTTGTAACACACAATGTTTTACAATTGGAAGATTATTACACTGTTAAAAACAGGAGTGCCTAAGAGGTAAAGTATTTCACCCTAGGGTGAAAAAACGGTTCCTCAGGGTGCAACGGAGGCTAGGAAGTGTCGTTAAGGTGCTTTTGGTTCCTCAGTGGGTGAACGACGTTAACTCAAGTGCTAAAAGACCATTCAATAGGAAGGCGACTCGTTGCGCATGCGCCCTGACAACAACTCCAACGACAACTTCAATTTCAATGGCGGACGTTGGAAGTTGCAAAGAAATATACTTTCACATTGAATGAATTAGAAAACTGAAAATTTCGCGGATTAATCTTCGAAATCTCGCGTAAGTAAAGGCATTTGATAATATTGTAGCTCTTAGAGCTTTCGAATATGTTTAAAAGTGTTTAAAATGTGTTGACAACTGCTTATTGTTCCGTTTACCTTATTAAACATTTAATGTCTTGCTATTTATATCCTGCAAAACTGTTACCTAAAACTATCTATCAGTACTATCTTGAACAACAACAACATTAAAAATAAAAACGTTTAAATCAGTTGATAATTGAATAGGTAATTCCGGAATAAAAACGCATCGACTTGAGCAGATATACCAAATGTCTATTTCTTCTCAATGAAGTAACTACGTAGAGGAAACGCACAAAGAAGCAAAAGTGAAAAAAAAAAAAAAAAAAAAAAAAAAAAAAAAAAAAAAAAAAAAACAAGAAGTTCTGTCTAGAACTAGACGAGCCTACTTTCCCGTATACCCATACTACTTTCTGGTACCTGATCAATATTCTCAAAAATAGCTAAAATTGCAAATGTTTTCAAACATATTTTTAAAATACTTTAAGCTGATTTCTAGGGATAAAATATATTCCTCACTCATCTAAAAATACTAGATGCGTAAAAAAAAAAAAAAAAAAAAAAAAACGAACAAATAAAATAGCAGTAACGTTTAAACAAAGCAGCTAATACACTTTTTTCCATTACAAAATATCTTTAACAGCTTTCAAAATGAAAAAATAATAATTAAAATTAATAAGCTCATTAAAATAAATACATCATATCAAAAAAAAAAAATCGTTTCTTTTTCCCCTGTTGCCAAAAATATTTTTTAAATGAATTAATGCACTTACCAAAACAAAACAAAACAAAAAAAAAATGTCAACTTAAAGAAATACTTTTTATTGTCAAAAAAAAAAAAAATCGTCTGCGCATATTTTTATGTAGAAACATAAATGACTTCGAGTTTATTCGCCAAAAACGGAGTACCTAAATTAAAACTTTAGCGTAAAAATAAAAACAAGTCATATCAACAATAATTATTTCACAGTTAAAACCATAGCAGCGGAGTCGCAGTCGAAGTCAATCTCATTTTGAGATAAAGGAGTCGGAGTCGAATATTTAAGAATCGGAGTCAGTCATTTGTCCTCCGTGTATAAAATTTTGCCAAAGCTACGAAGTCAGAGTCGAAGTCGGGGAGTCGGAGTCCGATTAATTGTCGGGCACAGGAGTCGGAGTCAAGTGCCCCTAAATTCTCGGAGTCGAAGTCTGGAGTTTGGCGTCAAGAGTTATTTCCAACAAAATTTGTTTGAAGTAAATCCGCTTTCAAGTACGGAATCTACATTGACTTTCAGTTTCCCCGTAGGCGCTATTGTAAAGGGATTTGAACTGTTCAAAATTGAACGGAAACTTGTTCAAATCGAAAAAATATTTTACATACAAATTTTTCATCAAAAGCTTTTTCCTACAAAGTTTGTTTGAAGCAAATTCGCCTCACAGTTCGGAATTGGCTTGAATTTCCCCGTAGGCGCTAATGTTAAGTTTTTTTGAATTGTTCAAAATTGAACAAAAAATAGTTCAAATCAAAAAGTAAAATATGGGAATGAGATGTCCTCGCCGAGATCTTTCGAACAAAAAAAAGTTTTTTCGAATCGGACTATTCATTCAAAAGTTATTAGGGGGGGGGGGGACAGACAGACAGACCGACAGACATTTTTCCCCATCTCAATACCCTACTTTCCAATTTTTAATTTTTCGATATTTATTTAATTATTTTATTTATTTATGACTTTTTTTTGTTTTTCGCGATATTTTTAAGATGCATTAAGCCTTCTTTCATGCTTTTTTCTTCTTTTTCTGACTTTTACTGGGAAAGTAGGCTAAAAAAAACGCGTGAAAAGAAATCTCTCGCAGTGTTTGACTCATGACTTTCACATCGTGTTTTGGTTAAGGTATCTTTCTTTGGCGTTATTGCATGAAGCGAATGTAGTTATCTACTCGTTTTTCTTTTTAATCTGACGAAAAACTTGACATTGAAAAGAAGGGCTTTTAGATTATTTATCGTGTACACGTCAGGATACTCAAATAACGAATCTTATAATAAGTATTGATATGTTACACTCGATTAAAATTTTAAACGTTTATGAAACGCTTTTATTTTCCTATGATTCTAATCTAATGTGTTACTTAATATTTCTGGTTGTTCCGCCAAATGATTGATAAATACCTTCCCTGTTCATTTTCGGTACGGTTCATGCTGTAGCAGATGTCAACAACATATTAATTACTGAGCAATCCAAGTGTGGATATAAGAAAGTTAGTGCACGAACAGACAAATTAAAGTCATGAATACTTCTAAACTATGTTCGAGAGGTTAAGTGTGATCAAATGCCTTCGTATATATAAATCGAAATAAATAAAACACAATTGTATTCAAAAACGCACACAACACGGGGGGGGGGAATCCCTATAGGAAGCAATAAAGATGCCATTTTTCTCACCTAGAGTACCATCTTTTCACCTACGGTGCACGTTGGGTGAAGGGAGCCAGTTTTTCACCCTTGCTAAGGGTGAAATTTCGGCTCTCTATCGGGTGCCGCTGGTGAACAAGCGTTTCACCCCTGAAAGGTGCCAAATGCAACCTGTAGTTTTAACAGTGTAGTAGGAGAAGTTCATTTGGAGCAGGGGTAATTGTCATGGACTTAGGTGTCAGTTGCTTGAAGTATATCGCCAACCCCATTCTTCTGCTGGAAGTTTAAAACCTAACCAAGTATGAATAAAAGTTTGTGTATAAGCAAGTGATAGCAAAAAATGTTTCTAAAGTCAAATTTTGATATAGCAAAACTTTCACCAACTTCAGATGCCGTTCATCAAGATCTTTTTAGGGTTTACCACCAGATTCAAACTTGGTTAGGTTTTAAACTTCCCCCAGAAGAGTCGGGTTGTCAATTTACTTCAAGCAACGGACTGCTTCCTAAGCTCACGGTGATTACCTCTGCTCTAAGTCAACTTCTCCAACTAATATCTTGCAATTGTAAAACATTATGAGTTACAAACTGTATCTGTCGTAAAGCTTGATTCGATTGCACGTCAGTGTGTGGACACTGTAGTGGAATGCACTGTAACAATATTTTCTTACCAAACCAACGAAATATTAGAAGATGACCCCTTATAAAAGACTAAAAAATAATAACCAAAAGTAATATTAAACATTAATAATATCCGCTGCGAGGAAATAATCAGTTGAAATATACTACAGTGAAACCTGTGAAAGTTGACCACTTGCGGTACACTATTTTAGTGGTCAACTTAAAAAGGTGGTCAACTTACAGAGACGGATTTATTAGAGTAAGAGCCCATGGGTGCCAGACATACGTCATAGTATAAAGGCCCAAAATTTTACTGCGTAAGCGCACTGGAGCAGGTATGAAGGGTTCGCTATTAGTTAAGCTGACTCGCGCTGGCTTTGGCGGGCAAGAGGTAGCAAAGGCGCGAAAAAATGGTGAACAAAAACATCATAGTATAACGCGTGATTTTTTAATATTTTATTAGGGGTACTATTACGAGTTAAACCTTACAAAGCCAGACACTTAGCACGCTGGCTTTGCGCAGCCAGACACTTCAAAGCAGGGAAAAAATGGTGCACGAAAACATCATAGTATAAAGCGCGATTTTTTTATATATTGTAAGGGGTGCTACTAGGAGTTACGCCTTACAATGCCAGACACTTCGCACGCTGGCCTTGCGCAGCCAGACACTTCAAAGTTGGGAAAAATCGTGTCCAAAAACATCATAGTATAAAGCGTGATTTTTTTATATTTTGTAAGGGGTGCTACTAGGAGTTACGCCTTACAATGCCAGACACTTCGCACGCTGGCCTTGCCCAGCCAGACACTTCAAAGTAAATGGTGTCTAAAAACATCATAGTATAAAGCGTGAATTTTTTATTTTTTGTAAAGAGTGCTACTATTTGTTACGCCTTACAATGCCAGACACTTCGTACGCTGGCTTTTGCAGCCAGACGCTTCAAAGTGGGGAAAAATAGCGTCCAAAACATAATAGTATTATAAAGCGTGATTTTTTTTATATTTTGTAAGGGGTGCTACTAGGAGTTACGCCTTACAATGTCAGACACTTCGCTCGCTGGCCTTGCGCAGCCAGACACTTCAAAGTTTTGAAAAAAGTGAACAACTTCATGTATTTTTATGAAATGTGATAATAACACCTTTTATTTCTTGGCACTAATACATTACATATTTAATCCTGTTCTAACTTGCGGGAAGAGTGCAATTACTGAGTATCTTTTTTAGTTGTATAGGTACGGCTTCTGCCGTACAGGGTCGTTCCTCAATTTGTCGCACTTTTATTTAGACCTACATAGACTCTTTATCACATTTACGAGGAGCGACTCAGACATGAAAAATCGTATTACTGGTCAACCTTTTCGTCAGTGGCGGATACAAGGGGGGGGGGTCCTGGGGTCATGACCCCCCCCCCAAACTTATGACAGTTTTTGAATGTTTGCTTGAAAAAATAAAAAAATTAATCGAAATAAAAAATTTCGAATTCAATTTTTTTGGGCAGAACAATGAAGGGAAGTGGATACAAGGAGCGGGGGGGGGGGGCGGTCATGACGGTCGCGACCCTTTCCCTTAATCTGCGACAATACTTTGCAATCATTACAAGGTTCATTGAATTTGAGTAGTGAAAATGACTGCTTGAAAAAAAAAAACCAGAACGAAACCATAAATAAAATTTTTGAATTCCTTTTTTGTGGCATCATATGTCATTTTTCTATAAATATATAGCTGCACTTGAGACAGTTTTTCTACGGCGCTGTTCATCAGGCGCCGAAAAATGAAAAGTAACAAAGAAGTGTCTGCCACCCGATCGCTATGATAGTTATTGTAAAACTGCAGGCAATTAATTGATAAAACATTTGAGTGTAAATAGTTTTATGTAAAGTATCTGTAAATTATTATTCCTTTCTGTTGTGATCTTTAGACATTTTCGTTTTTGTTCGTGCTGAGTTATTTGTAAATGTGCTGTAAATAGTTAATTCAAAAAGTTTAAATCAGTATTTTGGATTTTGTGTCGTGCAAGAAATGTAAAATTTTAGTTTCGTGTTTGCGCGAAACTTCCCGTAAGTTAGCCCCTGTTTATTAGACGGAAACTGTGCAGAAAAAAGCCGCGTTTTTTAAGAAAAGGACTTCCTATGACAAAACCAATGAAGCTGACAAAATATTGTTGTCTTTTTTTGCAAAGTTAAAAAAAAAACTTCTGTATCAGACTCTGAGACTGCGACGTCTTCGTCCACCTCCGATTTTTCTGCAACTGAAAAAAATCAATCAGTGTCAACCGAATTATTCAGAAAATGTTTAATTATTTTAAGTGTCTGGCTGCGCAAGGCCAGCGTGCGAAGTGTCTGGCATTGTAAGGCGTAACTCCCAGTAGCACCCCTTACAAAATATAAAAAAATCACGCTTTATATTATGATGTTTTTAGACACCATTTATTTTAAGTGTCTGGCTGCGCAAGGCCAGCGTGCGAAGTGTCTGGCATTGTAAGGCGTAACTCCCAGTAGCACCCCTTACAAAATATAAAAAAATCACGCTTTATATTATGATGTTTTTAGACACCATTTATTTTAAGTGTCTGGCTGCGCAAGGCCAGCGTGCGAAGTGTCTGGCATTGTAAGGCGTAACTCCCAGTAGCACCCCTTACAAAATATAAAAAAATCACGCTTTATATTATGATGTTTTTAGACACCATTTATTTTAAGTGTCTGGCTGCGCAAGGCCAGCGTGCGAAGTGTCTGGCATTGTAAGGCATAACTCCTAGTAGCACCCCTTACAATATATAAAAAAATCGCGCTTTATACTATGATGTTTTTGTGCACCATTTTTTCCCTGCTTTAAAGTGTCTGGTTGCGCAAAGCCAGCGTGCTAAGTGTCTGGCTTTGTAAGGTTTAACTCGTAATAGTACCCCTAATAAAATATTAAAAAATTACGCGTTATACTATGATGTTTTGTTCACCATTTTTTCGCGCCTTTGCTACCTCTTGCCCGCCAAAGCCAGCGCGAGTCAGCTTAACTAATTAACCCTTCATACCTACTCCAGTGCGCTTACGCAGGAAAATTTTGGGCCTTTATACTATGACGTATGTCTGGCTATCATGGGCTCTTAGACTAATATGATATAGGACTAATTCTGTACCTGAAAAAAAAACGGTCAACTTAGACAGGTGGTTAACTTACAAGGGTGGTCAACTTGTATGTGTGTGTGACAGGTTTTACTGTATTACTGATTTATTTAATGCAAGACTTAAATAGTTAGCCAAACATTGACATTATTTTGCAGACAGCTATCGGCGACACAAACGAACTATAAACTTTGGTGACAAAAAATTGTACAATGGTAGTAAAACGTAAAGTGAACGTCATTATATTGTTGCTCCATTTAAACTAAATGACTGTCATTACATTATTACCTATAAAGTTTGTCCAAACATTTCTTCCCAAGACGTATACACTGTCAGAACTACGGGTGCCTCTGGATAGCTATTTGACTCCCCGGGGTGAAAACACGGTGCCTCAGGGTGCAATGTAGGCTAGGAATTGTGAACAAGGTGAATGGCGCTAATAAATGTGAAGATGGACCTCCTAAACGCAAGGGTGAAACGTTGGCGCATGCGGATCTGATGATATCGTTCAATCACAATCAATGGCGGACGAAAGAAGTAACAACGTAGATGCACTTCCACACTGAATGAAGTACGAAATTGGATTAAAACTAAAGGTTTCTGCAGTTTACTCTGCAAAATTTCGCGTAAGTACAGGCATTTATCATAACGTAGCTTTGAAGGCTTCCGAACATATTTATAAGTGTTTCAAAGTACTTTGATTCTTCAGTTTGCCGTTATGTACATTTGCTATTTCTATCATGCATGAATTTTACCTAAAAATAGCTATCAGCACTGGATAAGAACATTTAATAATCAAAACGCTTAAACTGGATGATATTTGAAAAATTAATTCAACTATTAATTTTGAATATGTAGTTTTACTTGCTTGTATATTGTCACGGATCCTGTGGATTTTAACTAAGAGATTTATCGTTAACAATGTGATGCAATCAGTAAGTGAACGGAAATTCTAACGGTAAAGCGTATAAACAAAACAAAAGAGCACTAAAAAGAAATTCCTTCTCCGTCTCGATTTTTTTTATATTTATTATCTCTCATCGCGAATGACTGAGCTTTTTTCATCACAGATCGTTAGAATTTGTTTTGGCTTTCAATTTGTCGAAAGACTTCACATTGAAAAAAAGTGCTTATTTATTATATTCTATACGGTTATTCAAATGTCGAATCATTTTCGCACGTATTAATATGTTGCTCTTGATTAAAATTTTGAACGTTTATGAAACGATTTTATTTTTCCATGATTGCAATATAATTGAGTATTTGTTGTTCGTGTAAATGATTTATAAATAGTACCTACGCTCTTCATCTTCGGTACGATCGTGCTGCAGTAAATGTCAATAACATATTAAAATTACTGAGCAATCCAAGTGGATGTAAGATAATTAGTGCACGAACAAGACGAATTAAAGTCATAAACACTTCTAAACTATGTACGAAAGTTGAAATGTGATCAAATGCCTTAAAGTTCAAGTTTTAATCATTTTCAGAACTATTCAATGTGGAAAATGTACCAAGACTTAGTTTTTTATAACTCAAAACAATAAATAATAATGTACACAATTATATCCAAAAATGCACACAACACGAGGGGGGGGGGTGTCAGCAACAGGACACAGAAAGGGTGCCAATGTTCTACCATAGGGTTCCATTTTTCACCGCGGTACACGCTGGGTGGAGGGTGCCAGTTTTTCGCTCGTGTTAAGGGTGCAATTTCAGCACCGTATTGAGTGCCGCTGGTGAACAAGCTTTTCACCCTTGAAAGGTGCCAAATGCAACCTGTAGTTTTAACGGTGTAGATAAAAAGCTATAATTTGTTGAAGTTACTTTTTGTAGTAAGTTTTCTGTACATGATTAAGTTATTAAAATTGTGAAACTGAGCTATCTACATAAAAAGTGTATATAATATAATTTGTTTGTAAGAGTGGTCCTCAACATTTTCTTCCCGAGAGCCGCAGATACAAGTAAAATCGTTCTCGCTGGCACATATAAAATTTCAAAACATTTTACTCTTTTCTAAATGAAATGGGAAAATATGGACAATACTTCCTTTTTTGTAAAAGGAAGTAAAAAGCAAACACTTTCAGTCGCACCCAAAAAGCAGTTATTAATAAGCGAAATCATAGATTTAATGTCTCACATTTTAAAAAAGAGAGATAACTTCCCCCCAATCCAGAAACATAATTCCTCATTTACATTCATTTATGCATTATCACATCTTTAATTATTTAATTGTTACAAAAGTTACCATTAGCATATTTTCGTTCAACGAGCGCATTTCATTCTTAACCATTTCTATTAAAATAAATTAGTATTGTACAGCTTTTAAAATTCAACTAACTATTTATTGCTAATGAAAATGAAGATAATTAGCTTCCATTTTTGGTTATGTGTATAGCATTCATTTGTTTTAACAACTTACCTTTTGAATTAGCATTTACATGGAAAATTTACTGCAATGTTAAATAACATTAATAAGCAATACCAAAAGTCTCTCCATTTACCATAATTGCAACTTCTTAGTTATTAATGTTGCATGTTGTACGTAGATTTGGTTTGGTTCTGTATTTTAAGAGTCTCCTCCCCTCCATTAACATTTCACCTTCATGTACGTCTTTTCATTTTTACATCATTGATCTATCATAATATTTTCATTGTTTTGTGGTAATTTATTGTACAAATTTAAATTGCATTGTTTGGGAAATATTTATGCAAGAACTCATCACAATAATTTCATTTATGGAAAGATCTTAAAGCGCAGTCTTTCGGTTATCACTGGAAATACAAAAACTGCTTTCACTTTTTAGATTTCCTTTTGATTATGGGACTTTGTAGTTTAATTTTCCGGAAGAATATTCTTCAATAATACTGCGCGGCAAACAAAATACCTTCAAAATGCTTCTAACGAAATTTTTGCTGATTCTTATGTAAAATGACCATAGGGCCACCATCCCCACCCCACCCCCTTCCCTTCCCATCACCTCCCTTTTTTGGAAAATGGCACCCCCCCCCCTTTTCCGGTTTTCGACAATTTCGCAGCCATTATTTTTATTTGGAGGGAAAGGAAGTATTAGATTTACCATTTCTTCTGAGGGCCTAGAGAAGTGCAAAGTTCATAAGCATTAAAATTTAAAGCAAGTTGAGAGACTCATGGGCGTATTCCTCCCTAAAATATCTTTAAAATCATCAAAATTGATCTCCCCCCCCCCTAGGGATTTGTTTTCAATTTTGCACTTATTTTTCAGCATAAAACCATAGTATACGACTCGCTCATATGACAACCATGTCCGAAAAAATTTCACGTTGTAAAAAAATTTAAAAAAAATATTAGAAGCATCACATTTTGCATAGCCAGAGTCACATTGCAAATCTTTAGTATACGAGCTGATGTGTGCATCACATGACTTCCTTTTACTCCAATTTAATGTCATTTCCCCATTACTGGCAATTTTAATGTGATTCAATAGTTTACTCTCTAAATATCACCAACAGTGGCCAAATTGAAATCAGATTTAAAAATCAAAAAAAAAAAAATAAATAAATAAACGCCAAATTTGTCGCCATTTTGGTGACAAAACTTGGCGACCAAAAGACTGGCGATAGATCGCCAAGTGTCTGCCAAATTATAACACCTCTTGAGTTTGCATTGAAATTAACATTGATTTCTCCCCAAAAAGTTGTAAAAGACCCCCTTTGGAACATCCGAATACAACCAAAAAGGGAGGTGCACAACTAGACCCCACTAGGAGTCTACGTACCAAATTTCAACTTTCTCGGACATACTGTTCTTGAGTTATGCGACATACATCCGCACATACTACGTACCCACGGACGTCACGAGAAAAGTCGTTGTAATTAACTCGGGGAATGTCAAAATGGATATTTCGGGTGTCTATACTTCTTAGGCACTTATCCGCGTGTGGTCGGGTCGAAAAAAAACTCAACATTCATTCGGGGGTGAACAAAATGGAAATTAAGGCCGAATTTTGAGTGAAAATATTTTTGCGAATACAACATTTCCTTTTTTGTAAAAAGGAAGTAAAAACCATCACGTATTATTCAACTTACATTTACAAATATAATCAATAGTAAAATGAGCTTAAGTATGATATAATATAGCATTAATGCGTATTTATATTTCTGGGGATGCGCTGCTCCCATTGTTTCTCACTATATCAGGAAGGGATAAGCAATGGAGCCGGTGCACCTCCAGATGCATAAGTGCACACCTAAGTTCATTTTCAATCATAATTATATTTGGGAATGTAAGTTGATAAAAGCAGAAAGGTTCTTTGCGGAAGATCTGGCTGCGACTCTGACTATATGCAACATATGTTTCCAATATTACTTTTATTTTATATATATATATATATATATATATATATATATATATATATATATATATATATATATATATATATATATATATATATATATATATATTTTTTTTTTTTTTTAACCACGTAAAAAAAATTTCGGAAAAAGGACTCATAGTAGTGAGTCCTATACTCTGGTTTTATGCCGAAAATAAAGTGAAAAAATTGTAAAACAAACCTCTAGGGGGGAAAAATTTCGTTTGGATGATTTTAAAATATTTTAGGGGGAATACCTCCATGAGTCTCCCATCTTCCTCTAAATGTTCATGCTTTTGAACATTGTACCTCTCTAACCCCTCAAAAGAGTGTTAATAGCTAATATAACTCTCCCTTTCCCTCCAAATACAAATTATGGCTATAAAACTATCAAAAACGGAAACAAATTGGGGGGTGCCATTTCCAAAAAGTGGGACGTGATGGGGGAAAACGGTAGTTATAATTGTATCAGAAGATCATCTATATAAATAAAACAGAGAATATACATGTGTGTATATTTATGCGTGGTGTGTATGTTCCCTATACAAATCCACAGTTTACGTCGGATCTCGACCAAATTTGGCAGGGGGTATTTGTACATCTGAAGAAGGAACGTAGGGGCTTTTCGAATGTCAAAAAAGTATCGAACAGTTCGAATTTTAGTTTTTAAGACCTGAGAATGGCTTTTTCTACCTGAAATAATTATCTGATTTTCTTGACTTAAGGCTCATTCGAAAGCCCGCGAAAAATACCCCTGTAGATGATTTACTTCCTTCAAATTAGAAAAAACAAAGGCTGTAAAATCATCGGGGAAAAATAGTTGTAAGCATTTTTAAGATTAATGGAACATCCATATCAAATCGGAAATTAATCGTTTGCCAAGTTTAAATTAAGCACAGTTTAAATTAACTTAAATAAAATCATATTTTGATCTGTTGCCATTTTCATTCTCGACTTTAAACAAACAAATTTCTAGCTTGTGCTTTGAGGTAAAATTTTCCCTTTTTGATTATTTTTTGGCCTTTTTTTTTTTTCTTTTTACTTGCTTCTATATCTAATATATAGAAGAAAGTATTGGATTCGTGCAAATTTTCGAATTTCATTTTGACGGATTCGAACGTTTTGAGGTGTGCTGAGTTCATTTCGACTATTTTTGGAAAATGTCTGTCTGTCTGTGTGTGTGTGTATGTATGTATATGTGTGTGTATGTATGTGTGTCACGTCTGTGTGTGACCAGTTTTTTGTGGCCGCTCTACAGCAAAAACTACCGCATGAAATCGAACGAAACTTGGTACACATATGTGCCCGTATGTGAACTTGTTCCCATTGGTTTTTGGCGCGAATTCCTCCAAGGGGGGTGGAGCAATGGGACGTTTTTTGAATTACGCGTGCTTGCTATTCCTCAGGAAGTAACGGGCGGAATCAAACAAAATTTGGTCCATATGTTGCCATTAACAGGAGCAGGTGCTGATTCAATTTTGGTGTCAATAACTCAAAGGGGGGTTGAGCTATAGAACGTTTTTTGTCGTCAATTGTGACTGCTGTATCTCAAGAAATAACGAACGGAATCAAACAAAATTTTTTTGACAAGTAGCCCATAGTGGGTATAAGAGCTGATTTTATTTTGGTGTCAACAGCTAAAAAGGGGGTAGCGCAATCGCCCGTTCTTTTTTTCCATTGTGAGTGCCCTATCTCAAGAAGTAATGCTACGTTCTGGTTGAAATTTGGAATATATGTGAATCCATACGTAAACAGGCTTTGGTTCAATTTTGACTCCAATCGCTCCAAGAGGTGTTGATTTTTTTTTTTTTTTTTTTTTTTTTGCGAATAAAAATAGTTTTATTAATGCAACAATAAGAAAGATAAATCGTAATAGATTGTCGTCTGCGTATTTCTCGTGATTTTAATTGTATGGAAATGATCGGAAATATTATCTCAATGATTTAAAATTTTTAACTGTTGCCATCTTATGTTTGTTAATAAATAAAATATTTGTAATTAATTCAAGTAAGGCTTTTAAAGTAACTTTCAATTTTCGCTCTTTGTTTTGTTTTTACAATAATTCAGACATTGGGATGGTTGTCAAGTTTTTGCATGTGTAATTTTGTTTCTGTTAGGAATATTGCTTCCTCGTCAAGCATGGGGAGGGATCAGAAAAAGGAAAAATATAGAAGAAAGTTTCGTGATGGCCACAACATACTAGTTTTTTTCTTTTTTTGTACTGCCAGCAGAAGACAATCAAGGATTTTATTTGAATTAATGGAGAGCTGCGTTTAATTTAACCGAGACTTTAAGATTTGCAGTTAACGAAATTTAAGAATTATTATTTTAATGAGAAATTTTACTGTGTTTTTGGTTTTCTTTCTCTAATTGAAGACTAATTATTGAACACGCGTCACTTGACATAACTTTTATTTTTGAGTTGCACCGTGCAAAGCCGGGCGACGCAGCTAGTTTTACATAAGTATAGGCAACAATTATGTCTGAAGCATTTCTGAAGATTTTTTTTTTCTTGCCACGTGGTGTAATTTACCATATGAAATATCATGCGCTTTCAAATAAAACGCTTACCTTTGAGCAATAAGTAAAAAATATCATAAACGATGTAAAAATGCACAAACAGACATAAGAACAGTAGAGTCTCGTAAATCCGAGTCTCGTAAGTTCGATGTTCCGTTTAATCCGAGGTGCTTCATTTACATTTTAAGTGGAATTTTTTAGTTGCTAAAAAATGATTTTCATTAGAATCTGAAAATAGAACTCTTTCGCTACTGTAAACTTATTTAATTACATAAGTAAATATTAATAAAAAGGCATTGAGAGGTTGGTGTCAATGACACTCCCTAAATGGAGTGAAATATTCATTGACCACAAAATATGGATTAAGAGATGCGTCGAAGACAAACTCTTGATACGTTAAAATTAGCATTGGTTTTCCACAAAGAACGTGTGAACATGCTTTTTGGACAATAGCAGTCAAAAAAGTAGGTTCACAACTTGACGCCGTACGAATAGTACATAAGAAATTTAAGCCTTATGCAACTAACCGTTTACGTGTTAGGCCGGATACATACATTACATACTCGCGTAAGAGCATACATACAGACGTTAAGACAAAACTCGATATTGATTAAGGCATAGTCAAAATACATATTAGGTTGCCTACAAATCTGCACGCAAAAAAAAATACGGACCGATATGGTGAAAAAGAAGTCAAAATTATTTTATTAAAAGTGAAGTGCGAATTTTTTTCGAGAAAACAATAGTTCTTTTTCTTTATATAAGAAAGTAAAAGGTAGTCCTCCTTGTGTCTTCTGAATAGTGTAAATTTTGAGTCTGAAAGAATTTTCTGGATAATCCGAGTTTTCAGTAATCCGAGGTGAGGTGAGCCCCAATCACCTCGGATTTTCGAAACTCTACTGTACACACACGTGTCTCGCGTTAATAGCAACCCATTTTTCAATGTCAAAGAAATGTGAACATGGATAAATAGACATTCAGCAAAAACGTCGACATGCAGAATTGAATGGTTTAAATCGTAAAAGCTGATCATTAACCAGTAATAAATGCAAAAAGACAAGGTTTTGTACTATAGGCTTCTTTTGAATTCATTTCAATCAAATAAAAGACATGGCATTTTTCCAAAAAAAAAAAAAAAAAACATTTTATCTTACTAAAAATACATAGTCTGTTTTATTAAAATTCAAAACTTTGAAAAGCGTGATACGGTATTAATATAAAAGAGCAAACCATTTTTCATTTCCTTTACATAAAAACCCTACACCGAATCATTCCATATTTGATGTTATGAATACCTAAAATATGGTCGATTATATAGAAATTAGCTATACCTATTGAGAACTGATCAGAAAATCTGCATGTAAATCTTAAGCTTTTAAATTAATTTGGTTTGCACATTTTGTTCGTATTATAGTCTAGAAAATATAAATAATTGGAGCGTTTTCTGAGTGAAATTTCAATAATTTGCTTTCAATAATGTTTCTATACAGGTATTAAATAAGCCTTGCTTGGAGCTTTTCTTGGTCGAAATGCGATGTACTTACTAGTTCTCGTTTTCAAATACAGCAAAGCGGAAAACATCTAAACATTTTCAAAACATATGCACGTATGAGACAGTGAGAAACGAGCTGATGTGTGCATCACATTAGGGCTCGACCGATGGCATTTTTTGGCCGATGGGCCGATGCCGATTGTTGGCCGATTGTTCAATGATGGCCGATGGCCGATTGTTCAATGATGGCAGATGGCCGATTGCCGATTGTTTTCCTTCAAATCGCCGATTGCCGATAGCCGATGCCATAGGCCGATGGCAAAAAAAAAAAAAAAAGAAAATCTAACAGAAATAAATTGATAAGATTGTCAGGGATTTAAAGGATCATTAATTCTTTTCACTTTGCTTCCTTGCTCCGAATAAGGAATTGTAATCATTAAAAAAAAAAAAAATCAGATTTCGACCTAAATTTCTATTTTACGATTACCCAATTTAAACTTCACAAGTTTTTTCGGCGCATGTGTACATGCATATGTACCTAAGAACATATAGATGACCAAAATATCCATTTTGAACACCTTCTTAGTTAATTATCGCAAATTCTTTTGTGATGTCTTAATGCGCGAAAACTTGCGTCACTCAAAAACGTTATGAAATAGTAAGTTGAAAACTCATACGCACGTAGTATGATCTAAGAGTTCGAGTACAAGTTGTATAAAACCTTACCCTGAATAGTTCACATTACCGAAGTACATATATCTACAAAATAGTCACCTTGAAAGACTATGCACTTATGCCAACGTTCGTATAGCTTTTAGAAGGACTCCTGGAACACATTGGTCGCAACCTTCTGTAAGGCCTCTTGCGCTGCTGCTTTAGCTTCATCGTGGGGAAGAAGTAGACTTTCATGTTGAGGATGCACTGTTCGATTGGTCAATACTCTGATATGACAAACAAATAACGCAACGTTTCGTCGGACTTAGCTCCGTGTGACTTTTACCTGTTCTCAGCAAAAAAACATTTGCATGGGCGCCGCTTTCTTCCGTCAGGAGAAGATAAAACTGCATCACAGAAGGTAGCGAAAAAGTGGCTTCCAGGAGTGTTTCTAAAAGTTATATGAACGCTGGCAGAAATACATAATCCCTCAAGGTGACCTTTTGAAGGTGGATGTGCTTCGGTAATGTGAACTATTCTGGGTAAGGTTTGATAGTACAGCTTGTCCCTCGAACTTTTGGATCGTACTACGTGCAATCTGTACAGAGTGTAGTTATGCTTCTCCTTTTCCGACTGCTGTATGATAGAAGACAAAAAACAACAGTCAAAAAAAAAAAAAAAAAGAAAGAAAGAAAGAAAAACAACGAGACTGTTTAATAACCAATTGATTTGTTTTCTTTTTTAATTGAACATATAACTAAGATTTAAGTAATATTGTAATAATGCATGGATTTAGGTACACTAAAGATAGTTGAAAAACATTAAATTACGTTGTTTAATCATTAAAAAAAAATAATAAGAATAAAACTATGAAACCGTCAACAAATTACGCAATTCAATTGGAAAGAGTGCACGTAGACATTTTTTTGGCATCAAATTAAACAAAAAAGGTAACAGATAAATTACAATATTAAATCCTAACAGGAATATTTTTATACTTATTTAAAGTTTATGAACAGAAAAGTTTGCATTTTTCATAAAAGCTATAACAGTGACACAAATTTTACGGAAAAAAGAAATAGCCATGAAAAGAGCGAGGTTCTTAAAACTCAGCCAAAATAAACAAACTCAATATTTACACCAAGTTAATTACTGAATACATATACTACTTGATCTGATGTTTGCACACGTAATATTGAACAATTTGATTGTTTACTCTTTTTTGAAGCACTAGAAACAAGTTCAAATTAAATTTTTCAATTTAACAATAATTTTCTGAAATTAAAAAAAAATGCATAATAGAAAATCCTTGAAACTTTTCTACAACATATTATTAAAAATATGATGAAAAAAAAATAACTTATTCATTGATTTTACATAAATACATAAAAATAGTTACTTACAACAGAAAAAAAAAATCGATCGCCATTAATGATGCAAAAAAGATGGCTCATTACGAAATATAGGTGAAACAAGTATAAGAAAAATGCAAAATGACATTTCTTGATCAAAATAAATTATCGTTAAATATTTAAGAAATGCTTGAAACGACGAGTGTGGGTTAGGGGGGTCAACCTCTGATTTTGGAGTAATTCACAACATTAAACTTTGGCCCCAATTTCGGCCCCCTTTTTATAGTACAGAACCGCTACCATCGGAAGAGTTTCTGAATCTACTTCAGCATTTCCGAAGAAAAAATTCAAAAGTCCTTTTGATTTCCGAATTATGTCACCATTCAAAACGTCTTTAATCAATTTCTTACATTAATGCTCGAAATTCTTCCTAAACAATAGATAAAGCTTGAAAAAATAATCTCTAATTTTATAAATGGTGTTAGTTTTAAACAACTCAGAAGTACAACTAGAGTTTAGTTTCAGAAATTGAGGGAGTGGGAAGAGGGGCACATAAGTGTTCTCGGAAATACAAAAAATATTCGTAAAAAATAGAGTTCAAAATAATCATAAACATTCAGCAGAAAAACCCTTTTAATACTTGCATCCGAGTTTGTTTTGATGTGCAGTGGCGGATTTAAAATACAGCAAATGTTGCAATTGCGCAAGAGGCCCCATAACCATAGGGGAACCGTAGGAATTACAAAAATACCTATGATAAATATTTTACAACTTCTGTGATAGAGAAATAGGGCTCCAGAATGTATTTCGACGGGCCTCAAACTTGTAGCTCCGCCGAAGCGATACAGAAAAAACTGCAATACTGTGATTCATATTACAAATATCGAAAAATTAAAAATTACCCTCGGTTCAACGGGAATCCAACAAAATGAAACAAAACCGGTTTCGCCATCTCAAATTTGTTTCCATTGTCTCCAATGCGGCAAAATATTACCAAATGATCGTCAGTCTGAGATGCTAAATTAGTTTTGCATTGAAATAAGTAATTAATAACCACAAAAAATAAGTAAATAGGCTTTTTAGAACACCCGATCGAAACCAAAAAGGGAAGTGCACAACTAGAACGCACACACACCCCACATGCGAAAATTTAGCATTCTACAGCTTACCATTTTTGAGTTATGACTTAGGAGAGGTACATACGTACATCCAGCTGCAAGAAACAACGCAACAATTAACTTGTTCGTTACCTGAATGCAGTATTAAAAACTCTTTCAGGGGTGACTAAAATAGAAATTCATGCTGTAATTTAAGTAAACGATTTTATATGAAAACGGTAACTCAATTTACTTTGTATTGAAAAGTAACACAACAAAGGTCCTTTTTTTTTTCAAAAACATCGGCCAATTCCATCGGCGTTTCGATGTTTTTTAAGGCCGATGGGCCGATGTTTCCTGCAAGTTAGCATCGGCCGCCGATGCCGATGCCGATGGCTAAATTGTTGAACCATCGGCGCCGATGCATCGGCAAGGCCGATGCATCGGTCAAGTCCTACATCACATGACTTCCTTTTACTCCAATTTAAAGATAATAGTGCCTTGGAGTGAGCAAAGAATCACTTTAAATATTTTCACCCCAAGTTTGTTGCGAACCCAAGCAAAGAAAACGTTTTGTACAGATAAATTTTCGCAATATTGGCAGTTTTAATGTGGTTCAATGGTTAACTCTCTAAATACGGCCAAATTTGAACCAGATAAATAAAAAAAACGAGCTGATGTGTGCATCACATGACTTCCTTTTACTCCAATTTAATGTCATTTCCCCATTATTCGCTATTTTAATGTGATTCAATATTTATTCTCTAAATATCACCAACAATGGCCAAATTGAAACCAAAAAAAAAAACTCCGCCAAATTTGTCGCCAAGTTGGCGACAAAACTTGGCGACCAAAAGACTGGCGATATATCGCCAAGTGTCCGACAAATTATAACGCCACTTGAGTTTACATCGAAATTAACAATGATTTCCCCCCAAAAAGGTGCAAAAGACCCCCTTAGGAACATCCGAAAGCAACCAAAAGGGGAGGTGCACAACTAGACCCCACTACGAGTCTATGTACCAAATTTCAACTTTCTAGGACATACTATTTTTGAGTTATGCGAGATACATACGCACATACGCACATACATACAGACGTCACGAGAAAAGTCGTTGTAATTACCTCGGTGATGGTCAAAATGGATATTTCGCGTGTCTATACATTCTTAGGCACTTTTCCGCATGTGGTCGAATCGAAAAAAAAACTCAACATTCATTTGGGGGTGAGCAAAATGGAAATTAAGGGCGATTTTTGAGTGAAAATTTTTTCGCGAATACAATACTTCCTTTTTTGTAAAAGGAAGTAAAAGAAACGCCATTTTTTTTGTTGCCAAGTTGGCGACAAAACTTGGCGACCAAAAGCTTGGCGATATATTGCCAAGTGTTTGCCAAATTATAGCACCGCCTGAGTTTACATTGAAATTAACAATGATTTTACCCCAAAAAGGTGGAAAAGACCCCTTGGGAACATCAGAATGCAACCAAAAGAGAAGGTGCACAACTAGACCCCACTTGGTGTCTATGTACTAAATTTCAACTTTCTAATACATACCGTTCTTGAGTTATACGAGATACATACGCACATACACACATACGCACATACATACGTATATACGGACGTCAATAAAAAAAATCGTTGTAATTAACTCGGGGATCGTCAAAATGGATTCTTCAGGTGTCTATACGTTCTTAGGCATGTATCCACGTGTGGTCGGGTTGAAAAAAAGAATCAATATTCATTCGGGGGCGAGCAAAATGGAAATTAAGGCCGACTTTTGAGTGAAATTTTTTTCGCGAATACAATACTTCCTTTTTTGTAAACGGAAGTAAAAAAGGGATGTAAGTGGCAAAATTTAAAAAATAGAGATAACCAGTACACATGGTAGGTGACCCTCTCCTCTGTCTTGGGGCAAGAGATGGTACTAGTTGCCCTGGTAGTTGCTGCTATACAGCATGATTTAGAAAAAAGTTCAATGAAAGCCTACCTAGGATGTTATCTTTAAACGGGTTTTACTCAAAACTTGAAAATGTCCACTTACGTCCCTTTGCTTCTCACTACCTCATATGTATTTCAGAGGGGATAAAACAACACTTTTCTAACTAGTATTTGTGTTGAAAGATAACGCTAAAACCGACTAAAATCATATGCAGTTTTTTCAGTCAAACTTGAAGAATTAACTGTTTAGCAAATAAACTCTGATGCAGATTTGAAATAAAATTCCTTCCGATTTCATAGAGAGTCACCCTCAGTATTTGACATAACTTATTAATTCTTTAAACATCTGGGAGGTTTGTTTTTAATCGTGGGCTTTTAAAATAAACTTCCGCTATTTTTAGAAACTTGTTTATCTAAGTTAGGGAAACTAAGCTTGTTGCTGCCATGTAACTTAAAATGTGGTTTTTTAGTTAGTTGTAAACCAAAAGTTCTCATAATTCCCACAGAAAAATTTAAAGGACACAGGAATAAAAGAAAGATAGGGCGTCATAAACTTATATCTTAAATATAAAAATCAATGTCCTGAGATAACATATATATATACATATATACATATATATATATCAACGCACAGCCGAAACCGCTGAAGCTTCAGACTTGAAATTTGGCAGGCATGTCCGCATGATTACGAAAGTAACCACTAAGAAAGGATTTTTTGAAATCTCAATTAGTTCGGGAGAAATTAATTAAAACCTCTTAATTTCTGCGAAATTAAAACCTGTCATTGAAATTCAAATCCCTTATTTTCGAAGGCTTTCCTCCATTCAAATCATTCTTCAGTACTTCATCTCAACTTTTGGTCGATAGCGAACTATAAATTTGATATTGTTTTTGTTTCTCACGTGATTCTTCGAGGCTTTTCTCAAGTCAAATGATAATGTTTCTGTCTTTTGCTTTCATTTTTTCAAAACTATTAACGAAGTTTTTAAGAACATCATCACAGGCGGAGTATCCTTTTGAAGTTAGAAGAGTGCAGTTTCCTGTTAAAGTTTGCTTTGCAATAACCATTAATAAGTCACAAGGACAGACATTAAAATTAGCAGGGATCGATTTAAGAGAAGACTTTTTTTCACACGGCCAATGTTATAGCACCAGGAAAAAAAAACTAAAAATGTTGTATATAAAAAAATTTTGAAAAAAAAATAGAACCGACTTCACAATTGCTCTAAAAAGTGAAAAATAATTTTATTCTTTAAACACCATCGATAATACTTTTAAGCATAATTTTTGAAGTTGGCGCAAAAACGATCGATAAAATCATTCACAGCCATAACTCAACTACAAGTATAAATTTAACCAGGTCCAGTTTCTTCCCTACCACATGCATTACGCATTGCTGACAGCATATTAGAGTAACGATATAAATGTTTCGTTCCTAACTTTGGATGATTTTTTGATAAAAATATGAACGAAGCATGGTTACAATGGATTTTACTTTTTGCGCCAACTTCAAAAATTATGTTTAAAAGTATTATCGATGGTGTTTAAAGAATAAAATTATTTTTCACTTTTTAGAGCAATTGTGAAGTCGGTTCTATTTTTTTTTCAAAATTTTTTTATTTCATTCTTTTTAGTGTAAATGTAGATATTTCAGTAAAAGTAAGAAGTTACCTAGTAAGAAGTTCGGTTCTATATCACTGTATTGCTTTAGAAAACCCTTTATTCAAAATTATCATTACAATTACTATTAATGTTACTGTTATATGGCACCAAACTTTTATAACAATGAGTTTCATACTGTCGCGAAGATGAAGATAGCGAAGTCAATGTGAAAGTCAAATGAAGCGAATACTTGAGAAAGTGCTGGAACTTTCCAGACTTGGAAAGATACAGAAATTAATAGAACATTCGAGAAAATACGGGAAACAGTAGAAACGAAATTTTAGTAAAATTCACTTTGTCCTAGTCGGGATTTGAACCCGGGTCGCTCGTGTGGGAAGCGAGAATTCTACCACTGAGCCACCGTTATCCACGGATGAAAAGTGCGAACTTCGCTACAATATCATTTTAATTGCATAAAATTTACTGTTTTTTGCCCCATAACTTTTTTTCTAAAGAACAAATATGGTCAAACAAAGTAATGGGACCTAAGTTGAGCCATCCCCTATCCATTAAAAAAAGAATCATCAAAATCGGTTTACTAGGTGAGACGCTATGAGTGGACAAACAAAAAAAAAAAACATACATACGGTATGAACTGATAACCGCCTCCTTTTTGAAGTCGGTTAACAAAGAAGTTCTTGCTTAAACATAGGTATAACAATAAAATGTGGATGGTCTGTGTTTGCAAAGATAATCAATACTTTAAAAGGATCGTTAATAACAGTTAAAGATCGGTTAAGGACAAGGGCATATATATAAGGAGTCCAGAGACCCCGGGATCCTCCCAAAATTAGGAAAAATTATAGGTAACTAGAGGACCCGACAGACGTTGTTCTGCTCAAACTTTGTAAATTGAAAAGTAAAAAAAATTCAATAAACTATCAAGTGTTTGAACCGTTTTGTTGAAAAAAATAAGTAAAAAAAAAAGGTTTTAAGCTGCTTGGTGTCAGAATGCGTATATTTATTACAACTTGATTTATCTAATGCCCACTGAGCAGTTGTTTTATTAACTATTTTTTCTCTCGTACTTGATGGTTTGTTCTTTCAGCCATACTCAAAGGATAAAAAGCGTCCTCAGATATTAAGTGTAAAAAACTAACTACCCATCTAGAACAAACGGGAAATCCCGTTGCAACATCCCCCATATGAAAAAGAATAAAACAATGAAAAAGATATCGTATAAAAAAATGATAAAGGTAAAAACAGTTCTCTGAATAAGCGAAAATCACTCATCCCTCCCCCCCCCCCCCTAACGATGTAAAATAAACTCTTTCTTCAACTAAAATGACTAAAAACTCTTTAAAAACGAAAAGCAACACTTTGCAATTGGAAATAATTAGCCAAATAAACAAAATACACAATAAATTACATTAACAGTAGCTTTAAAATGTAAACAAATAATCACACAACTCTATTGTTTACAGCCAAAGTCGCAAGCCACCACGTTACTGTAATGCAGCCGATCAATGAGCGAAGCCAACTCTGACCGATTAGCGCTCCGATCTTCTGAAGGAAAACTTTTTAAACTTCATATATTGCCTAATTTGTTCTTTCAACCAAAGGTTAAGATCTCCCACTGCACTGATCTTTCGTGTACAGAACTACCCTGTTGTAATTTATCTGGACGAAAATAAAATTTGTTTCGTCTTTAAATTCCATCATCTTTTCCTTTAATAATGTACTGATTAGTTAGATAATCCTTAACGTATTCTTGACATTGGTGCCAAAACTCAGATGGATTTCAGCCGAGAAACAAATGTTGCTAAGTACGGACGGTACTTTCTGATCATTTGGTTAGGAAAACCTAAAGCACCGATCCGGTCACGTGGTTCAACTACGACGACAGAACACACGTTTTGCGTGAACCTTCCAGTACTTTACTTTAAAATATATCACGGGACCTAAAATCGTTGCTTTTAAGAAATAGAAGGCTTCATTCTCTCTCTACGTTTTATCTATTCTCAATTGACATGTCACAGTAGGAAATTTCATTACAAAAAGCAGAGCTGGCTTTCTTATTGTCCTTTGGCAACAGGTTAAATATTTATTTCAGTTCTCGCTCAACAATAGGTTAAAATAAATATTAATCATTTGGGAGGTATAACAATCCAATGATTAAATTAATTAATTAATTAACAAAAACGTTTCCGATTCGATCCATCGCCCTTCGAAACCATGCTTGCACACAAAAAATTTGATCAAAATTGGTCCAGCCGTTTAAAAGCTTTATGATGACAAACGTCCGCACAGAAGATTTTTATATATTAAGATAGGTAATTATTATTACAGGGGATTTTCGAAACTAGGTGCACCAAGCACTGTTACCCCCAGCTAATTCCATTACCCGAGCAATGCCGGGTACGGGAATGCTAGTTTGTTATAAAAGTTTATTTTTCTTAATCAGCGGGTATCTATTTTCTTCTATACATATAATAAAATAAGGTGTGTGTGTGTGTGTGTGTGGCGCGCATCCCGGGAAAACGGTAAGGTCTAGAAAGATGAAATTTGGTATACAGGTGCAGTTTTTGCTGAAGATGTGCACCTCAGGCTTCGATTTTTGATATTTATATTAGAAAAAAATTTATTTAAGCGTAAAAAGGCGAATGATAATATTGATATATAGAGAAAAACATTGATTAATACCGTCGCTAAATTGTCGAATCAGCCGCCGAAGGCGGCAACCCTGGCGCAAAAAGGCGGACCAGCTGGTCGCCGCAGGCGGCTAGTAATAAAATAAGATGTTTGTGTGTGTGTGTGTTTGTGGCGCGCATCCCGGGAAAACGGTAAGGTCTAGAAAGATGAAATTTGGTATACAGGTGCAGTTTTTGCTGAAGATGTGCACCTCAGGCTTCGATTTTTGATATTTATATTAGAAAAAAATTTATTTAAGCGTAAAAAGGCGAATGATAATATTGATATATAGAGAAAAACATTGATTAATACCGTCGCTAAATTGTCGAATCAGCCGCCGAAGGCGGCAACCCTGGCGCAAAAAGGCGGACCAGCTGGTCGCCGCAGGCGGCTAGTAATAAAATAAGATGTTTGTGTGTGTGTGTGTGTGTTTGTGGCGCGCATCCCGGGAAAACGGTAAGGCCTAGAAAGATGAAATTTGGTATACAGGTGCAGTTTTTGCTGAAGATGTGCACCTCAGGCTTCGATTTTTGATATTTATATTAGAAAAAAATTTATTTAAGCGTAAAAAGGCGAATGATAATATTGATATATAGAGAAAAACATTGATTAATACCGTCGCTAAATTGTCGAATCAGCCGCCGAAGGCGGCAACCCTGGCGCAAAAAGGCGGACCAGCTGGTCGCCGCAGGCGGCTAGTAATAAAATAAGATGTTTGTGTGTGTGTGTGTGTTTGTGGCGCGCATCCCGGGAAAACGGTAAGGCCTAGAAAGATGAAATTTGGTACACAGGTGTAGTTTTTGCTGAAGTTGTGCACCTCGGGCTTCGATTTTTGATATTTTAAATAGAAAAAAAGTTATTTAATGTTTTATGTGATTTTTAGCACTTTTTAGTACTTTTAACCTCACAGACCCCGAACCAATAGCGCCAGACAAATATTTTTTGTACTATAGTGTCGAAAATTTAATTTTAAATATGATGAATGAAAAAGTTTTGAAGTTAGAGCAATTTATGTATTTTTTATGAATTTTTGAAAAAACTTTTATTTTGCATTTTTTTCTGGGTTTAATTTTTTTTCTAAACGCATCCCGTGAAAAATATAATAACCTCTTTTCTACAATTTTACTATGTAGTAGCCAGAACATTTCGTCCCTACAGAAAAAAAAAGTTTCAAAAATATTCAAAAGTGTTTTTTTTACAATTTTTTAAAGACAGAACGAAGATATGAACTATCGCTTCACCGAAGATTTGCTGTCCGCTGACCGCTTCGAATATGACGTAACCCACCCACGTGATCTAACTGACGGACCACATCGAATCGTAAAGTAAGAAAAACAATGTTAAAAAAAAGCACAAATTTGCCAGTTACAGCAGACACGTGTTTCGGCGTTACAGGGAACGCCTTTTTCAATGCAAAAAGTAATTGGTCCCAGTCACTTTTTTTTTTTTTTGAATTTCGATAAAAACAATGAATTTTATACTTTGGCAAACTCCGGGTACCACAGAGACACCAATTTTTTGTGTTATTTTAATAAAAAAAGTAAGCGCGCTTTTTTTGCATGATTTTCTTTTTGTTAGGGAATAAGATTGGAGGTTAGATCAAAATAAAGATAGATGAGAAAATTTAGAGATAAATCGAATAGGTTGAGAGATATACATTGAGTGTACAAAAAATGTTTTTTTTTTCGAATTAATACTTTTTTTCTTTGAAAAAAAGATTATTAATTACTATCAGAGGTAAATTTGCATGGATCTAGAGAAAAATAAATCTACAGGTCGATGTACAGTGGGAGATAGACAGACCCGTTATTTAAAGAACAACAACGGGGGTAGGGGCGTCGCTACGATTTGAAAACATAATGCTTTTACATAAAAATGGACGCGATTTTGTTATTTTACGACTTCTTGGCGTAAAATGGTGAATGACAAGTAAGCCAAACACGGCCGCCGCAGGCGGCTGCTTGTATATAAATAGAAAAAGATTGTTAATTACTGTCAGAGGTAGATACGCATAGATCGTATAGATAGATAGATAGACAAATGCAGAGGTCGATATAGTAGATGGACAGCAAGAAAGAGACATGCCCGTCATTTAAGAAACTTCAACGGGGTGTCAATGCCCCCCCCCCCCCCCACACACATACCATGACTTTGGAAAAACAATGCTTTCAAGTAAAAATGGAAGTGTTTTTTGTTATTTTTCGACAAAATTTACATGAAGAGCAAGCCGTTTGTGTCTCCCCTCCCCCTCCTTTAAAAATATTCCAAACGATAGAACTGGAGATAGATCTAGAACATATTTTATTTAAATTAATAATGATATAGATTGATTGATACCGCCACGAAACTTATCTAAGCAGCCGCCGAAGGTGGCAACATTGGCGTAAAAAGGCAGATGATAATATTGATATATAGAGAAAAACATTGATTAATACCGTCGCTAAATTGTCTAAGCAGCCGCCGAAGGCGTCAACCCTGACGTAAAAAGGCGGACCAGCTGGTCGCCGAAGGTGGCTAGTACAAAATAAGCACGCAATTTAGCAATAGAGAAAATTGTCAATTATGATGAAAACACAAACGTTAAACGAATTGTGTTCAAAGAGGTGGAAAGAAAAAACAAATAGGAAAAAATATATATCCATTATACTTTTAAGCTGCTGTGTGGGGTTTCAATCAACTTGGGTTGTTTCCACAATTTCAAAAGTACTTTTTTTTTAAGAGCATGCTTAAAAACATAGGATTTAACCATATTTAAATAATTTGACGAAGTTTAATACTTTTAAAAAATTATTTTAATCGGTGCGCAGATTCAATTTCGTTTTTTACGCTTATTCCATCAATTTCAGTGACTAAAAGCAGTACTTTTGACAGAAGGAAACAACCCCTTTTTGAGTACATTTTTCTTGCGATGATACTACATGACTATTATAATAAAAGTTAATGGTTCTTTTTTTTTTTCAACTTGATGTTCATAACTTATCCTAAGTTTCGCGGCAAATTTAAAACTGCATTTTTTTGCTTTTATTTTTATGGTTTCATTTTGGCTGCTGAAACTAAATCTTCTACTAAACATTCTGTATTGAACTGAAAATCACTCATGTATCAAGTATCATTTTTGGTAGTTAGCATTTTTACATCTTTGCATTTTCGTTTCTATTACTATGAAAAAAGGAAGTGTTTCAGCATTTGTTTCAATTGACGAAAATGGATTGTTACTAAACTTGACTGATCGCACAAGCTTCTTTTTTTTTTTTCGTCTGAAAGGCATTACTGGGTCTGAAGCAAATAACAAGGTCGAACAACCCAGCTTATGAAAAACAGCTCAACTTGTAAGCTTTAACATACATATGACGAAAAAGAATGTGAAGCATAAAGTGGTTTTTCAAATTTCAAGACTTTACTAAAGATCTTTAAACCGATGTTTTAAATTTTAAAATATGATAGCAATAATCTTTTCAAAAGAAGGAAGCACTTTATTCAAAGGGCATTAAAAGGAAAACTCATTGAGATTACTTCAAATAATAAAAGCAGATTTCACAGCACTCTAAAATGTGCAGCGATGTTTTTCTCGTTTCAAAACTTATTTTTCCAAGTTTCGTTTTGCGAAATAAGTCGCTGGAAAAGCTTTAGGTACTGAAAGGAAGTGAAAAAGCTTTCATGATGCTGGAGAAAACTGAGCGGCGGCAAAGTATGAAGGAAATGCGACGGATGATCTTGAGAAAACAGTTTAAAAGAGAGTTATTTGAGTATTCTTCTGTATACCGTTTCAGTTCTAAATTTCTATCGTCCTATTCCCTCGCAAGTTGAGACGAAATCATACATTTAGTGGTTTCAAAATCCGAAGTTTTCAAAAACGTTTTTAAGACTTTATTTTTTGAATTCAAAATATTTTTTTCTTTTTTCTTGAGAAGTATTATTGTCTTAAATTATCCAACCTTCAATTGTGTTCAAACAGAAAAAAATTAAGACTCCAAAACATTATAACGCTACTGATAAGTAAATACAGGCGTCCCTCGTATAACACGGTTTTTCTACAACACTGTTTCGATATTACACGGTACAAAACTTTAATTCATAATTACACGGTTTTGATGTAACACGAATTTTGAAAAAAAGGAAATTCATTTTTATTCAATACACTGTTAAAATATGTATGATAATAACTGCAACATATTTTTACTTTGTTTTTATGAAACTTTTACAAAAAATTGCCTGTCTTCGGCTCAAAAGTTTTTGTTTCCCCGTATAACACTAACTATTAACTTTTAAATTCATACTTGATTTTTCTTATTAGTGTTCTAAAAGTAAAAGGTGAATATTATTTTGCTTCCAATGTATTGTAATTAAATAAGATTAGGATTAAACATAAGCTAAATTTGGCAAACGATAAATGAAAAATGTAGTCGAAACAAAATATGAAATAAAATAAATAGAATTATTCTATTCGTTTTAATTTTAAATTTTGTTTTGTTGTTTGTTGCTCAGACGAACTTGATTGCTACAGAACAGCTCAGATATTTTTTCTTATAGAATGCATTTCGTTCTTAGAATAGAAAGAAAAGTGGATTTTACTGAATATACGTTTCTTCTTGTTGTGCATAACAGTTTTAATTAATGGTATGTAAAAACACCGAGTTTTATCGTTTATAACAACAGTTATTTTTAAATCAGTGGGTCTTTGTATGTTCTGGTTGACAGTTTTCGTTTATATGTTCTATTGAGCCGAAATTTCAGCTATTATGAAATTTTCACCTTATGAATTGGTTTCGATATACTGTCTGACCACGCATTGTGTGGAAAAACAAACATCCGTTTTTCAGCCGGAAATGGACGAATCTATTAATTTTAGGGATATTAGCTTTTGCAGAAGCAGAGTCCCATTCAAATGAGCATAGACTAATAATAAGAATAGACCGAGCTATGGCAACCCTTTTGCTGCTCATAAACAAAACATGTGACTGGTGGATATCCTAGCAACAGCGGGCGTTGATCGTAGCAGACGATCAACAATAAATAAAATAAATTGAATTGATGGAACACGGAAGAATGATCTTTTATGGAGTCCGATTTGTAAATTTGTTATTCTAAGTTGTAAAAAAATTTTTAATATAGTGAGTTTTTCGTTTAGATAGTACTGTGCATTTTCTTTATTTAATTTCAATAACTCTCTAAGTAATTAAAGATGCAAGTGCCCAAAAAGAATCGGCAAACGGTAAGATTTTTACCTGCAATTTCAATTTAAGATACCGATTAGTACATTTTTGCCTTGACGCAAAACGTTTACGCCAATATGTTTACGCCAACGCTGACGTAGCAATTCCGAATGAAATAAAAGTTACTGAAAACTGTGATCAAAAACTAATTACTAATGTCAAAATAACGTATAACTAAAAGAAAAACAGTTCAATCTCAGCACCTGGAAAAAAATAATGAAAACACATTACGTCTTAAAATACATGTCGAGTGCCAAACTATAGATAATGTTTCCATCTAGCAACCATGCTGCCAAAGTCTTCGCCAAGCCCTTCCACCAGTCACATGATACATCTATGAACCAATTTTCTTCATCAGCAAGAATGAGAAAGCTCGGTCTACTCTTATTATTAGTCTATGCAAATGAGCGAAATACGAGCATAAAAGTTTTACTTTTCCCCCTCATTCAGATAGATTCGTCTTATTTGGACGTTTCAAAATTCCACACAATCCGTGGTTGAGTCACGGTACACATTCCTTGATTTCCATTATTTCAAGGTCTCGTATAACACGGTTTCAATATAACACGGAACATGGTTTCGATATAACACGGTGCGCATTGACATGATTTATTATATGGACATGATTAATCAGGTTAAAAAATGAGTTTAAAAAAATTTATAAAAAAGTCTCGTATAACACGGTTTCGATACTACACGGAACGAATTAACCGTATTATACGTGGGATACCTGTACTACACATATCATACTCTTTTCTTCTTTTCTTTTCCAAAAATGATGTAATGACTTTCCATTGCTTTTAGACAAAGGATTACACATACGTAGAATTCTTTAATGAATGCTTATACTATATAGAGTTAACATAAAAAAATATCCCGGTTTTAAGGATTTATATTTCATAAACTTTTTCCCTTACCACTACAAATTATGCATAAAAGTAAAAGTAAACTTTCTAAGTTTTTTTTCAATCACAAATTAACGTTCGATATGTGCACCTTTCGTAACGCGACACACATCTAACATACATTTTGGAGTGCTTCACTGTCAATTTTTCGTAATGCTACACCAATACGATTTTTCAGTTCTTGTAATGTTGTTGGCAATGGTGGTGTATAAACGCTGTCTTTGACGAAACCCCATAAAAAATCACATTGGGTTAGATTTAGGCCTCTGGCTGGCCAACACATAAAGGGTAAATCATCAACACCTGCACGACCAGTCCATCGTTGCCGAACGTCAGTGGCGCTGCGCAGGGGGGGGGGGTAAAAACACCCCCCAAAGACCTTGCTTTTAACATTGTTGCCAATCCTAATACAGTAGTTAATACAAGTGTGAAGACTGTTGTGACCAAAAAACACCCTCCAGAAGGAGTTTCTGGCTGCGTTATTGCGGAACGTGCACGTTTAAGTATAGTGGTGGTAAAAAAAAATTGCATCACCCGCGCCGTAAAAGAGAGGAATATCATCCCGACTGCATTCAACACACAGTCAGGCATCCCGTATCCCAGATGATTTGGGGATGTATTTCTGATCAAGGAGTTGGTGGGCTTCACTTTGTGCAAGGAACAGTAAACGCTCAGGTGTATATTGGCATTTCGGAGGAGAAATTGCTTCCTACTATCCGGAATCACTTTACTTCAGTTCCAAACGTCATTTTAAAGGATGATTCTGCTCCGTGCCATAGGGCAAAATTGGTAAGTAAAAATTTAAAAACCTTTATCCTGCCATTAGACTTAAATTGACATGGGGTTAAGTAATTTTTTTTTCTCTAAACTCACACGCAGGTTCATAAATGGGAAAATGAGCATGGGGTCAACAGTTTGCCTTGACCCGGAAACAGCAATGATCTACGTAAAAAATTATCGGATTCCTGCTATTAAATGTTTATTTCATAAGTTTTGCAGAATTTCACATACATTCATCGTTAGTCGGTCGACCAAAACTTACATAATTCCATTGTTGTGAAAATGCGAGGGTGATGCAATTTTTTTTACCAACACTGTAGTTACTTACGTTAAAAAAAAAAAAAACATTGAACAGTTTATTTTTATGTATCATTTATAGTGCTAAATGTAATAGTTTATGAAATATAAATTTTTAAAATCAGGATATTCTTTTAAGCTAACCTTAAAACCTTGTGTTGAAGTGCATATACACTGTCCGACATTGGAAATATAACACCAACGAAGGCGTGGGCAGAAATTTATGCTAATTTCAGGGTAGACGCACGTCACTCAGTTGTGTAAATGATGTGAAATGCGCAACTCTCCAACGGAAGTAAAGTAAGATATAAAAGAAGGATCTTGTAGAATGGGCAATGTTCGTGCCGTTATTTCTGCCAGACGAATCATCGAAGAAATTTTGCTTTTGTTTCGTTTGATCTAAATTGATCGCATTTACCAAGTTGATTAGTTATTGTGTATAATCACCGGTAATTATATACAATCACCAATTGATCACCGTTACATATATTTACCGTAATATATATAATTTTTCCACATCATTGTAGAAAAGTTCCTTATACGTCTCATTTATATGACGAGTATAAATTTGGCTGGAGATCTTTTTCCATTTTCTATAGTTTTTCCTCTTTTTGAGGAAGAATCATAAATCTTTTCCTCTGCTTTTTTTCTGTTCACCTCTTTTTTTCGCACTTATGTCACGGATATTGGTGCCCCAGTAGGGCTAAGCCTGTTGTTGTGGAAAGAGTCAAAAATAGATAATGCTATTTTAAAGTGAAGCAAAAACTATCTTCAGTTCATCAATAGCTTTAAATAAATCATGATTACAACTGAAAGTATAAGGTTAATTCAAATGAAACCAGGTCAGTGCGTCTAACTTCCCCTTAGACGTTAGACGATGCCACGTAACTGCATGTATGGAGACACTATCTATTGGTAGAGAGACTGACGCATGCGCAACGTTTCATGTTGCACAGTGACAGCGTGGTTTAACGCCGAAGAGAAGGTGGTCACACAAGTTATATCGTACACTACGAAACATGCCTTGTTTTGACCACAAGGCACTCAGGGGGAGGGGGCCCATTCCCTGGGCCCACTGCTTGTCGAGTCCCTGAACCGGGGAACCACCATCAATGCCCAGCGTTATCAAGCCACTTTACAGAGCCTTAGACTAAACCGATTGGGGGATTTACCTTAGACGAGTCATTAAGTCGAAACGGCCAGGCATGTTGTCCAAAGGCGTCCACATCCGGCCAATGCGGCGAAGACAACATTACAGTAGTGTCGGTGGGAAACGCTGGAGCTGGAACATCCACTGTGCACCTTTTCACCGTGCAGATCTTTCACTGTGTGACTTTCATGTTTTTGGACTTCTAAAGCAAGCTATTCGCCGATGATACACCGGATATCGCGGATATCAAAATGGACGACGAAGTGTGTGACTGGGTTCAGTCCTGGATCCGATAGCAATCTACTAGCTTCTTCAAAGATGGAATTGACCGCCTAGTGTTGCAATTGGATAAATGTGCCAACATTTTTGGCGACTATTTTTGAGTTAATAAAATCGTAACCGTTACTTCAGGCTAGTGACCACGTTTCATTTGACTGCCCCTTATAAAATTAAGAAGTAGTTCGTCTTTCTTTCCCTTGATTTTTGGCATGTGAAAGTCACTTGTAAAAGTTATACTAACCAATATAATTAGTTTGTCTATCTTGCAGGGTTCTGTGTATGAACACACATGCAAGGGCACTTTTTAGCATTTAACTTCGAAAAATTTCAGGTACCCCCCCCCCCCCCTCCATTAACAAAAATTTCTCGCTACGCCAGAACTGTTTTACTCTGCTAGAGGTCATCTAATGAATGCTTATCAAGTATAACAACATTTTAGACAATCCACATTTCTTAAACCAAAAACGTTAAGTAGCTGATGTCTTTAAATATAAAATTAACCAGTTCTAAATGCATGGCTGTTTTGGAATGTATTTATTCGTTAACTTCTGTAAGTTTTAGCAATTTTTATGCAAAAAAAAACATTTTTAACTCAGAATACATAGAAAATAAGCTTTTTATTTTTTTATAATTATATAATCATTAAAAATAATAATAATATGATTATTAAACAATTTTTAAGATTATTTTTGAATTAAAAAAATCTAAAGTTATCACCGTTAATACCAGGGAAAATTGCTAATTAATAAAGGGAAAAAAACAATTATGGAAGTCTTTCGAAAAAAGAGACATAAAAATTTCATATTGAAAGCTTTCGATATGAAATTCGTTTAATATAATTAACAACAATATGGCCTTTGTTCAAGCGTGCAGTTAAAATCTAGTTGTATCTATTTTCCCTCAGAGTATGAAAGTTACTTAGCAGAAACCTTGTGGTTAAGATAAAAGTTGCAAACATTGACGATGCAGTAGAGAACCAATTATCCGGGAGGTTCGGGACCGTAGCTATCCCGGATATCTGAATTTCCAGGTTTCCTGGATCGCTAAAAAGAGCTTTTGGTCGATTGTTTACAAACTTAAAATACTATAATAAATAGTAATACATATTAAAATAAGAAGAAAACAGTTCAGAAATGCTCTTCAATATCGAAACATTAAAAACTACTAGTGAGAGAATAATTTAAACACCGAAAACCTTAAGTTATTTAATAAGACCTGAGACCCTCACATTCATTTTGAAAAGGAAAGAACACCAATTTTCGATGTTTTAAAATGAAACAGAATGAAGGGAAGGGCAGGAAACAGGTTTTTGAACGTAAATGATGTGCGAATCTTCTACTATAGTGTATGAGAGAATTTGTTTTCATGAACGCGTTTTTTTTTTTTTTTTTCACTTTTTTGTAAAGGTTTAAATTAGCGATTATTGATAACTATTGCTTTTGCATTAAGTTAATACCAATTGAAATTTAATTTATGAGTTCCTGCAGCCTTATTACAGTCTTGCGTTTAACGATTTCTAGATTCCACCATCAACTATCCGGAAAATTCGAGAATCGCGGTGTTTCATGCGCTTTTGTGACTTCACTTCCGCTCTAAACGGTTTTAATTAAAGGCCATTCAATAAAATATTGCATTATAATGTGACAATATTCATTTCTTTAGTTTTCAGTTGGAATAAAACACAAAAATTTCAGACTTACGTGTGTACTTTTTAGTTCAAGAAAATATTCCTTAAATTTTTCCCTGCGTTAAAAACAACCCTTTGAAGTTCATTTTTGTAAACATTTTCCCGAGTTATAGATGAGTAATATGGTGTTTATTAAGAACCCGCTCATTTTCTTTTAGGTATTTCAAAAAAAAAAAAAAAAATGCTTAGTTTTTCAAAAATTGCCGAAAATGCGTATTTCTTAAAAATAGCGCGATTCGACATATTTAATTTAAAAGTCAATGACTACTCCAAAATACAACTAGTAAATGCCGGATTTTTTGGAAGGAGGGGGGAGCGGGCATTTGAATCTTATTGTATGGATTCCTCATACTGCTCGATTATTGGGAAAATACGACGATCAACTTGTTTTCTTTTTATCATCGGGCATTTTACAATAACAGGAAACGTATCAGTAAATATCTAAGGAAAAAAGATTCTAACTTATTTGAATAAAAACCTCATATTAAGTCGTTTTGCCGTTGAAGTAAAAGAAAATTCATAACTTTGAAAAATAACCTTTGCCTTTTCTGACATGAATTAATTAAGCTGTGTCAAGTTAGTTTAACTATAAATGACAGTTTTGAAAAGTGTTTCAGGAGACTCGCCATTTATTTTGGCATAAAATTTTAAATTCTTGGAATAAGAAATCGTAGAATGAAGCAAAAGAGAAAAAAATAGGCATTTTTTAACAATATTAGACAGAAATAATTCATTTTATCGCGTAAATGGGTTATGATGTGCCAAAAGCACAGACATATTACAGAGACTTTTCCTTTATTTCCTCTGAGATGTAAAATTTCGACGAAAATGATATCCAGGAGACATGACATTCAAAAACTGAATCAAAAATATTAGCTTTTAGAGTAAGATTTGTGTTTCTCGCATTGCATTAGGATTTCCTTCAGTGCCCCAGGTACCGTGTCCAGAAGAAAGCTTATGATGTAGAAAGCCTTTCTTAGGATACTCCACGAAATATTCTGTATAAGTTAACACTTTAGGATTTTATTTATTTAGCTACAGCTTGGAAGCATATAAACATTATTCATTAAATATACATTGAGTAAAATTGTATAATATTTACATACCTTTTATAGTTATGAATTATTCATGTTACTTTTTCCCTTTTCTGTCGCATCAAATTTCTATTTCTAGCACACACACACACACACACACACACACACAGGTTTTCACCCATTTATTATAACGCTATGAAACTTTAAAAGGCAGTAGTAAACTCTTTTCGGCAGAAATAATTTTTCATGAAACAAAATTTTAAACAAACCTTCTAGCAATACGATTTTTTTACCGAAGAGGAGAAAAGAATTTCTTTAGAAGATATCAACCCTCTTTCCCTCTGCTAATTCCTATACAGGGTGTTCCGTGTTAACCTGCAAGACCTTTATTTTCGCAACCGTTAGTCATAGAAGTATACTTCCAGATGCAAAAATGTTCAAAATCAGATGTAGAGTTAAGATATTGAAAGTTTGAAGTGAAAATAAAAATAAGTCAAAAAATACAAAATGTAACTTTTTATACGGGCCCCAGGTCCCCTAACTTTAGGGAAATGTCCTCCATTGAAAACCCTTACTGACACAAAAAAATGTGACATTTGTGCGACCAAAATTCAAGGAGATGTTCCATTTTAAAGTTTTAAGGGACCATACAGAAGATGAAATAGGAACTTATCTCTCTTTCAGAAGAATGACAGGTTTTTAAAGTAAAAAAACAAAGAATAAAAAGAAAAACAAAGAATTTATGTTTTTCATTGCTATTCAAAAATAAATGCAAATGCTATGCCGTGATACGCCAAACGCACACTACAAAACCTCGAACAATTTGAAAAACCACACTCTATGCACACATATAATTTTAAACACTTGTTAACCACTATATTTCCCCCCAAAAGGTGTTATTGACGGCGAGGGTAAAGTGGTGTAAGTCACCAAACGCTGCGTTTCATATCCCGGTGAATATTGATCGCAATTATTTCAAACTTTTTGTGTTGGAATTATTTTCAAATGGAGAATATTTCCCTAAATATAAGTTAGAGGACTCGTCCATCTTATGATAATTTTGCTCGGGAAAATGTTCTTAAAATTGAAATAGAAAAAGAATAAAATCGAATTTTCGAAAAATCGCTTCGAGGTGCACACCCCATGCTACAAACTAACTTTGCGCCAAATTTCATGAAAATCGGCCGAACGGTCTAGGCGCTATGCGCGTCACAGGCATCCTACAGACATCCAGACAGAGAGACTTTCCGCTTTATTATTAGTAAAGATTTCCTAATCGGTAAACAAAATTTTTCGACATAATATTTTTTTAATCGAAAATTTAAATTAGCAGAAACAAAGTATGTATGATGTAATGCTTAACCATGAATACCTTACTCAAATATCACAACAAATGCGAATAAATATCTTTACATTTGAATCACATGAAAAATTTGAAGTTAATAAGTTCGAATTCAAAATTAATTTTTATGATTTCACTCTATAAAATATAAATTACATCAATGCCTTCGTTCTGAAAACATAAAAAATTAAAAGAACGTTAAAAAAGCTTAAAATTTAAAAATCATTGTAATCTTATATACTATTTCTCTATTCTGTTTTCCTGTCTCTAGGCGAGATCTTAATTATTTCTTAATCAAATTTCGTGATTTAAAGCTTATCTTGCCGGCTAATGACAAAAAGTTGACCCATGGTCAAAAAATTGTTTCTTTCTTTCTGTCAAAAAAAAAAAAAAAGTTTTCATTACACATTACTTCCATTAATAGAATTCAAAAATGAAGATATTTGCTCGGTTGGCTGTAGCGTTGACTGGATAGCTCAATCGGTAGAGTGTTAGGCTGTTAACTGGCTGGACTAAAGTTCGTGTCCTGCCCGGACGATCTGCCATTATAGAAAATTATGACCAATATCACACATAACATACAATAAGTATCACACAAGAGGTAATAAAATAAATGCAACGGGAACGCTACTTGCAGTTTCGTTCCACAGTTTACATCGGATCTCGACCAAACTTGGCAGCGAGGTACTTGGGCACCCGAGAAAGAATAAAAAGGGGGGGCATTTCAAACGTCAAAAAAGTACCAAACCGTTCGAATTTTAATTTTAGGACCCGAAAATGGCGTTTTTCTGTAATATGAGGCAAAAAAAATGCTCGCAAAAATTAGAATAAAATATCTATAAAAACCTCTGATTTTTCTACATCAGATAAAATTTGCTCCAATGTTTCAAAGTAATTGGAACGTAATTATAACTGTTTGTAACAAATTTCACGCTAAAATATAGGTAAGTGTTTATTATAGATTAGGTAAGTGTCAATTAGAAATTCATTGCTGAACAATACTTTTATTAAAATTTGTTGCGTGAAGAAAATCATTGAGAAGAAAGATCTGTTGACCTTTTTTTTCTCGAATATGAACAAATAAAATTCTGGCTTTTGTTTTGGGGCTTTTCCTGTAATCGGGGGGTTTACATTTTTTCCAATTTTGGTTAATTTTTTCGCAATCTGTCGGGAAATTTTATAGTTTTTTTTTTTTTTTTTTATTTTAATTTAAACCTGGTTGTTGAACACGCGTCACTTGACATAACTTCCATTTTCGAGGCAGACCCTGCAAAGCCGGGCGACGCAGCTAGTATATTGATAAATATATGAAGATATATAGATGTATAGAGAGATATGGATAAGTAGATAAATATAGAGGGATAGATAAAATAGCTTAATGTAAATCACAACACTTTGTTTTAAAATATCAGGCGAAAGAAATAAGAAAACGAAGAACTTGTATGAACTCAGATCTTTTAACATTTGATATTTTCATCTTCCTTTTGAAGCATTTTTCCATTATCGTCGCAATAAGAAAAAGAGAAAAATATAAAATATTACTCTCGAAAAGTTCGCAATCAACTATAAGAAGCCGGACATTTGTTAGAAGCCTTTTATTACTTCTTACACAATGCAATCATGAAGACCGTGCATCCTTCAATGACAAAATTTTTCATTTCACAACGCCAAGAGTCGGAGGGAAAAAATTACTTCAATAGATAAATTTTCGATATTTGTTTCTTCAACATATTTCGTAAAGTAAGTTCAGTGCTCTGTATTTTTCTTAGTGACTTCCTATTAGTTATCATTTCTACAAACTTTGTCCACAAGTTCATTTCAATCTGAACAAGTAAGTTTGATCCAAATGTTTCGACTTTTAAAGAAACGTAGGATGAAGTAGCCATATTTCGTCTCCCTAAGGGTCTCTGGTCTGACACTAGGTGTCGCCAACGGTGAGATTTTTTTACCCGACTGCGCGTGCGCGACGCAAAGGAGGGTAATGTGTTTATCAGTCTATGTATGTATGTCCGTTTCTATGTGGCGTTCTACAGGCTGAATGCCTTGGCCAATTTTGGTAATTCTTACGTCAATCGATTTGTCTCAACCTTGGGAGTGTCATTAAACACATGACAGTAATAAAAAGTACCATTTCAAAAACCAGTTGCCATTTTGCCAGTTTGGGATCGGCGCACGCTGGGTGTTGCACGCTACCTGCGTGCTACAAATGCAGGTAGTTTTCGCTGCCTGAATTTTTACCCAATTGTGCGTGCGCGACGCAAAGGAGGGTAATATGTTTATAAGTCTATGTATGTATGTTTGTTCCTATGTGGCGTTCTGCAGGCTAAACGCCTTGGCCAATTTTGGTAATTCTTACGCCAATCGATTTGTCTTAACCTTGGGAGTGTCACTAAACGCTTGACAGTAATCAAAATTCACCATATTAACAACCAGTTGCCATATTTTGTCAGTTTGGGATCGGCCCACGTTGGGTGTTGCACACTGTGTCGCATGCAGGTAGCGTGCGACACAGACCATTCAAATTTTACGGGGTTCTTTGAATCAGAAAGGAATTGGCCCGACTGTTGATCCTTCTATTCTGCTTTTGAATTTATGATTTGCCTTATCTTTGTACGGTTATAAAACTATTTCAACGGTGTAGTTATTGGGTAGTACTTAATAACATTCTAAACTACTGGATTTATACATTTTTCTTTTTAGTCTTTTTGATTTTTACGCAGTCGGGTTTTTTGTTTTTATTTAATAATTTTTTATTTTTGTTGGTTGCAATCAAGAACAGTATTTACGTAGTACGATACAAAAGCTCGAGGACAAGCTGTATAAAACCTTACCCTGAATAATTCACATCACCGAATGAATCTTCAAAATAGTCACCTTGAGCGTCTATGCACTTCTGCCAACGTTCGTATAACTTTTGGAAGCACTCCAGGAAGCCATTTTTCGCAACCTCCTATAAGGTCTCTCGCGATGTTAAACTTCATCGTGGTAAAGAAGGTGACTTCCATGTTGAGGATACACGCTTCGACTGGATGTCAAACAAATAACATCACGTTTCGTCAGACTTAGCCCCGTGTGACTTTTACCTATTCCCAGCAGTTAAAAACATTTGCAGGGACATCGCATTCTTTCGTCAGATGAAGTTAAAGCTACATCACAAGGAGGCCTTACAGGAAGTTTCTATTTCTATTTAAGAGTCACAACTGACTACAACTGTATTATGTCGAGGGATCTGCATACTATGTGCCTTGCCTCCATTATTTTATATACCGATAGATGGCAGCACCATCACCGGATCGGACAGTTAATGAGAATTTAGAACTAGTCCAAGAGCTAATAGCTACCTGGTACTAGCACCCCCAGAGGTATCGTTTCACTTGGAGGACATTGAGACCACGAGCGTATTTAACGTCGCCCAGTCCCCTTTAATGACGACGGTGGGTCTTCGACCAGCGAGGATCGAACCCGAGCCCCTCCGGCCCCGAGTCCAATGCCCTACCGATCAGGCTACCACGGCCCCTTACAGGAAGTTGCTAAAAAAAAAAAAAAAAAAGGCTTCCAGGAGTGCTTCCAAAAGTTACACGAACATTGGCAGGAGTACATAGTCGGTGATGTGTTTTATACAACTTGTCCCTAAACTTTTGGATCGTACTACGTATGTGTGGAATTTTCATAAATTTAGTTCCCATGCGATGCCATTTGGGAGCACTTATTCTGATTTTTGAAAACGAGAGTTATCGTAACACTATTCGCAAATGCTATTTCCAATTTATTAGAATGTTTTTAATTTGCTGTATCTGACATATTTGCTTACAGCAAGCTATGAACTAAGTGATCTCAGCAATGTTTGGTCCACTTTACGCAGAGCAGGAAGCCGCTATATCGGCAGATGGGATGTTCCTATTTTCGTCCCCCAAACAAGATTCAAGTAAAAGACAATGGGGTCGTTTCCAAAATTTTAAAAGTATTTTTTTTCCGAAAGAGCATGCTTAAAAACATAAGATATAACCATTTTTTAAATAATTTGTTTAAGTTTAATATTTTAAAAAAATTACTTCAATCGGTGCGCTTTCATTGTTTACACTTCTGCCGATGACATCACAAACGATGACATGCCATTCAGTGTTGCCATTCACAGAACAAAATATTTAATTCGCATTTTTACTCATGTGTATTGGCGACGATGTGGTTGACAGCAAGCGTAGAGTGTAATTTTAATTCGCTTCTTGATTATCATAACGTGGAAGAAAGATGCGCCAAAGAGCATCATTTGTGACGTCATCAAGACCACGCCTTGTTTGAAAAATCGGACATTTAAAAAAAATTAATTAAAAAATAACTGTCGGGAAAATAAAAGTATTTTCTGGGTCCATGCTTTTTTTTTTTTTTTTTTTGCTTATTCTTTCAATTTCAGTGACAAAAAGTACTATTTTTGATTGAAGGAAACAACCCTATTATTCAGAGTATCCTATGAGCCAAACACATGCAAATGAAGACTAAGGTGGAGATATATGGGGGGGGGGGGGTCACTCTCAATGCCCCTCGTGGAAACAAGAAACTAGCATCGGGGGGAAGGACAAGCAAAAATCATTTGTGGCGTTGTTTAAAGGGTTGAAAAATCAATCTTACAGTTGTTAATTAAATATTTTGTATTAAAAGTACGCAATTTGAGATGTTTTCCTTAATACAATTATTAATCTGTATCTATTATAATTAACTGGTTTTTATTAAACTACTAGAAAGTCGCCCGTCAAGGTATGACGGGTGAAAATTGCTTCTACTCTTCTACATTTTAACGAAGCCATTGCCTGTTTGGTGATAGATGAAATTTTAACCCTAACTCCGGTATATATCGTTGATAGTTGACCACTTTTTTGTTTCTTCACTCTCTTAAAATGACAGTCATACCAGTAAAACAGTTAAGTGACCGGATTCAGTTCAGTCTTGTCAAAATAAAGCATTTCTCTGCATTTTAAACATTACCAAAAAATGTTATACAATTATCATGCCTTGGCACGAGTTTCATTGTTGATGACGTCAGGAGCGTTACTCGATCATTCGCTATTATATACATATATGAGGATTACCTTTTTTACAAGGTAGTATCGGATAGGGGACTAATACAAAAAATTCACTCATGTAGAAACTACAATTTACTGCATAGGTAGAGTGAGCGATGTATGTACCGATCCGTGATGAACTTTTGGAACTATATTTGAAAATCTATACAACTCTTTTACACTACTTTCAGGAAAATGTCATATTTTCCGATTTATTAAGAATAAAAATCTGAATCGTGTGTGTAAAAATTCTAATAATACTCTTCTTTTTCTTCAGAAGTTAGTAAAGGCTTTTTTTTTCCCTAAAGTAGTCAACAATTCTTTCAACCGTTTTTACCCCATGCATATTTATATACAAAGCAATAAAAATGATAACACCTTATAAACCTAGTGGTACATTTATTTTACCTATATCCAAATTATCAACGGTTGTTTTCATCGAAAACAGTCTGAAGATAGCACAGTATCCTTTTTA
Organism: Uloborus diversus; assembly: GCF_026930045.1. Taxonomy (NCBI): domain Eukaryota; kingdom Metazoa; phylum Arthropoda; class Arachnida; order Araneae; family Uloboridae; genus Uloborus; species Uloborus diversus. Next base: position 175,991,666 of record NC_072734.1, read on the forward strand.
TATCACCACAGGAAGAAATCACTTGATCTGGTGACCAGAGAGGCAACAATGAAGTGCCAAATCACCTTTCTCTTGATTGTCATTGGGACTAACTGAATAGAAAAAATAACAAGTGGAACACATACCATAACACACAGAAGTATCTAACGGTAGCCAATTGAGGCTTTACAACTTGTTCTGCAATTCAAGCTCTACCATAGAGCTGTAGGCACAATATTAAAAAATCGGTCGCCTTATAAAACCCCACCTTTTTTTTTTTTTTTGAGCAATCATATTACTTATTGTTCTCATTTGACAATTTTGAATTCCAATGATTTTATTTTCACCCGCCTCCCTCTGCAGCACCACCGTCGACCGGCCCCTCCCGATGCTGGTCCTCTACACTGTCAAAAATGAAACGCTCAATTTTGACGATTCGGCAATCCTCGAGCACTATTTCGTTATTTTCGACGATCCTTTCGTCACCGAATCACGTGATATTTGACAAAACCAGAAATCTCAAATTTTTCACGAAATTATTTCGTCCCGATTTCGTCACATTGCAGTGCATTCTGGGAGTTTTCGTTTCAATCTTGTACTTGCCCGTTAAATTATCTTATCTCAATTATTCTAAAGGATTCATAAAAAAGGTTAGTATTTATTGAAATTTGTATGTGCAATGTGCCTTCTTTTATGTATTGTTATATTTTTGTATAGTGTTGTGTTTATAGTTGTATTTAAAACACATTAAAATTGAAAACGAACGGTTCGATTAGGTTTAGAATTCTGTGTGTTAACTTTGAGTCACCTCCACATTAGGCTTATCTAGAGTTGTTTTTTTTATTTAAAAGAAAATGTTGGTTCGTTGACATTTGTTTTCAAAAGCGTACTTCCTTTATTTCGTTAAAAAAAATTACAAACATGACTAAAGAGTTTGTACGAATTTAAACTTACCAAAAAAAAAAAAACCCTCCACCGTAGCTTTAACTAACAGATAATAAATACAGAGCGCTTTTATAAAATACAAAGAACTTGGAAGCTTTTAATTTCAACATGGAATATATTACATGGTTATGTGTTTTCATTCTTCTCCATGAATTTTACAAAAATAATTCTGTTAAACGAAGTGTATTTTTTAGTTTAATAGTTCAAATTTGTTTCATTCTGCATTTTTATTTTCTTAAACAAATACTGTATACCAATCCCCCAATATGCTTACCAGCTTACCCCACGTTGTTTATATAATCTCTTTCCCTGCCGCAGATGTTTCTAGCAATAAGTGCTTATGTTCTTATTTGTGCAGCCTTTTTTTTTTACTTGCATAAAACATGAAGTAAAGCAAATATCCATTTGATGAAATCATTTTAAGATAGAGAAAATATTAATTTCCATAAAGAACTCTATCTTTGTGTTTTATATTTCAGCAGAATATTTTCAATATTTTTTCAATTTTTTCGCAAATTAAAATAAATTATTGAAGTGAAGTTTTAACGTTTAACCTCGATTTAAAAAGAAAAAAAGAAAAGATAGTATAGCATGTTTGAAAATTGTAATAACAATAATAGGAATTTTTTGTTGTTTATTTTCCCACTTCATGCACTAAATTTATAAGTTTTTCTATGTCAATTTGTGTTACATGATTTGTCATAATTATGAATCTTTCCATTATACATAGTTTCTACAGCTAAAATAAATACAGCATTAATTTTATTGCCATATTTGCCGCCTCAAGATATTGTCAACAAAAAGTGAGAAATCCCGGTCTACATTAAATCAGACTAAAAAGCATTTTATAGATGAACTTCCTATAAATCCAAATCTTTCAGTTGGAGTTGTGATTTTGCTGCAGATAAAATAAAATGTCTGAAAATTTACCCGAACTTCAATTGAAAAATTGAAAGGATAATGAAAATATATGTTAGGCTTTATATATGTAACAAGCTTTGCTCACCACACTAGTCCCTATTTTCATTATATACCTTTGAAAAAAATCCATTGATATAGCTTGATCACGAAGAGAAGGCGGATGACCTTGAAGCGAAACCTCATTTTGTATCATTTGTAATAGGTAGAATCAACCAGAAAGCACCTAAAAGTGAGAGTCGTTTTCATTGATCCTATCTATCACAAAATAATTACAATCAATCTATTACAAACGATACAAATGATGTGTTTGCTTCAAGGTCAACCGCCTTCTCTTCGCGGTCAAGCTTTATCAGTCAATTAGTTCTCAAGACACAAACAAACAAGAAAATGCACTTTGTTATTGGGTTTCCCCTATCTTTGGCAGCTCTTCTCCCTTGGCGTTTTTTTTTTTTTTATTTATTTATTTACTGCGTGAAAATTGAATATTTTGAAAATAAAATATGCTTAGTTAAAAGTTGATACTCCCTTCGTCTCCGTCCCAAACTAGTAAGTAGAGCTACGTTTGAATATTTTTGTACTAGTGATTGATTCTGATGATTTTATGATTTTGTTCGAATATTTTTTAAAGATTTCAAGGTACTATACTATCAATTAATAACTTTACTTGGCAAGCATTCTCTCTTAAAATCATTACCAGCTGAGTTAAAAAAATCCGAAGTACACACGCCCTTAAGCTACGCCCCATTTTGTAAGTACTCTACCACCAGTGTAGCAGAAAAATCAGTTTTTTTTTCTACTAAATCCCTATCCATCAGCTTGAAGGTAGCTTTATGTAATTACTAGTTAACTTATGAAATGGAGCGTGGCTTCGAGTGTTGGAGCCCTGGGTTTTTGACTCTAATTTGATAGTAGTTTAAGGAGGTAAAGCTCGGTAAGTAAATGTTGTTTGTTGATAACATAACACAATAAAATCTCTGAAAAAAGTGCAAATAAAATCATAATCACCAGTTTCAGTACTACTTAATTCATAAGTACTTTATTGGAACTAATTTGGGTAGGGGGGGGGGAGTACTTCAGAAAACATTCGTGAAGAAAACGGGACGCAAAAATCGGAAAAAAACGGTGTATTTTGGCTATGGGTTAAAATAAAAAAAAAATTTAAAAAAAAAATCACAGATCAACAATTTTCGCACTTTTGATTTTTTTATATCTCAAAAAAAAATTAAAAATTCACGACTTGATGAGCAAAAGAATTAACTCGTTTAATGGCTAAATAATGCTGATTCTCGATAAATTGAAGAAACTCTAATTCTAGAATATTATTCAGAAATTAATTTCAGAAACTAACTGAGAGTCTAGCTGCCTAAATAAAAATTTTGTTCATCCGCTGTAAAAATAACTCATTCTTGCAATCTGCTTGAAAAAAAGCTGTCAGCATCGAAATAATCATATATTTTGAAAAATATGAAAATTAAATCAGATGCTTTTCAAAGTCACAAGCGAATCGTAGCTTTTTAACTTAAGAAAAAAAAACTCAGATTTTGAAAGAAATCGTGAAAACATGTTTTATTTCAGAAATAAACTGCTGAATTTAATCGTAAAACTTTCCTCGAAATAGAAAAAAGATCCAAGTGCATGAGGGCATACACCCATGGACTTAAACCTTTACTTATCATGTATATATTCTCTTTTTAAAACTTTTTCAGGATGGATCCAACATCACGGAGATAATCGGAACAAGGACAGACGAAGACTTTTTCATAATTATAACAATATTCTAAATGTTCGTATATTATACATTGATTTCATGTTACACATGTTTGGAAATGAAAATAAAAACTTAGGGGTAAAAAGCAAAGGTATATTTTTATAATTATTTAACAAACATTACACTAAATTAATTTTACCAAAAGATTTATTTCACATCTGCATTTTTTTAAGATTTATATTTTCAAATACCTTTTGCAATTTTGGCAGAGAATTGTTTTCAAAGTATGAAGTATGAATTGCATGCAATAATAAAGCTCCTGTTTTAAACATAAATTTGGCCAAATAAACATTCTCCATACAAGCAAAATTAATAAAACAAATAATTAATTGCAAAAAGAAAAAGGTAAGCTTTTTCTTAAGATTATCTAATTTTTGAACAAATATGTATTAACTTAAAGTTGTCCATTTTATTGTACTTTTTCTTTGAAATTTGTGGTATAAGTTAGATAAAAATCTTTTTTTTTTTTTTTTCTGGAATTTTTTCATGCGATGCAATGAAGAAGAAACTTCTCAGCAATTTTCTCCCGAGCATATATCGATCTAACTGTGCATAAAAGGGGCACATGATTTTTTTTTCCAGAACCCAATGTATGCTGAGGAAGTAGCACTTTTATATTCCCAGTAGGGGCAGGGCGATGTAGGAATTTCCACATCGTGATGCATCGCCATCCTTACATCGCGATGTAGCGACGTAGTTCAAACAGTTTGAAATATTCTTTCCGCTTTAGGGGCACCCCCCTCCCCAATTAGGGGAGTTTTCCTTACAAAAATCCAGGCTTTTGACAGATCTTTTTCTAATTCGGCACATAAATTCTTTAATCACATGGGGTAGTACCCCATATGAATACTAACCCATGGGAAACTATCCTATTTGGATTTCCAGCATCAAAGGATATCTGGGCCGAATCTGGAAAAGACCCGACGAAAACTGGATTTTTATAAGGAAAACTCCTATAGGGTTTGCCACACATAGCGGGACGAAAACTACACTATGAGAATTCCGAAACATCAAAAGACAAATGTACCAAATTTGGAACAGATCAGACAAAAACTGGGTTCTTATAAGACCCCCCCCCCCCCCCCCCCACACACACACACACGTGGTTTCAAACTCCATAGCGGGACGAAAACGGGAATTCCCGAGTGTCAAAGGACATCTGTGACAATTTTGGAAAAGACATGATAAAACGGGTTTTTGTAAGAAAACATCTCATTTGGTGGTTGTCCCCCATAGCGGGGCGAAAACTACCCTATGAGAATTCCTGAGCATCAATGAACGAAACTCTATGCCAAATTTTGGAAAGATCCGACAAAAAATGAATTTTTTTTCAAGGAAAACCCCCATCGGGGTTGCCCCCCCCCCCACCCATACATTGACGAAAGCTAACCTCCGTGAATTCCTGAGCATCAAACCTCTATGGCAAATTTAGAAAAGATCGGACAAAAACTTTTTTTTATATAAGGAGAACCACCAAGTCATGTGTAAAAACATGAATGTTCAAAAATCAAGACAGGAGGGGGGGGTCAATTGACCCCCTGACCCCGTAAATGACGGGCCTGTGAAAGTGACTATACGCAATAAAGTGGGAAACTACGGTGGTAAGATTCTGAAGTTAGGATTTGATCACACGCACACAAATCTTATAAAATACAGTCGAACCTCGTTATAACGAACTTAAAGGGACCATTAAAATCGATTATTATAAAACGTGGTTCGCTTTATCCAAAAAACAATAAACAATAAGACAAGGATTGCAAAAAAGTTCAATTCAGCAGTTATTTGTTTTAAGCGTGTTCGAATTAACGAGGTTCGACTGTATTCTCAAAAAAAAAAAAAAAAAAAAACCTAATGTGCTCAAAAAAAAAAAAAAAAAGGAAATAAATTTTCTTAAAAATTTACGAAATTAACGTCCTTATATATGACGAAATTAATTTGACGAAGCTAATGCTCTCAAAACTACGAAAATGATTGTTAATTTGACGAAACTAGAATGAAGAAATATTTCGTTACATTTGACGAAATTCGCATCCTCAAACCACTAACAAAAGCAGTTTCTTCAATTTGACGAAATGTTCGCTCGGAGCATATCCCTGGAAGTGGTTTCGTCAAAAACGAAGAAAATTTCGTCAAATTTGAAAGTCCATTTCTGAGAGTGTAGCGAAGACAATCTCCAGGTTGCGTCCATATCCTACACACACACGCATACATACACACACACGCATAAATACACATACATACACACACATACACTCCTACATACACACACGCATACCTACACACACACACAAATACACATACACACACTCATGCCTGCACACAGACACAAACACACACGCCTACATACACACACACACTCGTGATTGCGAAAAACATAATTTAAGTTCCAGATGTTCAATTTTTTTTTTTTTTTTTTTGTGAATCACTCCGTATTATAGTTTCAAATTCAAAATTCGGAACCCTTGTAATTTCGGCATATCCGAATTTCGTAACATTACTATGAGATAACTACGAGGGGATCAAGATGAATGATTTAGTATATTCTACTAAAATCATTAAAAGAAGAAAATAAAATGCGCGTCCAAGCTTTTTTTGAGCAGACGATTTTTTACGAAGACCGATAAGTTATCTTCCCCATACGACGCGAAACAATGAAAGAAAAGTGCAAATTAAATTTTTCTGCTTTTATACGTTACTAGCATTCCCGTACCCGGCATTGCTCGGGTAATGGAATTAGCAGGGGATAACAGTGTTTGGTGCACGTAGTAAATAAAAATCTCCTATAATAATTACTTATTACCTATATTTTTCTAATTTTAGGAGGGTCCCGGGGCCCCTGGACTCCTTATATATATGCCCTTGGCCTGAACCGATCCTTAACTGTTATTAACGATCATTTTAAAGTATTGATTTTCTTTGAAAACGCAGACCATCCACATTTTATTGTTATGCCTGTGTGTTTAAGCAAGAACTTCTTTGTATACAACATTTTTGGTTTTTTTTTCTGGTGCTAAAATTATTAAACTGCTTGATGAACTGACTCTGGAGCAAGCTACATAAAATTGGCCGTGTGAAAAACAGTCTTCTCTTAAATCGATCCCCGCTACTTTTAACGTCTGCCCTTGCGACTTATTAATGGTTATTGCAAAGCAAACTTTTACAGGAAACTGCACTCTTCTAAATTCAAAAGGATAGTCCGACGGAATTAATGGAATGCGGGGTATTAAAACCAACTCTCCTCGAGCACATCCAGTCATTATCGTAGCTTCGATAACATACTTATTAAGTCTAATCACTTGTAGTCTGGTGCCATTGCATAACTTTGGTGGACAAAGGTTTCGTAGTAGCATTATTGGTGTTCCAACTTTCAGGTGAAGTAGGTGAGGTGGAAAACCTGGAGGGTCTAAGGTATTAAGAAACTCCTTTGGATACTGCACTGCATCATCACGATTTGTTGTTGTATCAAAAGATTTGTAGTAAATATCTTCTCCAGTAAACGACTTTAATAAGATGCTGTTGACTTCTGCGGCTGTA